>NC_081789.1:6148983-6748983 GCF_963082965.1 Carassius carassius | reverse complement strand
TTTAACATAAAACCTTTTTTTATAAATATTGCTATGCCCATACCCTTTTTTGGTCGGTCAGACCTATATACATTATAACCATTAATACAAATATCCTTGTCTAAAACAGATTTGCTTAGCCAGGTTTCAGTTAGAACAATTACATCCGCATCAGTGGACTGTGCCCAAATATGAACCATATCCATTTTAGAGATTAAACTCCAAACATTGAAATGAATAAAACCAAGTCCGCACTTTGATCTAAAATCTGCAGGTGTTTCTATACTTGATACAGAGTCAGAGACTGGGCCTGGATTAGGTTGAACGTTTCCCGAGATCAAAAGTAATAAAACAATCAAGCACCTCTGCCTAAATGATTTAATATTATAATCTTTAAAATGTATCCAGTGGGCACTTGTAAAATTGTAAAATTATCCTGAAGAGCCATAACACTGGACAAACAGACCAGGTCTTCAAAGCAAAAACAGGACTGGAGTATAGAAGACGGCACACGGCACCTCTAGTGCAAAGCCAGATGCAGACGTTCCTCTGTTTGCTGTGACCATAAGTGGAGTCATTAAATATGGTTTGTCATACCCGTGAAAACCACCTTCAGCACTGTAATAGCTATATAGGCACAGTAAAACGAAAACACACAACATTCGAGTCGAACCCTTCATCTTTTCTCCATAAGCACCAATAAAGCCCTCCATAGTATAGTACCGGTAGGCGAGCACGGCAGTGGAATCCAAATCGTCTTTGTAGGAAATCCAGTCCAGTTATTCACTCTCCTGGGACGGATGAAAAAGCGGTACTTGTAGTCAGATGTAAACAGGAAAAAGGGCACACTGAAGTTAAGCGATGCTATGGAAAATAAGATAAAATCAAAAACAGCAAGGTCAAAAAATATTAAAAATAAAAATACATCAAAGGCATGAAGAAGCACTTCCCTTCAATTCATCTTGAAGGGTTCATATCCATATCCATAAAGACAACACGGACAGCTCCTAAAGACAGCTTCACCAAGACAGCTTCCACAGTCCAGCCAGGTAAGATAATCCAAGTCCTCCAGACCCGTGAAATGCCGTCAGAAATACTAGCCATGCTTAAATATAATGTCCAGTTGGCGGCACGGAGATACTATTGTGCTTAGACCATAAATTGTAGGATTTACGATCGCACTTTGTTAGTATTAATGTGGAACTTTTGTCCAACAAGAGAACGAGAGGTTAACACCGATATAACAACTCAGATAACTCACAACACATTAGTTAGTCTGCCATCTTGGATGTGAGTCCATGAACCCAACGAGCCATCTAGCAGGTAAAAGGTCTGGAGTTGATTCCAAGAGTGCCATTTGCAAAGCTGTTGATATGAACCCACATCATGTGGTCAAAGGAGCTCTCCATGCATGTAAAACAGACAATTGTTAGGCTTCAAAAACAAAACAAATCCATCAGAGATAGCAGGAACATTTAGAGTAGCCAAATCAAATCAACAGTTTGGTACATTCTGAGAAAAAAAAATAACACTCTGGTTAGCTCAGCAATATTAAAATGTCTGGACGTCCATGGAGGACAACAGTGGTGGATGAGCAGAGAATCCTCTCCATGGTAAAGAAAAACCCTTCGCAACATCCAGTCAAGTAAAGAACACTCTCCAGGAGGTAGATGTTTTACTGTCAAAGTCTACAGTCAATAAAGACTTCACAAGAGCAAATACAGAGGGTTCAACACAAGGTGCAAACAAGGCCAGTATAAAAAAATAAATAAAATAATAATAATAATAATAATACTGTCTGCCCAGATTCAGCCAAATGCAGCAAAATTGACTAGGCGGCGCTTCATAGTACAAATGGATCACAAACAGCAAAACCAACCCAGGAGTTTTAGAAGGTATAAAAGCTGTATATTCTGCAATGGCAAAGTCAATCTCCTGATCTCAGCCTGATTGAGCATGCATTTCACTTGCTGAAGACAAAACTAAAGGCAGAAAGACCCACAAACAAACAACAACTGAAGTCAGCTGTAAATATCTGGCAAAGTATCACAAAGGAGGAAATCCAGTCTCTGGTGATGTCCATGAGTTCCAGACTTATGGCAGTCATGGTCTGGAAATGATTCTCAACAAAATATTTAAAATGAAAATTTTATTTATGACTATATTTATTTGTCAAATTACATTTGAGCCCCTCAAAATGGTGGGACTGTGTAAAAAAAAATGGTAATAATTCCTAAGCATTTTATGTTAGATTTTTTGCTCAACTCTTGAAATAAAGCTACTGAAGTCTGCACTTCAATTTTATCTTAATTGATTCAGTTTAGTTCTATTCTGGTGGCATACAGAGCCGAAATTATGAAAACTGTGTCAGTGTCCAAATATACATGGACCTAACTGCATCTCTTACAGAGCCTCGCACATGACATGCAAGAAAAAATAAATAAATTGTGCGCACGATTTACTAATTCGTTCCCTCGATGTACTAAAATGTGACACGATTACTATTGCGTTCCCTCGATTTGCTAAATCGAAATAAATCCTGATCCACACCCCTTACCAGTTGGTGACAGTAATGCACCTTGCATCATATGCCAACCAACATATTATTCAGAAGAAGGGGGACCCTGGGAATTTATGGTGCCTTTAATTGCACCTGGGAAACTGGGACTCATACCAGACATTTGTACTAAAAAAAAAAGTAGGGAAGTATCCTAACAAAAACGAAAAATTATATTGCAAAGAGTAAACTCAAATATCTACATCTGAATCCAAAACGATCTCTTATTTATACATGATATCAATATAATAAATTAATATTGTTTTCTTTACTATAATTGTACTGCTATTTTAAAACCGCACATACAGCATGAATTTATGTGTAGCTTAAACAGAGGAGCACTTATTTCTTCTGTCATCAGCATGTGTTTCTGCTTAAGCAGTGAGGAGGACTATGGTCATCCATCATCCACTGGTTGTTGTATAATTTAACCCCTCCTCCTTTGCATTCCCACTGCCATCAATCAGCATTACAGTAGTGATGACACTCTGATGTGATTTCTCATCAATATCTCATCCAAAAACCGCTGAACCTTTAAAATGGCTTGATAAGAGGAAGGGTTGGAAGAAGATGAAAGGAGAGAGAGAGATAGAAGAAATACTGGCCTAGGGGATCTTCATTGTCTGCTGTAGATCCTCTTGATGTATTCACTCTCAAGTTCTGTTTCACTTGCAGGGAATTATTTGTTGACTTGCATTTTAGAGGAACAAAAAGTCAAAGTTCCATCACAGAAATGAGATGCATGAAATACGATATGCTCTTTTTGATTAAACGTGTGACAGAGGGTGAAATTAGTTTCTAGGTGAACATAGATTTACTTTCTCACTCTTTCTGTCAGTTTTTAGCAGTATTTCTTCATCGTCTTCAACATATTCATGTTCTTATGTAACATACACACATATACAAATTAAAACACTATGTTAATGAATATGATAAACCTAATTTTGCTGAAAAATAGTAAAAGACAATACTCTCTCTCTCTCTCTCTCTCTTAGTAACTAATGTCTTGAGGTGTCAGGATGACTTTATTCATCTCTGCAAGAGGGTGTCAGCTGATTTATTTTTGCATGTAGCAAGTGTTTAGATCTTTAGGGGGTGTATCTTAAATTTTGTATGTCATGACTGTTTATTTGTAGTAAACTGTGAAATGCACTTATGCCGAGTTCACACTTTACAATTTTCAAACTCGTCGGATCGCCTTTGTTTTCACACTGCGTGACTATCTGGGGTAGCATTCAGTTGCTGCTGTATTCATATTGCATGATGGATCGGCAACAGGGGGTTTCACATTGCATGACTTGACAATAGGAATAATCGCAGACAGCTCTGTCTGGTCTGCAAACTTTTACAACAAAACATTTGAGATGTGGTCAGGAGTTCTAGATCGAGACTGGAATTATAAAAATATATGTATATATATAGCCCACAAATTGTCTGTGAGCTAATTTCCAGCTACAAGGAGAAAAAATTAAAAATCTGATTATGCAGGAGGATGTTCTGCAAAGAGAACTGGAGGTAAATAATTTTGCAATTACTGTTATGCTGATGTTGTGGCTGTTCAAGCAAATGTTTCTGCTTGTGTCTGTATGATATAATTGTTCATTTATCTATTAAAATACTGATATTCTGGTCTATAACTCCTCCCCTAACTTCCCTCTGCCCTTTATCTTGGTTTGTCATTGCCTGTAGGTTATCGCCGATAGAGTTTTCAGTCAGAAATCATTGCACACAGCGTGATTGTGAATCGGCGATAGCTCAGATTGCGTCTTTGATAATTCACACTGCGTGTTTGTCACTCACGTGATAAGCACTGATTTGCCTCCGATTTCGGGCATTTCATCTTGATTTCGCAAAACCTGTCGATGAGTGAAAAATTGGGCTAAATTCATGCAGTGTGAACACAGCATAAGGCCAGAAAACACCTCACTTGGAGTGATGAACTTGCAGTTCTTTAAGTGAGATGTTCACTGGCCACTTTACTGATCGTAAACACAAATATCTAATAAGCCAATCCCATGGCAGTAACTTAATGATCCTCAAGACATGGTCAAGATGATCTGCTTTTCAATCTGAGCATCATAGGAAAGAAAAGTAATTTAATTTACTTTGAACATGGCATGGTTGTTGATGTTGTCATCAGAGGTAGGAAATTCATCGCTCCATGACATTTTTTTCCAAATGGTACTCTCACGCTGAGTTCTCGGGAGCTCAGTATACCACGCTTAACCCCAAGTTGAGAATTCAAGATGGCTGCTTCCTATTTGAAAAGAAAACTACTGTGTAAATACAATAATACTTATAAAGCTTCTGTTATATTCCCATGCCATTGAGTCATACACTCATTATTGCCCAACCTCTATCTGATGATTGTTTGCCGTTGCACAATGCAGTGCAATGCTCTGTTTTTTTCTAACACTGCTAATGCTAACATGAGTAAACTCCATAACATTTTTTTCTGACTTTTCTACTTGAATTCGGTCCATTTGGATGTGATGTCATTCCCAGCTCCAATATCCAACTTTCGAGGTATGCAGCATTAGAAAGGCTGGTTTGAGTATTTCAGAAACTGCTGATCTACATGGATTTTCACACACAAACAACTCAAAGGTTTCACAGAGAAAGGTCTGTAAAAGAGAAAATATCCAGTAAACCGCAGTTATGTGGGCGAATATGCATTGTTGATGCCAGAGGTCAGAGGAAAATGGCCATGCTGGTTAGAGCTGACAGAAAAGCAACATGAACTCAAACAACCATTTGTTACAACCAAAGTATTCAGAAGAGCATCTCTGAAAACGCCACACATTGAACCTTGAAAAAAAAAAGTACTAACAAAAGGAAAATGAACGCTTTAGCCTAAGTTCTGCCAGGAAGACTCAATTACTTCGTCACTAATTACCTTCATCATTATCCAATCACGTCTTTATACTTCGGTATAAAAGATCGGTACTTACACATGTTTGAGTTTGCAGATGCCGACGCGTTAACAACCGCAGATGCCGACGCGATTGTTTCTTGCTTTTGATTTACTTGCTATAGTTAAGTTTGTGTCCTGCAAACTATCGCGAGTTTGACGTTCCTCTCAAGATGCACACGGGATCGTTGGCTTTGCTCGGTGTCGCGGTGACTATCTGCGGTTGTTCGTGTTGGATGATATACAGGCTTTCGGCTTTTCTCGGCAGAGGATGTGAAACATTGGCGGAGGTCCGTGTGCTTTCCAGAGTTGCCAGGTTTTCTCAAAACCGCCAATTGCTACTAAAAACTAGCCCAATCGCGTTCAAAAGTGGTTTCCCGGTAGAATTCACATTCTAGGGGCTAAATATGACATTATTGGGGTCACCTCAAACCCCGGACAGGAAAAGCAACCCGCAGCAAAAAAATCTCAATCAACAAATATTTAATCTATACGCTCACGTGAACCTGCACGAATGAAGTCTCTCCGGACCAGCAGACAGAATCAAGGCTGCCGGTCTCTTTCGGCATCTCGCCTCCATCACTTCATCAGTCTACAGCATTATAAGTATAATTTTTGTTCTATGCACTTGTGGCGCTTGGGCATTCATTTTATTCTCTGCAAGGTTTTATACTCACACTTTCAAGTTAAAGCACTGGGCGTTTCGTGCTTGTTTATCTAGCAGACTCTCACTGCATAATTAAGATGTTGATCATATTGCATGCAATGTGTTGAATAACTCTTTCGTAATGAGGCATTTTAAGGCTCGTAATAAAAGCTACAATCTTTAATACTGATAAAGATTGTTGTTCGCATTATTAATTTCTGTAAAAATATGATTTGTCTAGCACACTTAAGATATTTGTTGTCTTAATCCTATGCTTTAATCTTTGTTTATTCAGTCATTGTTCATTTGCGTCTATTCCTGAATGCTTCGTACTGGAATGGGATTCTATGGCTGCAGATGCAGAGAACCGTTGCTTTCACCTCATCTTTACATGGCTTACTCTTGGACTGGCGCTATTATGAACACTGGATCTATCAAGCTGATGTATATATGGACCCTTTCATTTGAGTTGTAGGTAAGATTCGGCTCAATGCTCAGCAGGCATCTTAACGTCCACGTGACACGGAAGTTGCTGCTGACTTTATTTCAGAGAAGTGACATATCTCCAGTTTAAACCGAATCTTAATTAGCGGGCATGGTTTTGTTTGCGCTCCTGGTCTCCGTCTTACTCATAGCAAACTAACTGCTGGAGGGGTGTGTTTAAGGATGTTCTGCACATGCTGTCAACTGACGTCATCAGAAAAACAATGCATTACAGAGTGGAAATAAATGTTCAGATTTCGATTAAAGATTACGAAGACAAACATTGATTAATTGTTTACATCAAGATTAGCAATGTGTGCTAGTAAGTTTAAGTCAATTTCTATTTTATGCGGACTTTAAGCTACAATCTAGGCTTGTTTATTTCGCGCATCTACTGGTGTTGGTTCATTCTGTCTCTCATACCTATCGACTTCTGTCTTACTTAGCTGTTGTGGCCTTCACATTACACGCACTGTTGTGGCACCTTGCATAACTCCTACCATGTGGTCTATCAGGTAAGTTTGTCCAATTACTGTTCATGAAATTTGGCCTATCTTGGCCTTCACATATTATAGTCTATCGAGGTATTCGCTTAACATTGAGTATTTTTTTTTTTTATGGTCTTGCTGATCTGGCTCATTTTCTATTTTTGGGAGGGAATCTGTTTCTTCTGCGGATTCTCTCAGTTAGATGGAGTTCTATCAAGCGTGCACAGGAGTCTATCCTAAGGAATGTTATGTATCTGTATATGCTCTTAAGTCACTGCTAGGACCCTAATTCTACCTCTATCATTTAACCTAAACTAATGGCCTCTCTCACTCAATGCGGTGGTTTCGAATTATCATAATCCGCATCAATTGCTATGTACATGATCATCCCCACCATATTTCTGTCAAGATTAGTCTCTAAACTATTTCACATAAAACTCAAGGTACAGTTTAATACTCTTCGCAAACTAATGGTGGTGGTCCTTTTCACATGCTCCTCATGTTAAGTCAATCACGGTCTTCACATACAATGGCCAATCGTGGTAATCTACACACAAGGCTTTCACATTACAGTCCGTCGGGCCTCACTTTACATGGCCTAACGAGGCTTCACATTACTCAGCCTAAAGCAGCTTTTGCTCATTTGACCTATCGTAACCTTCAGGTAAGTGAATTGTTTACAACTGTCTATTAATGTCCTTCACAAAATTGGCCAGTGGTGGTTTTCTCGGCCTAGCTAGGCTTTTCCATCTTCTGTGGCCCACCGGGGCCGTTCCCACTGCGTCCACTCATGGCCCATATTACTGTTCTAGCTGCCAGGGCTGTTTCTGTGGCCTATCGTGGCCTGCATCACTGTTCTGGCCCGCCGGGGCCGTTCCCACTGTTGTGTGCCTATCGCGGCCCCTATCACTGCTCTGGCCTATCGTGGCCCCTATCACTGCTCTGGCCTGTCGTGGCCCCTATCACTGCTCCGGCCTATCGTGAACCCCATCACTGCTCTGGCCTATCGTGGCCCCCATCTCTGCTCCGGCCTATCGCGGCCCCCATCTCTGCTCCGGCCTATCGCGGCCCCCATCTCTGCTCCGGCCTATCGCGGCCCCCATCTCTGTCTGGCCTATCGTGGCCCATCTCCTCTACTCTATAAGCTAAATCCTTTTAAGATATAATCTGATATAAAAACGCGCAGCTCTTTATTTTACCTAAAGGAGCACCCCTTTCCAAGGCTTGTTTTAGAACACACTTAACCACTGTTATCAAAAGCAGCAGTCTATCCCCCTCTTTCTATACCGGCCATTCATTCAGAATTGGGGCAGCTACTACAGCAGCTGAACGAGGAATCTCAACGTCAGCTATTAAGATCATAGGCAGATGGTCTTCCACAGTATTTGAATCATACATCAGACCTGATTTAAAAAAACATTCTCGAAGCTCAGCAAGCTCTCCAGTAACAAATCAGGTACATTTTCATGCAATTACTGGTGGTGGTGTTACTGGCGGTATATTTAAAAACAAAAATCTGTATGGTCTATCGAGGCCTGCATATATCTGGCCTATTGTGGCTATATCTGTGCGGTCTCGAGGCCTGTTTATGTGTGGCCTATTGTGGCTATTCCTGCATGATCTATCGAGGCTGCTTATGTCTGGCTAATGTGGCTAATGAATAAAAAATCAATAAAATTAAAAAATTTAATTAAACATAGGCATATGAGGTTTAATCTAACGTTTATCATACTGATTATGTTAACTCTCTTTATATCTTCCAGGAACCTTAGGACTCACAACCGGTGTGTATACCTTCATCTACTTATTTTGGGGGGAAGGCTGGCCCCGTCCAGTGGTTCCACAATCCACCTATTTTTGGGGGGCGGCTGCGCCCCTGCCTTCGTCTTCAGGCAGTAAATGCTGGTCCGCAACCCTCGGATTGCGAACTATGGACGGGGCCTTCCGCCAAAGAAATTTATAATAATGCTTGCTGAGTTGTCAATAAATGTATGCTTCGTACATTTTATCTCCCGAAACTTTCTGGTAGAAATGAAAGCTTTAGCCTAAGTTCTGCCAGGAAGACTCAGTTACTTCGTCACTAATTACCTTCATCATTATCCAATCACGTCTTTATACTTCAGTATAAAAGATCGGTACTTACACATGTTTGAGTTCGCAGATGCCGACACGATAACAATCTCCACCCTCCCCACCACCACCAGGATGGTCCTGTCATTACCTTCCAGGGGGGTCGGCTGCGCCACTGCCTTCGTCTTCAGGCAGGAAATGCTTGTCCGCTACCCTCAGATTACGAACTATGGACGGGGCCTTCCACCAAAGAAATTTATAATAATGCTTGCTGAGTTGTCAAATGTATGCTTCGTACATTTTATCTCCCGAGTCTTTCTGGTAGAACTGATAAAATAATTGGCATGGGTTTACCAAAACTGGAAAAATTAAGACTGAAAAAAGGTTGCCTGGTCTGATGAGTCTCAGTTTCTGTGGTTACATTAAATGTAATATAAAAATATAAAGTCAAAAAGGTATTAGAAAGATCCAATTAATTGCCGGCTCTAACTGAGTTTATTTAGTGAAGGATTCACTAGATTCAAACCAATATCTATTTGAGAATCAGACTACATAGGTGAGCTTTTTGTGTGCTGCACTTAAAGGGTTGGTTCACCCAAAAATTATGTTCAAATTAGTTCAAACCAATATCCCAGATTAATTAATTTACTTAAACAGTACACTGACTGAACTGAAGATGAACACTTAGCCGAGCCAGATAATGACTCGTTCACGGGTCAAGAACCATTTCTGTCAGATGCATCTGATTCGAGAACTGAGGAGTTGATAATACTGCGCATGTGTGATTCAGCGTGAAACAGACCGACACACAGAGCGTCTGAACCAAACTGATTGATTCTGAACTGATTCTGTGCTAATGTTATTAGCGCGGGTAAACCGAAGGCTTGAATCAAGGGCAGTCATCGCCAATGACGCCATTACATAGAGCGCAAAAGAACCGGTGAACCGTTTTCTTCAACCAGTTTAATGAATCGAACTGTCCGAAAGAACTACTGGTGATCCGAAAACCGATGCAACCAGTTCTTGACTCGTGAATGAGTCATTATCTGGCTCGGCTCGGTGTTCATCTTCAGTTCTCTCTTCACAGCAGTTCAGTCAGTGTACTGTTTAAGTAAATGAATTACTCCGTGATATTGGTTTGTTTGAACTCAGAGGGAGTGTCAGCCACATTAAAAAAAGTTAACAGCTTAAGTAATTTGTGGATTAATGCGTATTGGATACGCGAACCGTTTAAAACGATTCAGTCCGATTTGGTGAACTGGTTCAAAAAGATCTGGTTACATCGAATGATTCGTTCGCGAACCGGATATCACAAACTGCTTTGTTTTGAACTCTCTCACAACAGACACGGAAGAGAAGACAATGCTGAATAAAGTCGTAGTTTTAAGTATTTTTGGACATTTTTGGGTGAACTAACGCTTCAATGACAACAAGCTTACAGCTTACAATAGGGAATTATTTATTTTGCCATGCCACTATGGCTTCAATCAGTGCATGAAACACAAGGTGTATAAGCAAGAACTTAATACTTGTGTGGTGTTAATAAGAAATAAATAATGAAATATTATATAAATTAATTGAACTATAAATTTTTTTTTTAAATAAATAAAAGCCATGCAATTATTTTTTCAAGTTCTATTAATTACTCTATATAGAAATTATGTGGTGTTTGTTTAAATAATATGTTTATGCAAATTATACATATCATCACAAGGGACATTTCAAATGGTGGTCTGATAAGATAATAATGTTGGTGTGACAGTTGGGCTTGTGGTTCTGGAAAACTCTTTTAGAATATCTCAGCTATTTTTAATGTAATTTATGCAAGTGGGCTGAAATGCAAAGCCTCATCACAGAGAAGGAAGTTTTCAAATAAGCTTTTCTGTCACAGAGTGCCACTTTCAGTGCTTATGAAGTGTGCAGCACTCTCTCTGATTTATTTTTAGGACATTCAGTGACTATGAAAGAAGGACTCAGTTTGGGTACATTTCAAAAGATATATAATAAAAAAATGAACCTACAAACTTCTCAAAGTGACATCTCAATATTACAATGCAAGTAAAATTATGGGATAGAAAAGCCAGAGGGTTAATATAATGCTTTCTTAAAGGTCTGGTGAATCATCAGAATACTTATTTTGTATTTTATGCTACTGAAGTACGAAGTAACAGTTTGAAGGTTATTTAGACATCATGTTGAATACTTGTGTTGGACTTGCAAGACTGTCCTGTGTAGTTATTATAATGCTATTATTTTGTTATTACCATTAATGAAAACTGATCAATTTAAACTTTGACATTACTATACAAAACTAAAATAAAATGAAATTACACGGGGGGGGGAATTATCACCTAAAAATGGTAACATTTACATTTTTGACAAATTGCAGCTTTTCACTTTCACCAATTTACAGACTGGAGTTGAGTGGATCACTTGTGGATTATTGTTATGTTTGAATCAGCTGTTTGGATTCTTATTCTGACAGCCCCCATTCACTACAGAAGAAGCATTGATGAGCAAGTGATGCAATGCTAGATTTTTCTAAATCTGTTCTGCTGAAGAAACAAACTTACATTTAAATTAACGTTACATTTATTCATTTGGCAGCTGCTTTTACCCAAAGCGACTTGCAATTGAGGAATACAACAATCGATTTACCATAAGATGGAAATAAACATGAGAAGTGCCCGTTTCAGTCAACATTCAAAATAGTAAAAGCTAAGACAGGAAGGGATAAGGATAATACGAGAAGAGATGAAGTGGAAGCATAGATTTTTAATTATTTAATAATAATATTTAATTATTATTTTTTTTTTTATTATTATTATTTTTTATGACGGGGCAGTTTAGATGCTCACCAAAAAAAAAAAGATGCATTATCAGGTTTTTTTTTTGTTTGTTTGTTAGTTTTTTTTATAGATTATGAGGGATTTGGCTGTCCGAATACAGTTGGGTAGGTCATTCTAGCAACAGTGCACAGTGAAAAAGAACATCCTGGAGAGTGATTTTGTGCTTCTCTGCAATGGGACCACAAGCCATAGCTTGTTTACCAAATGCAGGCTTCTGGAGGGGATGTAGATGCTTAGGAGCAAGCAAAGGTAGTGGAGCCCATGGCCATTCAAGCACCAATGACTTGAACTTGATGTGAGCTGCAATTGGTAGCCAGTTCAGAGAAGGGGTGTGACATGGGCTCTCTTGGGCTCATTGAAAAAAAATCCACATACAGCTGGGATGGCCTTATTATTAGTATATTTTCAGCAATTTGTTTTTGGGTGAACTATTCCTTTAATGTAACAATTGCTGGCTATTACCTTTTACAGTGTAGAGAACTTTGAATTTTTTGTATGATAGTCATAAGAGACTATGGGGTGTGATGACTCGAGTTTGGATGTTTGATAAGCTGTTTTAATAATCCTAGTGATCTTTTTTTATTTTTATTTTTTTATGAAAGTAATAATAAACCAAAACAGAAAGTGTATTTTCAGCAAGAGTCTTCGTTTTAAGTTATTGGATGTGGAGGATGTTATATTAACAGATCCCAGGTCTCCTGCATTAAAGTTAATTTCCTTGCGCTCCTGAAGCACAGACATGTCATTTACACTGATGCAACTTTAATATCCTCCCTGAAAGTTAATGCTGAATCAGTATGAAAACACCTCAGCCTTGCTGGAGAGAACATTGTGGATCTGAATGAATCTTTCGTCTGCGAGTCACATCACTGAGTAATGGAGTGTGAAAAAAATTGATTGTGATGCAGGTTGGAAGTAATGAAATATTAACTGTTGAATATTGGTAAGTGATTGGGATCACTATATCCATTTGGCCCCTGGCAAGGAAATGTTGGGGAGTCCAACAGTCATGTGAATTTCACCCTGACAGTGTACTAATCTAAAATGATATCAACTACCGCAGATACCCTCCACCATGGCACCGATTTCTATGCATTTCAAATAACTTTCCATTGTCAGACATCAGTAGCCGTTTAAGAGTTTGTGTGCAAACAGGAAAGCTGTTGGCTTCTCCATCCAATCCATTAACGTTGTAAATGAAATCTATCTTTTCTATAAATTGCTTGTTTCCCTTGGTTTACTTCCACTCTCTGGACTGTAAAGCTCTCCAGAGAAATAGAAAAAAGAAGAAGAAAAAAAAAGAGATTAATTTAAATCCCATACAAAAGAAACTACACCTAATTAATTCTAAGCTATTTTTATTAACTGTATGCTGCAGTTTCATTTCTTTTTCTTGTCCCGACTTAGACGATGTGCAGTGTCTTAGTTCATAAAAGGATTTTTTTTTTCCATGTCAGATCTGTTATTCTGCTTGTATAACATCTTAAAGTGGTAGTTAACCTATAAAGTGTATCGGAAATAGAAACAGGTTCAGGTTCAGGAGAACAAGCTCCAAAACATCATGTGATTTCTGAAATCATGTGGCTTTGTCTGAAACATATAGTGAAATTTAGTGATCATTGTGATTCTAGGTCTTACAGATTTTATTATTTTTTTAAACTGGTTTTAGTACTATATTCACAAACATGTGGTACATTCTCAAAACTCTTCTCTTGTACTAATCTCACAACAAATCATCAAAAGTGCACTTTTCTCAAAGATGTGTTTAAGTACAATACACACAATCAAATAAAAAAACCTTTTCACTACACAAAATAAGTGTTTTATCTATGTAAATGCTTCATTTGCATGGATTCTTATTCAGTTTAATACATTTGTATATTATTCAATCTAACTCATCTTATTGGTTAATCAGTTAATTTGTTGTATCTGTATATGTGACCCTGGACCACAAAACTGTCAGGAACGTGAAGAGAGAGAACTCAAAAGCAGAGGATTCGTGCAACAGTTTATTAGTTACAACAGAAAATCCAAAAATAATCCAACGTGTGGTGACACACACAAACCGAAACCTGGTGTAACAATTCCAGAGCCATCTGTACAGACACCAGCGGACGCAGGCTGTGGAGACCACCTCTGGTGCAATGCCCGATGGGACATGGAAAACGAGACACAGGATCTCGGGCAAACGGCCGACTCTTCGTCTAGACGTCCTGAGCACAACAGCGGAAAAAGGTGAGGAAACAGACACACAGCACAATCACAATGACAACACGAAATCTACTGACAACAAAGGACAGACACAGCAGGGAATATAAGGGAGAATGGAAACAAGCGACAGGTGAGGGCAATCAGCTCGTGATCTGCACACACCAGCGCAGATGTATCAGCACTGATTGCCCAGGTCATGAGCTGCAGAAAATGACAGGATACAGACAACAGGGAAGCCGATGAAGCACCCTGAACCGTGACAAAAACCAGTCTTAAGTGTCAGTTTTTCAAAATTGAAATTTATACATCATCTGAAAGCTAAATAAATGAGCTTTCCATTGATGTATGGTTTGTTAGGAGGACATTGTTTGGTTGAGAACTATCTGAAAGAGATGAGTTTTCAGCTGTCACTTGAAAACTGCCCAGGATTCAGCATTCCGGATGGTGGTGGGAAAATAATTCCAACAGCCAGGAATGGTGAATGAGAATGTTCTGGAAAGTGATTTTGAGCCTCACTGTGATGGTACCATGAGGCGTCGCTCACTAGCAGATCTCAGACTTCTGGAGGAGATGTAGATTCGTACTAGTGAGTGGAAGTAGAGGGGTGAGTCTGTGGCTGTTCTGTATGCAAGCAGCAATGTCTTGAACTTGGTGCAAGCCGCAACCGGTAGCCAGTATAAGGAGATAAAGAGAGGTGTAACATGAGCTCTTTTGGGTTCGTTGAAGACCAGTCATGCCGCTGCATTCTGAATTATTTGTAGAGGTTTGATTGTGCTTGATGGAAGTCCAGCCAGAAGAGCATTGCAGTAGTCCAGCCTAGAATTGACAAGGGCCTGGACAAGAGGTTGTGCAGCATGCTCCGTTAGAAAGGGCCTGATCTTTCTGATGTTGTGCAGAGCAAACCTGCAAGATTGAGCAGTCTTTGCAATGTGATCTTTGAAGGTCAGCTGGTCATCAAAGGTTACACCAAGATTTCTGATCAAAGTTGATGGGGTAATTGTAGAAGAGCCTAGCTGGATGGAGAAATTATACTGTAGGGTTGGAGTGTCAGGGAAGACAATAAGCTCAGTCTTTGCCAGGTTGAGCTGTAGATGATATTCTTTCATCTATGCCAAGATGTCCGCCAGGCAGCCTGAGATCCGTGCACCTACCGTTGGATCATCTGGTTGAAAAGAAAGATAGAGCAGTGTGTCATCAGTATAGAAATGGTAGGAGAATCCATGTGCCTGTATGATGGGACCCAGTGATGTCATGTATATGGAGAAGAGGAGGGGTCCAAGAGCTAATCCCTGAGGAACCCCAGTGACAAGTTGATGTGCTTTGGATACCACCCCTCCCCAAGCCACCGTGAAAGACCTATCATTGAGATAGGATTCAAACCAGAGAAAGTGGAATCCCTGTGATGCCCAGTGATAAGAGGGCAGCAAGAAGGATCTGATGAATGACAGTGTTAAAAGCAGCAGATAGATCCAGCAGAACAAGAACTAATGATGCAAAAAAGCAACAAAAAAAGGAATGAAATGGCCATAATGATTTGTGCTAGAACAGAGATTACTGTCAGTGCATTAAATGTTCTCACTGAGCCTGGTCTCATGTTTATACTAATACGTAATATTTGCAAGCACAAAACAATATGCAGGAAAATAACCATTATAGTATCAATATAGCATTAAAATATTTTTTTTAGTCGCTAATCTCATTCCTACCTCTAGACCTAAACATAACTATTTCTGTACATTATATGAAAAACATGACAGACAGATAAATGTAGGGATGGCTGATGCGAAGCACAGATGTTTCGAAATACTGCTCTGAAGTGTGATTCAAAACACCCATGTCACATAACTAAGCCAATTCAAAGCATTGGAGAATTTCAAATGTTTCGAGACCCGAATCTGCTTTTTATCGACAAGGTCGGAAACAAACCACACAATTGCACATCTGTCTTAACCTAGCTCACGCAAAGTATAAAAGCAGAACTATTAATATTAAATAAAAATCTTTATAATATCTAAAAAATGCCAGTTGTGGCTTGATGTCTTTTATTAATGTTTGTTTATTTCATGACCAAAATAGCATTTTCACAAAGAGTTCATTCAGTTGTCAGAGAGATGTTACAACATATTAGGCCAGAACAAAAAAAACACAACTTTCAAATATTTATTATAATTATAAACATGCATCACCCAGTATTCAAACCTAAACTGATAGGTTCTGAAAACATGCCAGGCGTGCACACTAACCACTCCTCCAAAACACACACTGAAACATGGTATAACATACATTACAATTTGTCAGTTCGCTTAGCTGATTCATTGCCAATGTTATTTCATGGCAATACTTGACAATGACCACTAGGTGTCACTGTAGAGATGGGTGTTGAATTGTTTCGAAGCATCGACACATTTGCTTCGACTGTGCTTCGAGTGTTTCATGAAGCCTTGCTCTGCCCACCACTGAATGAATGCAATTACAATCATTTATTTATTACAAAAATGTCAAAAGTAGTACCAAAAGTAATCAAAAAGATGATGCGTTGCTGGCAGAATACAGTAGGTGTGTGGGAGGTGCAGAGCAGAATTTGTGTTGTTAATTGCTGAAAATATTATCCACTTTATTTTCCCGATCCACTCCGTGAACACAAAGATGTGCGCGCATTATTCAAACACACCTCACCAGAAACACAGCAGGTCACAATGAGCATGCGATTATGCTGCTGTAAAACCGGTCGTTTGAAGCAGCAACATTTGAATTATGTCCATGTTCTGTTTATGGTCGCTAGACTTGTTGCTCTAGATGGAGATGAAGATCGCCGAAAAAAGGCTTGGATTTGGGTCTGTTCCTCGCAGTCGTATGGATTCTGAAGATTTGGATTACAGCACATGAATAAAATGCTTTTATTTCATAATTATGTTGCGTTTTAGGTGTATTTTATAGTTCACAGCATGTTGAGAAAATGTCTTTTGTGGCCCATGGCAAACAAAGTAAACATTACATGACAAAGGTTAAACAACTGCAGAAATGTATTTTAAGGCTTAAAGTGAAGTCTGTTTAACATTAGGTAGGCCTATTCTTGGAAACGAGCTGGCAGCAGAAATCACAACAAAATGAAATGTTATCACTTCAAATTAAGTAAACGAGTAAACAATTTAATAATGCAATTGGAAACAAGGTAATTGATATGACAACTAAAAACAACTAATAATAAATCTAATGCTGCGATTTCAATATTCATAAGGATTCATTTTTAGGCATCATCAATGTGTCAGTTTTGTACATTTAAATGCTGAAAATACATATTTATACGTTTAGATGCTAAGTAAATGTACGTCTTATAAAACCACATTTTACGTAAAATACATACGAATTATAATAAGATCACGTTGGAATGAATCTTTACTCTAGCTAAATTTTTCAGATGAAGGGTGAGTTATTGTAATGTTCAGTCTTTACCATGGTTATGCTTCTTCTTCTAGGGGGAAGTTGTGGCCTAATGGTTAGAGGGTCGGACTCGCAATCGAAGGGTTGAGAGTTCGAGTCTTGGGCCGGCAGGAATTGTGGGTGGGGGGAGTGCATGTACAGTGCTCTCTCCATCCTCAATACCACGACTGAGGTGCCCTTGAGCAAGGCATCGAACCCCCAACTGCTCCCAGGGCACCGCAGCATAAATGGCTTCCCACTGCTCCGGGTGTGTGTTTGTGTGTGTGTGTGTGTGTGTTCACTGCTCTGTGTGTGTGCGTTTCGGATGGGTTAAATGCAGAGCACGAATTCTGAGTATGGAAAAAATCTACCATACTTGGAATAAATCTACCATACTTGGCTGAATGTCACGTCACTTTCACTTTTCACTACTGTATATGCAGTATCACAATGCATAATGTAATTTTAAATGCCGTATTTAATGCCATCTGTCTCCCTTCTGATACATCTCTTATCAATCTCTGATCAGTTCCTCTCTCTTGTTTCCTGCTGTATGTTCACAAATAGCAAAACACATGGTTTTTAAAAAAAGGACGTCCTCAAAGGAAGGTTTTAGGTGATTTTGTCAAGTTTTGTTTACTTCTGGGTACCAATTTGTCCCCAAAATATGGTTACAGTTAGTAGGCACACACATACACACACACATGACAGTTTTGAAAATGTACACCGTACTTATGACACTAGTACCAAACCAAAAAAAAAAAAACATATCCAAACTTGAGCAGACTGTTTACAATGACTATATATTTCAATAATAATAATTATCTTATAAAGGAAGAAATCTCTTCAGGAAGAAATCTCTTCAGTAGCACTTTTCAAAGTAGATTACAGTTTTGTATTCTGTATTTCATAGATTTTTTTACTTGGGGATTTGTTCATATATAATATTTACATAATATAATTTCACATATAAACTTTATTTATTTACTATTTTGACAATATTTTCTAATAAAAAATCTATAGATGTAGCTCTTAAATGTCCCTCATGCTTTACTACACAAGCTATAATGGGATTTAAGAAACATAGTACACAATAGTTAAATTTGTTACTGTAATGGCACTGCGATTTCCTTTCTGTAACATGGTCTCATAGTTTCTATTTACTAAAATTATTATTATTGTTAAATACCCCGTTCAAACTTTTCCTCAGTTCATTGAAAATTACTTCTTTCTTCAGGTCTTCAAAGTAAAGCCAAATCTTCTCACATCAGGTTGTCCAATGTAAAAACTAACAGTGGTGGATGCTGAGAAAACCCAATCCAGTCTGGGAATTTCTGTATCAGCATGAACTCTGCTTTTCCCTGTTCCTCAGCAAAGACGGAGGCAGCTGCAGTCGTTCTCTGCAGAGAATTCTGATTAACGCTCTGTTTGTGTTTGTGTGCCACCAGCAGCCAGTGGGGAGGGATCAGAGTCTTTAACGAATGGAGCAAATGCAAATGGAGGTCTATTCTTGAAGATGCACTGCCCACCAGAGAGTTGTGTTTTGGTTAAGGGGATGATTTGATGTTTTTACCCACGTGCATTAATGCATTTAATGAGATTATAATTCACAATGGAACAGTTACATAATAATGCATAACTGTATTTTAGTTTAGTGTTGCTTGCTTTAAACATTCTGTATTACATTCTGTCTTCTATTAAAAGATAACAGGAATAAAAGATTTTGACTTAAATACAATAATACTCAAGTGTTACGGTTTAACTTTCACAACCTAATGACAGTTTCATATTTTAAACATTTTTGTTGCAAAAAATGCCCTTAAGTGCATTAATGTACATGAGTTTGTACAACCTGATTCTGCAGTAAATCAATAGCATCTGTGCCTTTTTTAAATAGAGGTCAAGCTGTATTTACCCTGAAATATACCTTTAAAAGAAAATACATTCAGTTGTAATCTAGCACAGCAGTGAAATCAATGGAATATTTATGCATTGCATAACATGGAAGCATTGCATTAAATTACATGACATCACAGGCTGTCTGTTATAGTCAACAAGAAACAACCTTGTTCACAACCCTGTGTAGTTTCGTGATCTTATGAAACGGGATATATTATTTTGTATTATTAATTTAAATTATTGTTTTGACATTAGATAGATAGATAGATAGATAGATAGATAGACAGACAGACAGACAGACAGACAGACAGACAGACAGACAGACAGACAGATAGATAGATAGATAGATAGATAGATAGATAGATAGATAGATAGATAGATAGATAGATAGATAGATAGATAGATAGATGACATGCAATTTCAATGGATACAATACAATGGGCAATCTGAAAAAGCAGCTGGATCCACATGAATTTAAGGATTAAAATGCTCCTGCAGATTACTTCTGTGCTTGAGGAGAGAGCTGTTCTGATGTAGCAGTAGGACTGAACAGCCACTGCACTGAGTAAAGTGTAGGGCAGGCTTTCTACAATACATCAAAGCCTTTAAAAGAGACTGATTGATTAAAAGAGAGTGGGTGACACTCCTCTCCAGAGCTTTCTGAAAATGGCTTTCAGCTGAGATATGATTCACAGCACCGCAGATAAATATTTGCCTTTATAAAGGTACTGGAGGAAATGCAAATTTCACTGGCATGTCCTCTTATAACAGGTTTTATGACAAAATATTCTGGAATATTTGATTTCCTCTATTACTATTTTGCATATTATGCATCACTCGAAAGTCTCTTTCTTGACAACAATACATTTGTGATTTTACGTAATTCTATTTTTTTATTTTATTAAAAAAAATATCAAGATACTTCCTGTTAGATTTTTCTGAGTCAAAAACAGAGTATTAGTGTATGGTTTTGCAGATTTGGTGTGTGGTTCTGGTGTTTGAGTGTCACTACAGAAATTGTCGACGAGTGGGGCGGGGCCGAGGGATGTGGGAACATGAGCAAGGCCGGTGGAGTGATTGGGAAATCAGCGACACCTGCGACCCACCACCGGTCTCGAGTCCCACATAGGAGATGGAAGGATATAAAACTGGAGCGACGACAGTGAAGGACGAGAGAGGACCAGGCCTGGGCTTTTAGTTGTGTTTTGGTTTTTATTTTGTGTGCATCAGTCGTCCGTGAGGGGCTGGTGCGCTGTTTTGTGTTTATTTTGTTATTAAAGTTTTATTTGATTGTCCGGGAGAAGGAGGGATGCGCTGCTGAAGATCCCTCGCCGCTGTGGTGAATCCTCGGTGCCATCGAGCAGGCGAGGAAGTGTGCCGCCATGGACGCTCGAGGCGGTGGGCTGGAGTGAGTTGCCGGGGACGGGCGAGCTCGCTGCCGGGCGCCCACGATATGGAGGGGCGGCTGCCGTCCGTGTGGGAGCGGAGGAGTTAGCGCCGTTCGCCAGAGAGCCGGAGCCTGCTGCCGTCCGCCTGAACGGGGAGGAGCAGGGAACTGTTCACACTCGCCTGATGCCTTTTGAAAACCTTAGGCCGGTGACACACTGGCATATTGCACCTGTCAAACATAGTCTATTTTGCCGTCAATACAGTTGACGGTGTCCTTTATCAGTAGGCTTTATATTTATGCTCAACATGAAGTATAGATATTGTTGTCATGAAGACAAGATCCTGGTCTGTTGGCGGTCTCCCTCTATGTCACCTACAGTAGCAGCAGCGCGCCAGCACCGCGTCAGGCACGATTCTGGTGTGTAAAGACACAGAAAATGCGAAGCAGGTGTCACGCAACAGAAACGCCACGCTCACGCCACGCAGCCAGTGTGTCACCAGCCTTAGAATCAGCTGCAGGGCGGGATTTGCACTGAATGCGGAGACTTCCGCCACTTAATATGTTCGTTTGGAAACACGAAAATGTACCTATGTTCCGCAAACAAAATATTGCATTCGATACACACGTGCACCGTACCGAAAGCCCTGTACCGAAACGGTCCAGTACGAATACACGTACCGTTACACCCCTAGTAAACAGTAAAAAAAATAAAAAAAACTGTAATCAAATAAAATAACACTAAATGATGATGGATGATGGAATCGATGGATGGATGAGCACTAACATCACTTCATTAGACACAAAGTATCAAAGGAAGGGGCAAAGTAATTTCCTCTTAAGACAGGTGCTCTATCCACAGGTGCAGTTCATCACATAAACTGTTAATACAAAAGTTCAATGAAAGTTATAACAACACATATTTTTTAAGTTTTATAAACCTCTTTTTATATATTTGTCTAATATAACTTTTTGGTCAATATTTCTCTCTGGTCTATTTTTTTTTTACTTCAAAAGTGATTCATTTTGCAGCGAACACAGGTGTGAACTGCATTTAATATTGAATTTCTCTTTTTGTTATTCAAATGAACTACAAAAGGAATTGTGGGTTCTTGTGTAAGGCTGTACTTTCACTGGCTGTGACGCAGCTACTGACAGGAGTCCGACTCATTTGTAGATGTTGTCGTTCAATGTTTGAAGGCTTCAACAATTGCACATGAAATCTTTTTTTCTACTGCACATAAAAGAAAAGAAAAAACTATTTCCCCACTGTCTCTACAAACCCGTATTTGTAATTTATGCCTTATTCACATTTGGATAATATTTCACCCAGCTGTGAGGACATGACAGGGGAGATATGAGATCCTTTGGTTTATATTATCAGAAAAAATTTCCATAACATTGCAAGATTCCCCCTGCCCCACAGCAATAGTTATTAATTCATAAGTTAAGAAGAATTTGAAGTTTGCACATATAAAATATAGAGAAAGCAAGTGAACACGTGCATGGCAGTTTCTCACGAGGAAAGCATGTTTCTGCATTTAACATCTCACAGCATGTTCTAAAGAAATTGAGAGAAATATTGATTTATTAAACTGCAGCCATATGATTTATAGATGGTATTAATTCGCACAGATATTTGCACCTGTAATATCCTGGACTATTAATTTTATCACCAAAAGCATGAAAATAGCACAGTTGCTTTGTCGTGTTTTAATTATTGGGTGTTTTCCATTATGTTAAAACATACGTCATTTAAATGATGCTTTGTGAGAACTGATCATTTTAAAAATAACATTTACCCAAAAGAAGCTCTCTCCTTTATGGTTTTCTGCAATGTAATTAAAAAGGAGGCAAACTGAGATATTTCCTGCTTTTCAGATGTTTCTTTAGAGGGCACTTAATATCCAGCGATATTGTCGACTTGATTGCACAGATACTATTTAAACTGAACTGAGCTGGATGATGACGTCAACTGAATTCAATGATAAACTGCCTTTAACTGAAAACTGAGTGTTTACTATTGTCATTTTGCATTATTGACAAACTATTTTGCTATTTAATACTGTAAAGTGCTTTGACACAATCTGTATTGATAAAAGCACTATATAAAGCTGACTTGACTTGACTCTACAGAAAAATACCCAAATAATTTCACATGTACTGTATCCCTTGTATTTTTAGAGTTTCAGATGAGATCTTAACAATGATACCAGTCTGCAATCAAAAGTGAGAGATCTCGAAATAGGGAGGCCACTCAGAGGAAAATTATTACATTAAGAGGCTTAATGTAGTCTACAGTCATGTTTTATGTTACTTTAATATTAATAGAATCAATAGAGCTATTAAATGCATTTGAATAACATGGCTTTTTAGACGTCATGCTGCAAATTGTTATTAGTTAATTTATGTGGTATGTTTTTGGTAAAAAATGATTGGTCGCTTAAACTTACAACGGTTTGTAACCCTGTTGCATTGACTTGATGTAACGTATCATGAAAAAAAGTAATAATAATTAAAAAGCAGAAATAAGTAATAATACTTAAGTACTATGATGGCACCAGCATGCATTGCAACATGAGTAAATTATGCCAGTATTTTTATTTATTTATTTATTTATTTATAAGAATAAAAACTTAATAAGGTCCAAAAAAAAAATAAATAAAAATACTAATAGCAATAAAGAAATTAAGTGAACATCTATGAATAGAGTTAAGCCAATATTAATTCTGAACAACATCATCTGTAAATGTATGAAAGACCACACACTAGCATAAGTACGGTATATCAACAATGTGTTGTTTAAAGTGGTTGGTTCTCAGCCTTTTTGACCCTATATTTGCTAATGTTTTTCTGCTGTATTTATGACAGTGCTGCTTGTCTTATAAACAGAAACTGAGTGTTAAAACAAGAAATTAATAGATCCACATACCTCAGTTCATGATTCCAGAATTTCTGTATGTATATGTTTTATCAAATTTTAATTAAGATGTAATTGATCACTTTTTTTATTTTCATTTATATATATATATATATATATATATATATATATATATATATATATATATATGGTGCAATGAAAGCTTATATTCACGTCAAAATGTGTTGTTATATACACTATTTAACATTAATTAACCTGAGTGCAGGCAACCCATTTTTAACCTTTTCTTTTTTGTGCAGAATGAGACATCATTGAGCTCTTTTGAAACTACAAGAGTTCTTTATAAGTTTCAGTTAACTCTCCATTTATTCACAATGCTTTCCAAGGATACACATTTTTGGTAAACAAGATCTATTGTTGTTGATTGTCAGTGTTTTCATTGATTGATTGTTGAATCTTCTTGTGTTTACCCATCAAACTGTCAGTTCTGAGTAACACTGAACCCATAAAAATATCTCTATATCTTATCTCACTCTTGCTTTGTGTGTATTTGCAACATGTACACACAAACACCTACGTGTAACATTGACACGTGCTGTGGGACTAGAGGTTTTCCAGGCCTCAACCGTACAAATGGTTGAAGATTAATTGGCATTTTAAAGGTTGTTGTGGTTTAAGACATGCCCACACAACAGCTTGCTTCAAGGAATTCTCCGACATCTGTTCTTGAATCAATGAGTAATCTCCTTATTAAAAGATGCAGGTTGAGGAGATCACCGCCCATCTGTTCGAATGCGAGCATCTCTAGTGTGCACGAAGAGCCTGACTGCTTTACTTATACATATGTTCCACAGCTCACTGTATGTTGTCTCTCTCATGTGTGTGTGAAACACATGATGGTTGACACATAATTGACATGCCTGTTCAAAACACATTGGTCTGTGTCACACACCTGGACTCATTTTGTGTGTTTTTGCCCCTGTGACCCAGTTTCTGTCTTCCGTGTGTGGTTTGATTAGTTCCCAGGTGTGTCTAGTCTTTTCCGCATGTGTTCCATGTCCCTGTTAATTTAGTCATTCCATCCACCTGTGTTTTCCCTATTATCCCTTGTATAAAAGCCTTGTCCTTTCAGTTCTGTTTTGTCGGGTCTACTCGTCTACGTGTCAACTTGTCTACTTGTCACCTGTCACCTGTTACTTGCCACTTGCCTCTTGCCACCTGTTATTTTGCTACTTACCATGCCTATGTTTGAGTTAATAAATCCTTGTTTCGTTTATCCCTCGGCTTCGTGTTCCTTCCAGCAGCGTAAGCCGTGAAAGAAGACCCGACCAAAAAAGTTAAAAAAACTGCGTGTTTTCCCTCCGTTTTGTTTTCCGTTTTTTCACAGTCTTTTTCTTTCCGTAGTGTGTCATGGATCCCCTCTATCGCCCCGAATACCTCCTCCTCCTGCTGGAGCAGGAGGGACTGTCTCTCGAGGACCATACCAGACGGTTTCTCTTGATAGCTAATGCCACCAGCTACCCGGACCACGCGCTCTGCACCTTTTATCACGCCAGCCTGAACTCCAGGTGCAGAGCGTCGTCGCCCGAAGATGGTCCTCGGGAGGATTTCGCCGCATTCATAGAGTGGAATCTGGTGAGAAATGGGTCACCTCTCACGGTCGGCCCAATGGAGGATCTCGCCAGGTCCAATCTGGACCCAGAGCCCAGCCTACAATCTCCCCACGGTACGAGGCATAAGCCCACCGATGACGGAGAGCCAGAGAGCAACCCGTCAGACCAGGTGCGAGAGCCGGCGACACTGCCCACCACGAGGGAGCAAAATGTGGAGCGCCAAATGGGTCAAAATGAGGGGGTTTCCAATTCACCTATGCCAGATCCTCTGTTAAGCCCAGGAAGGGCTCCTGATCTTCCGTTAAGCCCAGGACGGGCTCCTGATCCTCCTGTAAGCCCAGGACGGGCTCCTGATCCTCTGTTAAGCCCAGGAAGGGCTCCTGATCTTCCGTTAAGCCCAGGACGGGCTCCTGATCCTCCTGTAAGCCCAGGACGGGCTCCTGTTCCCCCGTTAAGCCCAGGACGGGCTCCTGTTCCCCCGTTAAGCCCAGGACGGGCTCCTGTTCCCCCGTTAAGCCCAGGACGGGCTCCTGATCCTCTGTTAAGCCCAGGACGGACTCCTGTTCCCCCGTTAAGCCCAGGGCGGGCTCCTGTTCCCCCGTTAAGCCCAGGACGGGCTCCTGATCTTCCGTTAAGCCCAGGACGGGCTCCTGATCTTCCGTTAAGCCCAGGACGGGCTCCTGATCTTGCGTTAAGCCCAGGACGGGCTCCTGATCCTCCTTTAAGCCGAGGACGGGCTCCTGAACCCCTGTTAAGCCCAGGACGGGCTCCTGAACCCCCGTTAAGCCCAGGACGGGCTCCTGATCCTCCGTTAAGCCCAGGACGGGCTCCTGATCCGCCGTTAAGCCCAGGACGGGCTCCTGATCCTCCGTTAAGCCCAGGAAGGGCTCCAGCCCCAGAGCTTACTCCAATGCCTGCTCCTCCAAAATTCCCACCCTCCCACCCACTCCTGCCTCCTCCTCCGCTGTCGTCTGGCTGCCCCTCTGCTCGCCCTCAGCCTACCATCATTGTGGTGCGAGCTCAGCGGGACCGCCATTCTCCAGCGACGCCTTGGTCGGCGTCTCCCTCACCTCCGCCTCCAGCCTCTGAGGCCTGGACTCCGCCTCGGCCCGTTGACCCGTCGGCTCCACCATGGCTCCTAGCTCCTTCCTCTCCGCCGTGGCCCGGCAGTCCACATGCTCTGCCTGGCTCCCTCGTCCCTCCGGCTCCGCCTTGGTCTGGCGTCGTCCATCCTATGCCTCGGGACTCCACTCCTCCGGCTTCGCCTCATCCCTCCGTCCCTCCGGCTCCGTCAGGCTCCTTCATCCCCTCGGCTACACCTCAGTCCTCGGTCACTCTGGCCTCACCGCGGCCTTCCGGATCCACATCGCCGCGTCAGTCACCAGAGCCATCAGTTCCGCCTAGGACCTCCGGCTCCTCCCCGTCACCCTGGCTCTTCGGCTCTCCGTCTCCGCCTCGGGCTCCTCCTCCACTTGCTCCGTTGCCGTGGGTCGAGTCCCTGGAGTCGGTGACCATTCCTCCCCCATGGCTCCTTCCACCGTCGGCCCCACCTTGGGCCGTTATGGCTGTGGCCTGGGTCCTGCTGGGTTCCTCCTGCTTCAGATCCTTCCTGTCTCCTCCCTGGCTCCTCCCTCCGTCATCTCCTCCCTGGCTCCTTCCTCTGTGGTCCCTGTCTGCTGGCCCCCTCCTGGGAGGCTGTCCTCCACCGGAACCTCCTCCCAAGTTCCCACCCACGCCTCCCTTTGTTGTTTCTACGGTGCGAGGATGCACCTACCGGGAGGGGGGAGTACTGTCACACACCTGGACTCATTTTGTGTGTTTTTGCCCCTGTGACCCAGTTTCTGTCTTCCGTGTGTGGTTTGATTAGTTCCCAGGTGTGTCTAGTCTTTTCCGCATGTGTTCCATGTCCCTGTTAATTTAGTCATTCCATCCACCTGTGTTTTCCCTATTATCCCTTGTATAAAAGCCTTGTCCTTTCAGTTCTGTTTTGTCGGGTCTACTCGTCTACGTGTCAACTTGTCTTCTTGTCCACTTGTCACCTGTTACTTGCCACTTGCCTCTTGCCACCTGTTATTTTGCTACTTACCATGCCTATGTTTGAGTTAATAAATCCTTGTTTCGTTCATCCCTCGGCTTCGTGTTCCTTCCAGCAGCGTAAGCCGTGACAGTCTGGATTTTGATCAAGCAGGCTCATTGTATCATGATGCTGGGATGCCCTGAGGCAGAAACTGTCACCACCATCTATCAAAGCCTTGTACAAACATGACATACTGTATTTTTAACGTAACTTTATATTATATTATATTATATTATACAATGCAATGAAGATAAATGCAATGCAGATCAAATTATAAAAACCAATTAGATTGCAAAGTTTAAACGTAGCAGTGTTATTGTGGGTTGCTATACCAGGGCATTGCTATATAATTGCTATGCAGTTGCTAAAGGAATCATTTATTTGCCAGCTCTCAACTCTATGAATTTCCAATCTCTGTATGGATCAGTTCCCCCTTTGAAAAGTCAATGGTATTTTTTCTGTTATTCTGATCATTTAGAAAAGTGGTGAAGTGACATGTGGCCAAGTATGGTGACCCATACTCAGAATTTGTGCTTTGCATTTAACCCAACCAAGTGAACGCACACCCAGAGCAGTGGGCAGTCATATTACTGCAGCACCCGGGGAGAAGTTAAGGGTTTGGTGCCTTGCTCAAGGGTCGCACCTCAATCGTGGTATTGAGGGCTGGTGAGGGTGTTGGTTATTCATTCCCCCCACCAACAATTCCTGCTGGACCTGAGACTCAAACCTGCATCATTTGGGGTACAAGTCTGGCTCTCTAACCATTAGGCCAGAACTGCCCCTGCAACAGCACAGCTCTCCTCAGGAAACTGCACAATTTGTCTATCATTCATGTATGTCATACAAATGTGGATGAGTTGTACAGCAAAGTTTATTACTGAGGGGAATATTTATGAAATATGTAGGGCAACCAGATAAACACTTGGAAATCATTAAAGTTTAATTGTGTGGTGTACTTGTTCATATGGAAGTGTGAGATATTGAAACAATAATGTTTGTTGTCAAAGGCAAGTGCAGTATACCAAGACTGGAGAACAATTTTTTTATTTTTTATTATTTTATTTTTATTTTTTTATATGAGACTGATTGATTGAAATGCGTGGGGGCAGCAGTCTAAGCAGAGAACCCCAGACTTCCCTCTCCCTAGACACTTCCTCCAGCTCTTCTGGGGGGACACCGAGGCGTTCCCAGGCCAGCCGGGAGACATAGTCTCTCCAGCGTGTCCTAGGTCTTCCCCGGGGTCTCCTCCCAGTGGGACGCGCCCGGAACACCTTCCCGGGAAGGCGTCCAGGAGGCATCCGGAACAGATGCCCGAGCCACCTCAGCTGACCCCTCTCGATGTGGAGGAGCAGCTCTACTGTGAGCTCCTCCCGGGTGACTGAGCTTCTCACCTTATATCTAAGGGATCGCACAGCCACCCTGCGGAGAAAGCTCATTTCGGCCGCCTGTATCCGTGATCTTGTCCTTTCGGTGATGACCCAAAGCTCATGACCATAGGTGAGAGTAGGAACGTAGATTGACCGGTAAATCGAGAGCTTCGCCTTGCGGCTCAGCTCTTTCTTCACCACGACAGACCGGTACATCGACCGCATTACTGCAGAAGCTGCACCGATCCGTCTGTCAATCTCCCGTTCCATCCTTCCCTCACTCGTGAACAAGACCCCAAGATACTTAAACTCCTCCACTTGAGGCAGGAACTCTCCACCAACCTGAAGTGGGCAAGCCACCCTTTTCCGACTGAGGACCATGGCCTCGGATTTGGAGGTGCTGATTCTCATCCCAGCCGCTTCACACTCGGCTGCAAACCATCCCAGTGCATGCTGAAGGTCCTGGCTTGATGAGGCCAACAAGACAACATCATCCGCAAAGAGCAGAGACGAAATCGTGTTGTCACCAAACCTGACCCCCTCCGGCCCCTGGCTGCGCCTAGAAATTCTGTCCATAAAAATCATGAACAGAACCGGCGACAAAGGGCAGCCCTGCCGGAGTCCAACACACACCGGGAACAAGTCTGACTTACTGCTGGCAATACGAACCAAGCTCCTGCTCCGGTCGTACAGGGACCGGATAGCCCTTAGCAAAGGGCCCCGGACCCCATACTCCCGGAGCACCCTCCACAGGCCGCCGCGAGGGACACAGTCGAATGCCTTCTCCAAATCCACAAAGCACATGTGGACTGGTTGGGCAAACTCCCATGAACCCTCCAACACCCTGTAGAGGGTATAGAGCTGGTCCAGTGTTCCACGGCCTGGACGAAAACCACACTGTTCCTCCTGAATCCGACGTTCTACTATCGGCCGGATTCTCCTCTCCAGTACCCTGGCATAGACTTTCCCAGGGAGGCTGAGAAGTGTGATCCCCCTGTAGTTGGAACACACCCTCCGGTCCCCCTTCTTAAAAAGAGGGACCACCACCCCGGTCTGCCATCCCAGAGGCACCATCCCCGACTGCCACGCGATGCTGCAGAGGCGTGTCAGCCAAGACAGCCCCACAACATCCAGAGACTTGAGGTACTCAGGGCGGATCTCATCCACCCCCGGTGCCTTGCCACCGAGGAGTTTCTTGACTACCTCGGTAACTTCAGCTTGGGTGATGGATGAGTCCACATCTGAGCCCTCAGCCTCTGCTTCCTCAATGGAAGACGTGACAGCGGGATTGAGGAGATCCTCGAAGTATTCCTTCCACCGTCCAACGACATCCCCAGTTGAGGTCAACAGCTCCCCACCTCTACTGTAAACAGCGTTGGTAGGGCACTGCTTCCCTCTCCTGAGGCGCCGGACGGTTTGCCAGAATCTCTTCGAGGCTGACCGATAGTCCTTCTCCATGGCCTCACCGAACTCCTCCCAGGCCCGAGTTTTTGCCTCCACAACCACCCGGGCTGTAGTCCGCTTGGCCTGCCGGTACCTGTCAGGTGCCTCAGGAGTCCCACAAGCCAACCAGGCCCGATAGGACTCCTTCTTCAGCTTGACGGCATCCCTTACTTCCGGTGTCCACCACCGGGTTCAGGGATTGCCGCCTCGACAGGCACCGGAAACCTTACGGCCACAGCTCCGAGCATTTTAGAGTTTTAGTTTTTATGTGTTCTTATTTTATTATTAATAAAGAGCCCACTGCAAGTGGCTTCGAGTCTTTCCCTACCCCTAACTTAATACAAGACAAAAGGAGTAGTCCCCCCCCCCCCCCAAAAAAATAAAAAAAATAAAAATAAATAAAAATAAATAAATAAATAAATAAATATACCGGCAGGTGATCCAACATACAGATTAATTTGTTTCTTCATTAGAACAGACTTGGAGAAATTTAGCATTACATCACTTCACCAAAGGATCCTCTGCAGTGAATGGGTGCCGTCAGAGAGCTCAAACAGCTTATAAAACATCACAATGATCCACAAGACTCCAGTCCATCAACTGAAGTTAAAAAAATAAGTTAAAAATGGAAAGGAAGAAAATGTTTTTTTTTTTTAGAAAAATTGTTGATCAGGTAAATATCTAAAAACATTTTGATGAACGAAGTTTAAAGTCCAAGTAAAACTGTGCTCACAATTTATTACCATAAAATTACATTTCAGAGTGAAATTATAAATTCTTGACTGGGTGGTGAAAAAAACAGTTTGTAGATGTCATTTTAGGGGTGGAGCAAGTTGCTATTTTTCAAAAAACAAACAAACAAACAAAACTTTTTTTCTTTTTTTCTTTTTCAACTTTGGAGTACAGTAACTTTCACCAAATTGCTCACGATAATTAAATACCATCTGGTTTTGATTTCATGTTGACTTTAAGGTAACCTTGAGCACCTCCTCAAATGTGTAAAACAGATGGTCAAAAACAGAAATAAATATTAGTGGGTCATTCATGCAAATTGACGTGAAGTTAGAGTATGTAAGAAAGATTGATGGATGAGAGAGACTCCGTAGCTAGAAGAGTATTCATTGGCATAACATCAAATGCTTTTGTTTACTGAATTTTTTGGAAACAATCAGGATCACAGAGCTGCAGAAAGGACCAGTAGACCTCATAAATTAGATTATACACAATGACTATTATAGTGCACAATATATTATCTATATCAATATACACGCTATATTATCCTGTCACCACTATGATTCAACACAGAGTCACATTAACATCCTCAATGAAAGCAGTGCACAGACAAAAATCTCAAAGGACATAACTAAAGGTTGGCAAATCAACACACTCTCAGGGTTACTGATTCAGCACTTTTGTGAAAACTCTCACAATTTATATTCACCACTTAATTCTACACACGAATGCCAAAAAGTCCATTGAGTGGGATTTGTTTTGCTTTCTTCTGTAAATCTTCTATAAGTCAGAAATGGTCCATTTCATTCTGCTGGTAATATTTAGCACTGAGTGTTTTTGGGAGTAAATGTGTAAAGTCGAGTAATAGAAACACAAATGGTGTTCAATCGAAATTAATTGTTTGATTAAAAGAACAAGCAAAGCATTGAACTTTCTCTTATGTGAGATAATAAGCCTATGAGACTTATGTTCACGCTCTCAGAAAGTGGCTCTTAATTGTTGTATTTAAATAATAATGAGGGTGAAAGAAAAAAATACATTTTGTTCAGCACACTGTTCTTTGTAAAATACAGTTTAAAGTTTAACACTACATGTGTTGTTGAGTGCCTTGGATAGATTGATTTTGCTTTTTCATTCATTATTCTCAAGTCACTTTGAGGGAAAAAAATGTAAATGTAAATATAAATGAAAAATCAAATCTAATTTAATGGAAAACCTAGAATATTGGAATTTAGTGGAAACCCTAAAATAATAGAAAACTTATCCAACAAACAATATGAGACGTAAACAATTATTCAAGTGTTTTTCTGAATGTCATATTTTAAAACTAAAATATAAGACAAAACAATTTAATTACACATCCTTGAAACTACCTAGAAATCATTTTCATCCATCAAATTTTATTGACAACAATCCTATATAAAAATCAAGATTCTTAATACCTCAATCTCCTGTGGTGTATAGAAAATGTCAGATTCGGCTCACCCAGGTATTCTTAGCAAACGAAGAGTGATAGCAGTTTTGTAGTTTTGCCATTTTTCATGGCTTAGCACATCATGCCTGTCATGATATCACCATCAGTTATCTAAGATGGACAGGCTCACCATGTTTGGCCCTTAAATGTAGCAGAACAGAGTGAGAGCCAAACACTTCCTGCTCTGTGATTAGGAAATAGATTTACCCTGCAGTTTGATTAATCTGTTCCTCTGCACCTGCTGATGGTACACTAAACTCCACACACACACAAACATCATAAGCACTGGGATCGATATGGCTTTAGAAGTCACACTGAACTGGAGATGATGGAATTGTGCCCTAAGCCCTGAGAATCGCAATGCCAAAGTACAAAGGATACATGTTTCGAAGCTAGTCTTATCGTATTCCTTTTGAACTTCTGAAGTTGCTTAGCTTGATGGGTCAGATATTGTCAAATAACTTTCTCATTGTTTTCAAAGCCTGTAATATTCCAACCTGGTCTCATAAAAATACATACCTATGTGCACTTTCTGTGCAACATTGTTTTTATGTAACTTACTGCACGTTTCGCCACAGTTTCGAAGAGAAATGTCCACTTAGTGGCACTAAAACACTGGTTCAATTCATGAACCCTGGCAGGTTTTTATTACATTGTAATAGCTACATATTGCTGTGTTTTTATTATGTTTTACATTTGCTGATGCAACCGTGTCCTTTCAACTTCCTCACAGTATATGCAGATTTTAATTGCTTTGTAGAGAGTTTTACTGCCTCTAGTGTTTATTCATTTTGGAAACTGAAATGATACAGTATGTACATATTGGAACATATTTTGCGTCTTGCTAAAAAGTGCACCCAGGTACATTTATGCCATGAGACCAGGTAGCAATATTCTGTTAAGATCAGTATTTTTCTAAATATATATATTTTTCTTTTTTTTTTAGCTGTCACTGGCCAATCACAACATTCTCTCTGAACCACCAACAAAAACTCACTGTGTTATATTACTGTATAATACTTACTGTATAACAGTGTAATACACTCTTATAGAAAAAAAGCAACTTTATGTTGTTCAGATCACAGAACTTGGGTATGAACTGCAGAGGTTAAAAGTCAACACAAAATGGCATTTGCAACCCATTTTACTTCCAAAATGTAAAAAGTACATTTTTAGCCTTATGAGTTATTATTCATTTCGCATATGAAATCTCAGAATAAGTAGTTCTTAAATCTTCTGCTGAGGGAATAATGGCAATGGTGTACTGAAAATTGACATGGTGTAAATCTATTACCATAATAAAAATAAATAAATAAAAAAATAAATAAAAAATAAAAATAGAGCAACATAAGGCTAGACAATTAAAAACTCAGAAATGAATTTGATTGTGAAAAATGTGCTAAATATGAGAATGTGGCAAGTGGTTTAATGTTTTGTGGATGGTGGTTTAAATGTTGTTTGAAATGTTGCGCTGTACAATCTACTAAGACTGTGTCTGTTCCCCGAATAGTGAGGTCAACATATAAGTTTAATGTAGGATCTAGAAAAAATCTTATCGTGATTAAACCAGAAACATGTAAAGTAAATGAACAAAAACAATCTTTAAAGTTTGAGCTCATAAATATTAGATCACTCACACCCAAAGCAGTTATTGTAAATTAAATGATCACTGATAATAGTTTTGATGTACTCTGCTTGACTGAAACCTGGCTAAAACCAAATGATTATTTTAGTCTAAATGAGTCGACTCCACCAAACTACTGTTATAAGCATGAACCCTGTCAGACTGGTCGTGGCGGAGGTTCTGCAACAATATATAGTGATATTCTCAATGTTACCCAGAAAACAGGATACAGGTTTAACTCATTCGAAATACTTCTGATTAATGTTACACTGTCAAACATGCAAAAGAAATCTAATGTATCTCTTGCTCTGGCTACTGTGTATAGACCACCAGGGCCATATACAAAATTCCTAAAATAATTTGCAGATTTCCTCTCAGACCTTCTGGTTACAGTTGATAAGGCGCTAATCATGGGAGATTTTAATATTCACGTTGATAATACAAATGATGCATTAGGACTTGCGTTTACTGACCTAATAAACTCTTTTGGAGTCAAGCAAAACGTCACCAGGCCCACTCATCATTTTAATCATACACTAGATTTAATTATATCTCATGGAATCGATCTTACTGCTATAGATATCGTACCTCAATGTGATGATATTACAGACCATTTCCTTGTATCGTGCATGCTGCATATCACTGATATTAACTATATGTCTCAGCATTACCATCTGGGCAGAACTATTGTTCCAGTCACCAAAGACAGATTCGCAAATAACCTGTCTGATCTATCTCAACTGCTATTTGCTATTTTAAAAATACACATGAATTAGACGAAATGACTGACAACATGGGCACTATTTTCTCTAATACAGTAGAAGCTGTTGCCCCATCAAATTGAAAAAGGTTAGAGAAAAACGTACTGTGCCATGGTATAACAGTAATACTCACTCTCTCAAGAAAGTAACTCGTAGTCTTGAACGCAAATGGAGAAAAACTAACTTGGAAGTTTTTAGAATTGCATGGAAACACAGTATGTCCAGCTATAGACAGGCTCTAAAAACTGCTAGGGCAGAGCATATAGACAAACTCATAGAAAATAAACAAAGCAATCCAAGGTTTTTATTTAGCACAGTGGCTAAATTAACAAATTACCAGACGCCACCTGATTCAAATATTCCAACAACGTTAAATAGTAATGACTTTATGAATTTCTTCACTGATAAAATAGATAACATTAGAAATACAATAGCGAATGTAGATTCAACAGCGTCTAACACTTCAGTTTCATCCATCGCACCCAAAGATAAACTGCAGTGCTTATAGGACAAATATAGGACAGGAAGAGCTAAATAAGCTTATCACTGTATCTAAACCAACAACATGTTTATTAGATCCTGTACCCACTAAATTACTGAAAGAGTTGTTAACTGTAGCCGAAGAACCGCTTCTCAATATTATTAACTCGTCGTTATCTTTAGGTCACGTCCCAAAACCATTCAAGCTGGCGGTTATTAAGCCTCTTATTAAGTAACCAAAACTAGATCCTAGTGAACTGGCAAATTATAGGCCTATTTCAAATCTTCCATTTATGTCTAAAATTCTTCTGTATGAAGAATTTCAGTCAGGTTTCAGGCCCCACCATAGCACAGAAACTGCACTTGTTAAAATTACAAATGACCTGCTTCTTGCGTCAGATCAAGGCTGCATCTCATTTCTAGTTTTGACACCATAGATCATGACATACTCATAGATCGATTACAAAACTATACAGGTATTCAAGGGCAGGCTCTAAGATGGTTTAGATCCTATCCCATTTTGTTTACTTAAATGGGGAGTCATCTCATTTATCATCAGTAAAATATAGAGTGCCACAAGGATCCGTCCTAGGTCCCCTTCTATTTTCAATATACATGTTGCCCCTTGGTAATATTATTAGAAAATACAGAATTAGCTTCCACTGTTATGCTGATGATACTCAGCTATATATCTCAACGAGACCAGATGAAACCTCTAAATTATCTAAGCTAACAGAGTGTGTTAAAAATGTAAAAGATTGGATGACCAATAATTTTCTCCAATTAAATTCGGATAAGACAGAGATATTAATTATTGGACCAAAAAACACTACAGAGAATCTTGTAGATTACAATCTTCAACTAGACGGATGTACTGTTACTTCTTCTACAGTCAAAAATCTGGGTGTTATATTAGACAGCAACTTGTCTTTTGAAAATCATATTTCCCATGTTACAAAAACTGCATTCTTCCATCTTAGAAACATTGCCAAGCTATGAAACATGTTGTCTGTTTCTGATGCAGAAAAGCTAGTTCATGCATTCATGACCTCTAGACTGGACTATTGTAATGGACTTCTAGGTGGTTGTCCTGCTTCTTCAATAAACAAGCTACAGGTAGTCCAAAATGCAGCGGCTAGAGTCCTAACCAGGTCAAGAAAATATGATCATATTACCCCAATTTTACAGTCTCTGCACTGGCTACCTATTAAGTTCCGTATCAGTTACAAATTATCATTACTTACCTATAAGGCCCTAAATGGTTTAGCTCCTGCGTACCTAACTAGGCTTCTACCACGCTACAATCCATCATGCTCCCTAAGGTCACAAAACGCTGGACTTTTGGTAGTTCCTAGGATAGCAAAGTCCACTAAAGGAGGTAGAGCTTTTTCACATTTGGCTCCCAAACTCTGGAATAGCCTTCCTGATAATGTTCGGGGTTCAGACACACTCTTTCTGTTTAAATCTTTTTGATTTACAATTTGAATAATGTATCTTAAATTGTGAGTATAGTTGTATCTGATCAAATGTGCATTCTTATTCTTTAGCTTGGGTTAAAGTAATTAATTTTACTTTGTTGGAACAGCAGCTATGCTAATGATGTCTCTATTTGTTTCTATGTTTTGCCACGGGATTAACTAGGATTTACACAAGCTCCAGTCTGGATCCAGAACACCTGAGAAGAGATGATGCTGACCCTCAGAGGACCCCAGATGATGCTAACCCTGAATCAACAACAGAACTAACAAATATTGCTACAAGTGTGACTGCATCATATAATAATTATTAATTATTAATAATATTAAAAATGTTCATCATCTGGCTGACTACGACTTGTATAATTTTTTCTACAAATCCTGTCATACGTGCACAAACTGACAGTCAACACTTATAAGCTATTACTAAATATTGTAGAAACAAAATTTTCTGTAAAGTTGCTTTGTAACGATTTGTATTGTAAAAAGTGCTATACAAATAAACTTGAATTTAACTGAATTGAATAGTATATGGGTCAAATACGTTAAGATGTCTGCATCAAAAGCAATGTACAAAATTGATTTTTTTTGTCCATAGAAAGCACATTAAATGTAAGTAAAAATGTCTACTTTTAAGGTTTCAAATAAGTTTTTGGAGAATAAAATGTCAAAATTTGGTTGAAATAATGTTACATTGTCATTCAGTGTAACACATTAGTTATGCAAAAATTCAAACAACATGCTTATTCTGACATGTACATATTAAAATATCTAAAAGAATAATGGAGCATACTAAATTTTATTGTGTTTTAAATTGGTACAAAATTCTTACTGACAAATGGGCAAAACCTAGGATAGTGGCAAATGTTAAAAATGTAAAATTACAACTCATTAGTATTTGGGGTGAAAGTAATTAGTCTTTTAATATGTCATAAATATATTTTTGTTGTAAATATGCCTGACAAGATTGTTACACTGAATGACATTTTACTGGGTGTCTTCTGTAAATCAGGGGAAAATGTATGATATTTATTTTTTGCTCAGAAAAACAAAAACAAGATTGCAATTAAATAAAACAGAAAACTTTTTGCATTTTTTGGGGGGAAAGACTACAACAGTTTAAAGCAGTATTACACTTTTTTTAATGCTTAAACACTTTTTCGTCTTTGACCCATATATGTGTATACACTATGTATTAAAATTCATCAGACACATTCTGATTTCAAAATTAATGTTATTTATTTATTTTTAGATACACATTTAAATAGCTTGCATTTCAAGTTAATATGATCATAAATATTACAAAATAGTGACGTAGAACTTAGTTTTTCTAATAGACCACACTCCAATGGTGGCTTAAAACCTAATACAACTTTTAAAAAATATAATAAAAAATAAAAAAAAGTAAACTAAACTAAACTAAAACATTATTATTTCAGAATAACTAATACCATCTAAATTTAAAGTTTTTGCTGTTTGATTGACTGCTTTAAGTTGCACAAACTAAATATCCAAATATGTTACGTAATATTTATTTATTTTTTTTTTTTTTGAAAGTCTGATGAATGATTGTAAAAAGATAAATTTAAGGTCATCTTATATTTCATTCCAGTCAATTTGACATTTACCATCTAATCATATTATGAGCTCCAAGATGTAAGAGTTCTTTAGTGTCAGACTCTGTTCCTGTCTTGTGTTGTCTTTTCCTCCTCCACGTGCTTCATGTTTATTATTATGCCCTTACTTGGTCCTTCCCGTTCCTGTCCTTATTATTATCATTTGTTCCAGGTGTTCCCCTTTTAGTTCTATTGATCTCAGGTGTGTCCCATTAGTTCATTTCTTACTTTAGCCCTGTGTTGGTTACTGTTTGGGTGTCCAGTATTGAACATCGATTCCCGTAGCCTACGTGTGATTCTCCTAATGTATAAGTCTGTGATAATTCTGGAATCTCCTTCGTCTCCTCGCTCCTTCACAGTAGGCACACCTTGACAATTATATTGACTTAATAACATAACAAAATAAGTAATTGTCACTCACAATTATTACTTAACTAATAACTTCGCATTTCAAAGAAACCCATCTGCACAGATACTGAACAGTCTGCCAGCTGTCTTTTTTTTTTTTTTTTTTTTTTTTTTTTTTTTTTTTACATTTTCTTGTAAAGCAGTATATGTCTATAGGGAGATTCTGAACTGTTTATAAGTAACAGATATTGCGTAATTTTATATCGGAGCCTTTATTGAATTATTGTGAAATCATATCAATTGCATTGCTTTGGGATTTTATACTATTTACATGTGCGTATTACTTGCAAGTATGCGGGTTTTATGCAGTAGTAATTGGTCGTTTCCTCTCTGAAGAGCTCGAGGAGAGCGAGTAGCTAACTCCAGCACTCTCTACATGCCATGTGCAGCAATACCTTCTGCTCCTCTCCTCATCTGCATTTATGACCACTGTGCTCTGATTTTATTTTGACATCTAAAAACTCCTTATCTTGGATTTTTCTTTTTCTTTCGGACAATAAACAATTAGGCTAATAATAAACAAGGACATCACGACCCGCTCAACTATTTCAATCACCTTGTTTGCGCTTTGTGGAAACAAACTTGGGGCACTTTGTCAAGACTGTGTTTATCAGTGGGAATATTAAGGACGAGTGTTAGAATTTAACTCCTCAAGACTTCCAAATATATTTAAAGAAGGCTGAACAGGTAAAGCTGATACACAGGTAAAGTTCATATTATTTTAATGCGCTATAGTCTGCACTGTACACGACGCGTAGAACGCTTCTGTACACACTGCTTTAATATGGACAGTTTCGTACGGGTCGGACGGAGGTGAGAACAACGCATGCTTCTCGAGAAACGTTTTAAAACTATTTGAACTTGACACCACTAGATGTTTGGAAAATGTTTTTTGTAAAAATTCGCGCTAACAGCAACGTTGTAGTTTTGACGCGTCGCGTCACGGTGTAGACGTAGTACTGCTGTGAACTGGGATATTTGTTGATGATTTGTTTTTCCTCTACTCTTCCAGTGATCGAGAATGAATCAGACCGCAGGAGTCACAAACACTTATAGAAGATGCTCAAAAGGAGGCAAAGTAAGTCGGATTTAACTGTACGGAAATCGTATGAAAAATATTAACAAAACAAACTGAACTGCAAGATACACCGAAGAGCTGTTAGAGTCGAGGTAACTGACTGTTGTGTAGCAAGTGACATTTCACAGTGGAAAAATGGTTGAAGCTGTATGTTGGTAAACTGACAAGATGTCTTGTTGGATTCGAACTTACAAGGCTTAAAGTATTTTCTTTTATACTGCGCCAGACAGACAGCAATGAAATAGGTGTAGTGAGAAACCATAGGTCATAAAGAGAGAGAAGGTCTCAGTTATGTATGGTAACCCTCGTTCCCTGAAGGAGGGAACAGAGACGCCACGTCGGTGACCGACGAATATGGGATATCGCTTCGATAGACCAATCTACTTCGAGTGTAAACTAAACGAGCCAATGCACATTGGCATGCAATTATTGCATCCAGCTGCCGCTGATCACTGCGTGAGTATAAGAAGGCAGCAGGTGCAATGCATTCCAATTTTTCGCTGAGGAGCCGAGCCGGGGACCCGGCAGCTCAGTGGCGGTACAGCAACCATGGCGACGGGAAGTGGCGTTTCCGTTCCCTCCTTCAGGGAACTAGGGTTACCATACTCTCGACGCCACGTCGGTGACTGACGAATATGGAATCCCTATCAAAGCGCCATGGTTGCTGCCCCTTCCAGTGCCCTGTGCGAGCCGCCTGCGCCCCTATTAGGTGTAGGCCGGGGCTCAGAACAAGTAGCTCCACTAACCGTTGTCAAAGCACTACCTCACTGGGTGAGATTGGATAACATTGGGAAAACATACCCGGTCCGCTTGGAACCGGGACGCTGCGGAAGCCCTATCCTTCCGGAAGGAGGTCTCGGAGGCAAATACACATTATATATAGCCCTTGCTGCAGAAAGGACAGCACGACCGCAATCGGGCATCTTCGGGGGTCTTCTCGGTGAGAAGAACACCACTCGACGAACAGGTTCCACTTCAAGGCGTAAGCGTGTCTCGTAGACGGTGCTCTTGCCGAAAGTAATGGTGTTCGCTTCCTCTTAGGGTAGGTCACCTAGAACCTCCACGTCCCGTCCAGGGACCAGACATGGAGTTTCCAAAAGTCTGGACGCGGGTGCCAAATGGTGCCCCATCTCTGAGTCAGTAGATCCTTCGTCAGAGGAATTGGCCAAGGAGGGGCTGTCGCAAGGAGCACCAGTTCGGGGAACCAGGTCCACGTGGGCCAATACGGCGCTACTAGCAAGACTTGCTCCTCGTCCTCCCGGACTTTGCACAGTGTCTGTGCGAGAAGGCTCACTGGGGGAAACGCATATTTGCGTAGGTCCCGCGGCCAGCTGTGTGCCAGTACGTCCGTGCCGAGAGTTCCCTCGGTCAGGGAGTAGAACAACTGGCAGTGAGAGGTCTCTGGAGAAGCAAACAGCTCTACCTGAGCGGCTCTGAACTGCTTCCAAATCAGCTGGACCGTCAGGGGATGGAGTCGCCATTCTCCCGGGAGCATTGCTCGAGACAAATCGTCGGCTGTACGACTGAGCAGGCCTGGAATGTGAATGGCACGAAGTGACCTCAGAATCTTCTGACTCCAAAGGAGGAGGTGGCAGGCGAGTTGCGACATGCAACGAGAGTGCAGACCACCTTGTCGGTTGATGTACGCAACAGTCGCAGTGTTGTCCATTCAGACCAGCACATGCTTGCCTCGTAAGAGACCTTTGAGACGGTTCAAGGCAAGGTGCGCTGCTAACAACTCTAGGCAATTGATCTGCCACTGCAGCTGCGGGCATGCCTGTTGTACGTGGCCCCCCAGCCGGTGGTGGAGGCATCCGTGTAAGATCTGCTCTATGGGCACCCCTGCCCAGAGAAATGCAAGATCTGACGCCGCGGCCGCCATATGCCCCAGGAGCCTCTGAAAGAGTTTCAGAACGAGCCCCAGATCGCGGCCGCGGCAACGGGACTCTGCCCCCCTGAAGGTAGCGGAGCCTGGTTCACAGCTCCGAGATGGTCATATTCCCACAGTGGGAACATGACTCATCCCCAAAGCCACCTCAGCGTGCTCGACGCCCAGACACGTGAGGCAGCGATCGTGACCATCACCCATTGCCAGGTAACGACTGCACCCAGAAAACGGCATCCTTATAAGGACGATCCGTCATCTTTACAAAGACGCACCCGTGAAGCTCTTTTAGAGAAATTTGCTCTTTTAGTGCTGAGGCGCACAGGGGAATTGGCCGCTTGCAACACGACAGGGGTAGTGCAGCCTGAAGTGTGCAATCCACTCGACACAGGAACGACCGCCGCTGAAGCACTGTCTCGCCAACACACGAAGCTTCCGAGAGCGTAACTCGTAGTTCACAGCAGACACAGTTGAGCAGAGTGATACTAACGCTCGGCTCCGAAGCGAAAAGTTGGAATGCATTGCACCTGCTGCCTTCTTATACTCGCGCAGTGATCCGTGGCAGCTGGATGCAGTAATTGCATGCCAATGTGCATTGGCTCATTTAGTTTACACTCGAAGTAGATTGGTCTATCGAAGCGATATCCCATATTCGTCGGTCACCGACGTAGCGTCGAGAGTGACCGACTGAAAGGGAACCAATCAGATATGCTGTCTGACATGTCTGTCATTTTATTCATATAGATTTTCTGACTAACATTCTGACCTGTCTGTGGAGGGTGATGATTTGGAGACAGTGGGTTGACTAATTCTTTGACAAAATAGGGTCAATAATAATAACCTAGTTATTAAATGCATTTAAAAAGTGTAAAAACTATACCATATACTCTAGATTTTTCACTCAATATATGGTATTCAGTTCCTCTATTTGTAAAACATCTTTTAGCTATGTGGGTTAGCAGGTCAAAATTTACAAAACTCAAATGGTATAATAGAAGCTATTGACAGTAAACTTGGTCTCTTAATGTTTTTTTTACTTGATCAGATATGCTATCAGATCATGAAAAGACCAGGTTTAAATGCTCTCCAGAACTCATTCGAGATGGATGTCAATCCGATGACATAAACCACTTCAGGATGTGGGTTGAGATGTAATGCATCCGCAGCTGGACAAGTGTAAATGCATCTGGTTGTTGAAGCCACATATGTAAATTTAGCTTTTCCTTACGTGGCAAAAAGTAAATGTGTGAGAGTGTGTGATATCACAGCACTAATGAAACACATCTCTACATGTATGGTCCGCCGGAGATGAGCATCTGTCTTCAGCAATCATGCACAGCACAACACAAACGTAACTCTTCAGTCTGTATATATATATATATATATATATATATATATATATATATATATATATTTATATATTTTTTTTTTTTTTTTTCTTCCTAAGACATTTACGTGGCCAGGTGTAAATGGAACAATTTTAACAAACAGATCTCCTATTTAAGAAAACAAACGAAGTGTAAATGGGGCCCATATGTTTTAATTCTTTATCTGAAATATATTTTCCTCCTCTCATGCTAACTGAACAACAATGGGTATATACATTCATTTTCTTAAAACAGTTCATAGTGGACACAAGAAGTTCTAAAAAGGACCAAAAGGTCATGTTCTGCAGTGATGTGAATTTCAGTATGTGGAGTAAACGGTGCCATTTGTGAATTGCATTCAAGGGGAAAATGATCAGTGAACGATTACTTCAATTTTAGTCTGTTTACAACACAAAGCTGTTATATGATTTCAGAACACTCAGAATATAGCACACAAGTCATGTTGAAAAAAATGATAACAGCATATACATTTATAACTGCAAAAAGTTTCATTTTTGGTTAGACTACTGCTTTAATTATTTGGTATTTCCGATGATTTTAAACAAATGAAATTCCAAACCTAGGTTCGGGAAGTGCCTAATCATTCAGTCCTCTCAATCATCATTGTGAGCCTATATACAGTATAAGCAGCACTCATTGCACTTTCCAAGCATAAATTTATCCAGCATTTCTCCACGTTTCCATATCCTCCTCTATTTCTGTTATTCTCCCTCTAGGTAAAACCGCATTGGGGGGTTTGAACTCAGAGCTCAAGCTGAGCCTTAGGTTTGATCCTCCATTAAGGACAGCAAGCCAAGTTCATTTCCCATTAGCAATCAGACTGTATGGGCAGGCGAACTCATAAAACATAGTACAGCATGCAATTTAATTCAGTATACCATTCGACAAATGTATGGAAAGTCGAGTAAAGAGCAGTGCAGAATGCAGAGTAATTGCGGTAAAGTCCTGTAAACAGCTTTATAAAGCAGTACAGTACATAACTCAATGTTGTAACTCTGCCCACAGAGTTTTTTTTCCCCTGATGTTGAATAGCAAATAGATAAATATGGTTTTGTATTAATGGTATATACAGTATGCACTCTGTTTGCCCTCAGGCTCTTTAAATTCTCTGTAAGAGTTCCCAATAGTGCCACAGTGCTTTGGGAATTCAGTCTGTTTCCTTAGTATTCCCAGAAATATTTGACTATAAATTTGGTTTGATGAGGCAACAGGATGCTGAGCGATTGAAGCAACCTTTTATTGGATCCCACTTTTGTTAGACATGGCTATAAATGTGGAACAAGTCTCATCTTTCATTCTTTCTTATCGATTGATGCACCACCCAGATGATCACAGTTCTAGTTAAAACCAAATTTCTGTTATAGGCACTGCATTGCAGAATAAGGTATGTGTTTATTGATCTTGATCTTTCCTGTGCTGACTACCCTTCCTGTTCTAGTGCCATTAATGCTTTTCACAAACTGCTAAAAAGCTCCCTCGATCAACACATTTAGTACTAGAGATGCTTCTCAGAACAGATTTAGTATCAATAAGCTGATGTCATTTTATTTATTACATGCAGAATCACCAGGGTTGCTTACTAATTTGGATCCATGCTACTCTTGCTTGGCATATGCTCTGAAAGGTCAGTGATTGAAGGAGAGTAAGTGAAGTGTGCGCTCTCTGATACTGAGAGAAAATCTGTCATGTTTCATTTGGATCAAATTTATAAGTGTGTGTGTTTGAGACATTTTCTCAGCTAGTGTTATGATAATGATAGTTGGGAGCAACAGTTTGCAGATAACCATGATGCCTTGGCTCTGAAGTCAAATGTCAAAAATTAAAATAAAGTCATGTTAAATACTTTCTGCCATGACAGTTATAAGTATAGTGGTTTTAGCAAAAAAAATTGAAAATCCTGTTTATATTCTGTGCATATATTTCACCTACCTTGGGATCATCAGATCTTCAGTTTTCTTAACAGTGCAGTAGAAAAGAGATTAGATACATCTCTGTAAAAAAAAAAATAATAATAAATAAAAATGCCGTATGAATATTAATGTTTTTCTGAACAGCCATTCATTCAAATGTACATTTTTTGTCACACACTCAGAAAAAAAGATCATTTTAATGGTAAAAGACTATAAAAAGTTTACAGTAAAAACCTGTTATCTGATTAACAGCAAGTTTGATTACTCCTTATGGTGAAAAAGTGTAATAAGTGCAAAAAGAAAAAACTTAAAAAATATGTAATCTGGTAATTAAGTTGGCTTGAAAAAGCCAACTTACAGATCTATATTTATTAATCTTTTTATTATTCTTCTGAGCCAAATTTTAAACACTATCTCCTCCTAGAGCTTTCAAGCTAGAACCACAAAACTCGGGTCAGACCTTCGGACTGGTCTGACTCGGGTTGCCATATCTTTTCTAACTGATCCGGCTTATTGTTTTCGTAAACCAGACTACCAAACCACCTTAAATCCCATAGACTTTCATTGAGGAGGTACAAACTTTTACAAAATAAGACTTATGTATTTAAGCTGTCTACTACCATAGCAAACCTTAAAAACTCTCTACTGAGAATACAGCTAAAACCAGCCTTAGCTGATCAGTTGTTTTAGCTAGTCTCCCAAGCTGTTTTTTAAGTGGTTTTACCACTCTCATGCTGCCAGAGACATGCTAGCCACATGCTAATCATGCTAGAAACATGCTAGCAACATGCTTATCATGCTAACAACATGCTAGCAACATGCTAACAAAATGATAACGACATGCTACCAACATGCTAATCATGCTAGAAACATGCTAGCAACATGCTAATCATGCTAGGAACATGCTAGTAACATGCTAGTGACATGCCAGTCACTTGCTAATCATGCTACAAACATGCTAGTGGCATGTTAGTCACTTGCTAATCATGCAAGAAACATGCTAGCAACATGCTAATCATGCTAGAAAAATGTTAGTCACATGATAATCATGTTATAAACATGTTAGCAACATACTAGGAGCATGCTAATCATGCTAGAAACATGCTAGCAACATGCTAGCAAACATGCTAATCATGCTAACAACTTGCTAATCATGCTAGAGAAATGCTAACCGCATGCTAATCATGCTAGAGAAATGCTAACCGCATGCTAATCATGCTAGAAACATGCTAGCGACATGTTAATCATGCTAGATACATGCTAGCAACATGCTAATAATGCTACGAAACATGCTAGTAACATGCTAGCGACATGCTAGTCACGTGCTAATCATGCTACAAACATGCTAGCGACATGCTAATAACTTGCTAATCATGCTAGCGACATGGTAGTCACTTGCTTTTAATGCTAGCAATATGTTAATCACTTTCTTTTTTAAACTTTTTAAACTTTTCAAACTTTCTAAATTTTTCAAACTTTCTGGCCAGGCTTTTTCAAGCCAACTTAAAGTTTGACCACAAACTTTACTATCTAGTTTACAGTATAAAACCAATATACCTTAAACTGACATTCCCATGTGGCAACTTGGTTATATGAGTGGAATAAATATTTTAAGACAGCACAAATACTTAGTTTTTAAGATGAAGCAATGTTTATTTTATAGTGTTATACAAATTTTTACTGTATTATTCATTATATTAGTGTCATGTGTTACCGTGATGGTGTTTTGTATTAGTGTGTGACACTCATCACCTTCCATATTGGTACTAGCACAGCTTGTCGAAAAGCTAACTACATGTTTAAGGTGGTTGCCAGTTAAATGTGTACAGCAGTTTTTTTGAGTCTTGAGTTTGAGTCTTATTACTAGATACAGAGGCAGCAAAGCAGCCACAATCCATTATACTTCTGATGTGTAGCGGGAGCTTACAAAACGTTTAATTTAGAGCAAAAATGACTATTTTAGACATTTTACCAAACATTAGTATAGTCGACTTCTGACTCAAGTCACATAATCTTTCTCAACTTTTTCTTCCTAGAGAACAGTGGCTTCTTACTGCTTCCTACTGTTCAGCCATGCACATCATTGATGGTCATTGTTTGCTTTCTGCATAGTGGCAAAATGCATGTGCTCATAATTTCACAATTATCCGATTATCATGGAACTATGGTTAAAGTGTATTTTCAAATGTACTGACAAGCATTTCTGGTGAGCTGAAATACACGTTAATGTAATTTATTTAACGCACAAACTAAATATTATTAAAGCAATTATTGTACAAAATGAAAAATAATACTTTATAATAAAATAAAAGACTGCAATTTAAAGTCAAACTTAATTTGAGATTATTACAAAGTGCACTTTTCTAGGAAACTCATGAAAGGCTATTTTCTTTAAGTACAACTTATTTTGTTACCATATAATATACCATAATTTTTTGAAAATCTACTTTTATGATTTGATGTACACTACAAGTTCAAATTCAGTTCAATTAAACATTGTCCCCCACAGGTGTATAAGTTTTATTTTCTAAAATATTGAATATTCTTGAAGAAATACAGCTGTACATATAAAGCTCATTGTTTAATTTATTTTGAACATAAATAATAGTTTAGAAAAATAAGCTATTGATGTATTGAATTTAGCTAATGACTGGATTTGAATGAGAAACAAATAGCATGTGTTTTGCTAGATATGCTTGCTAAATGCATTTGTATGAAAACAATTAAAAAGATCCACTGCTGACAGACACTGCTGTTCAGCCGACTGTATGATGAGTTTTGAAGATGTGCCGTAGGTATTAAGATCATTGATGAGTGAAAGACTCAATGTAGTTGTTTTGTTGGCTTTACAGTTGCTCACATCTCAAAGTCTTTGTAAGCCTCAAATCAAATTCTAGACTACTTTTACCTGAATCCTGAGGTCTTCAGTGCTGTTTGTGTCTGTCACTGCTGTGGTCATTACGTTCAGTTGTTGATGGCAGCCTTGACCACTGTTCCTCACAGTGCAATGAAGTATATGTAAGGACAACACCTTCAGTTTTGTCCCTAAGGCAGGACACACATCATGGTATTATTATCTTTATGACAAGCTGGGACAATGGCAGAAACGCAGAGGTGTGAAGGGAAACTGGTATTATCTCTGAAGCCTTTGATGATTTAGTGTATCTTGTGGACAGAAGTGTAGAGTGTCACTTTTGTGTGGGTTTTGTGTCCACTCAGCTGAGGCTCTAGAAGAGTTGAATGAATTATTCTGTAGGAAACATGTCATGACACTATACTGGAGCAGAGAGCGACTTTACAAAGGAGAAGTAGGATTAATGTTGAGAGTATTCGACACATGCACCAGTAAGGCCCTTGATTGTCTGCAGAGAACAGTAGGATATATTTATCTGGGTATAGGAGCCTATATGAAATATATAAATTATACGTTTTATATTTCTGGTACAGTTTTAATATAAAGTTATAGTTTGGTTGTATATTGTAATGTATTTAGGCTGATTCAACAGAATTAAATAGTATTTTCATGAAAAAATCCTGTTAATTTAGATTTTATAGGCCTACATTTTTATTCAGTGTGAATAATATTTAACAATCCACTAAAACATTTTTAAAGTGAGATGAATGGCACTGAAAGTGCATTCAGTATCCTCCAAAACATATTAATGTGGATGTGCCAACATTAAGCTGTATTATTTTGGTTGTTGTATTTATCACAGCAGTTCAGAATCAAATGTCTGTTGAGCGGCACTAAAAGGTTAATGCTCTATTGCAAACCTAACCAATAATGTTAACAAAAGCAAACTTGAGAAAATGCATTCATATAAAAGCAAGCTAAAACAACATGAGTGCTTCTAAGTCTTTTTAAGCTCTTTTATTATGACTTGCGTTTCACTGAACTCGAACACTGGACTCGTGCTATGCTGTATCAGGTGAGATGCAGAGCAAGTTTACTATGTCAGAAAAACATGCATATGGAGCTAGTTATGTGATGCAGATGTCAAAATATACTATATGTATTTAGGCCAAATGGTTTTAAGGTCATAACATATTGTTCAAGGAGCTGTGTGAAAACAAGTCATTAATCAATAATCTGCCTCTGATTGTAATTTTTGGAAATGGTAGTGAAATTTGCAAAGGTTCAAAATTTTTCAGTTTGTCACTCATTATGGGACACTGATTGATGTCATGGACTTGGAGGTATTTGGGTGCTGTTTGAGACAGGACCACTGGCTCACCCATTCGGTTTGCCTGTTTTAGAATAGCAAAAATAAGGAATTATTGGTGATTTTCCACAGTATATGTGAAAGAAACTTGGTTTTATAGGGTGTTTGCATTAAGGTCTAGATCAATTTATTGAGTTCATTTTTCATGCTCTGTGTTATTTCCCCCAGTCAATACTTTCAGTACTGCAGAGATTCATAAAAACCTGGAAATATCAAGGAATATAGGGATTTTTCAAGCATGAAAAAGTCATTGAAATTGGATGGGGGGGGGGGGGGGGTTTAAGTTTACATTTATGTTGTAAAATATTCCATCTGCAAAAAAAAATGCTATTTGTAAATACAATAATAATAATAATAAAAAAATCTTAAAAAATGGTTGAAAGGTGTGATACTTTTTGCTTTTGGTGAATCGTGCAAAGTCTAAATCCTCTTGCATATTTTTCTTCGGTAGGAAGAAATGTACATTATCCATGGGCATGTCAGGATATCACAGAATTCCTCCGTGTAGTTGGAATTTGTTTTTGTTTTTTTGGTGTTTTTTTTTTTCTTGAAGAAATGTGTGTTTGCTTGTTTTAACAGCACCTTTTAAATGCACTTTCGGTGCTTTGGTAAACAATCACTTTTTACATTTGGTTCATTTTCCCTGCTGACAAGCTGTAGCAGCAGTTAACCACTAGAGGTCCCTATAGTAATACATTCATATAAGGGTATTTTTGGTACTGTACATTTGGGACATGTTTTTTTCAACATATGCTGATCAGATATGGCAGTTCAATAAGAAAATGGTTGTGAGTGTATGCCATCTATTGAGCATGATGTACATAAAAACACAGATAAAGAGCTGTAGATGCTTATTTGATTGTGATGGCAGATTTACCACGGTTCGCTGAAGTAAACATTGCACATGCAAGATATTGAGCTATATTGCTAAACCTAAGCTTGAATTTAATAGGGCTGAAGAAGAACATGTTTGTGCCATCTGCAGAAAGTAAAAGCATCTCCGCATAACAGGAGTGGATAGAGAAACAAGTTTATTTTCTATGGCGCTGTGCTCACTAGTTATGTCTAGACAGTTTTCTCTGAAAATAAGACCAAGAACAAACATCACCCGCTGTGATGAGAATGAAGTGGCCCCAAGTGCTCTCCAAACTTTTCCAAAACTTTTAAAACAAGCACTAAAGAACACCTGCTCGAAGGAAATCCGAGTCTCCCATGACTTTCCCAGCATCTGCTAAATGATTGCGGTTGTAAACCTGAGTGGTTTCTGCTTTATTCTCCCTGGAAAGACAAACAGTCAGATTCATTCTTAGTTTTACCTGGAGGCAAGTTTACAAGAGTTGTATATTCACCATGAGGCTATGTCATAGTTTCTAGTTGTATTCAGTCATTGGAAACTTCAGAATGCTTCACTACTTACAGGATAAACATGTAGACGTGGCCAACAAAAGAGTTTGTTGTTTCAAGTACAGAGTAAATTTTTATAATAAATGGACATGAATAACACCTTATCTCATGTGGCTTGTTAAGATGTGATCTAATACTTCTCTTCTCTAATTTAAGATTTTATGCAAGCAAACAGACAAAAATCCCATAGAAATACATTGATAAAGTGACTTGGTGGTTATACATATATGTGACCCTGGACCACAAAACCAGTCGCTGGGGTATAGTTGTAGCAATAGCCAGAAATACATTGTATGGGTCAAAATTATAGATTTTTCTTTTATGCCAAAAATCGTTAGGATATTAAGTAAAGATCATGTTCCATGAAGAAATTTTGCAAATTTCCTACTGTAAATATATAAAAACGTAACTTTTTATTAGAAATATGCATTGCTTAGAAATTATTTGGATAATTTTTAAAGGCGTCTTTCTCACCCTCAGGTTTCTAGATATTCAAATAGTTGTATCTCGGCCAGATATTGTCCTATCCTAACTATATATATATATATATATATATATATATATATATATATATATATATATATATATATATATATATATATATATATATATATATATATATATATATTGTGTGTGTATATCAATGGAAGGCTTATTCATTCAGCTTTCAGATGACGCATACATCTCAATTTTGAAAAAATTGACACTTAAGACTGGTTTTGTGGTCTAGGGTCACATATACATGTATGACCACCAGCTGCATTTTACTGCCTTGGCATTGTGACAAAGATTTTTGCATGGACAGATTAGATACCTATTGCATTTGCTTTTGTAAACATTTAGTACTTTCTTTAATGCTATGACAGCCATGTAGGTTTTTGTATGACGCTGTCCATGGTGCTGCTGAGTCCTGGTGCTGAAGTGCTGGTCAGCTCCTGATCTAAATAACACACCTATTTTCTCTGGATTCCACAAGAAACCTCCTATTAAAGACATGACTCAATGAACAGATTGTGTTCTCTTTATTCACTGAGGTTTTACATGCTGTTTTTGAGAAATGTTGATTTGCCATTGTTCAGTTTTCAAGAAATATGTTATTATGATATTGGAGATGGAAGGCTTTACCTGGTTTTTACTCCAACAAAAAATACCTAGACTTTTTCATTTTCTAAAGAAAATGTAAGTGGTGCAAAGCTACACAGTTGCTAATGTATTCTGAGTGGTTGTTGGTGTTTTGATATGCAGTTGCTAGGGTGTTTTGAGTGGTTGCTAGGTTGAATACCAAACTTTAAGTTTCTATGATATTCTGGTCTCTAGATATGACTAAGGTTCTTACTTCAGTGTAAGAATGTGGGTTTTCTGCACATATTATATTGTTGAGGATTACATTTTTTTAGTATCTTATATACATAGTTTCTTTGAAAAGAACGTGTGCACAACAAGTTGTATGATTTGAGGAATCATTCATGCCTGTAGCAGAAATGGTGCAGGATATTTGTTCATATCAACAACCAAATGAGCAATAGTTAGTGATGCTTAGCAAATAGAGAGCATTTTATCCTGTCCTCTATATATAATTAAAATTACATAATAAAAAGTTTAATGTTGTTTCTCTCTTTTGGGGATATGAAAAAAATACTACTCACTGATACATATGCATTATATTTATTCAAATGCATAACAATTGGAAATGTTTTAAGTAGGAAAATCTATTTTACCCTAATCTTATTTGTTTAATATTTTTGATTTTACACAACTAATCTACTAACCTCAGTTGAAAGTAAGGGCTTGACCCAGGCTCAGAGGTGATGGTAGTCACACTGTGTTTTGCACTGAAGTGTATCCAATAATTACAGTAATTAAGATTAGCCAACAGTGCAGCAGTGAGCTGATTGAAACGTGTCAGCTATCGAGCGTTGATTCGTTACTCACTCTGCTCCAATCTATACTTATCACTGGAGGTTCCATAGCACAACTTATTGAAATAAGCATTGATTTGAGAAAGCAGTACGCAGTGGGGTGGGGTACTTAATTTATTGTTTGCAATGTGCTTTTGAAGTGTTTTCACAATCATTAACTAAGTCTTTTATTCAGTGGCTAGAGAGGGGAAACCACATCATCAACCTAATGTAATGCGCAGTAAAGCTGCCTTAATAAAATATAAACAGAATATGTGTTGGTAAATGCTAAATGTCTAAAAATTCAGCTTTCTTTTAAACCTTTCAACAAAAACCCTCTAAACATATTGTGTTAATTTGTGAGTACTTACCCATTGTCACGATTACGTTTAGTTAAGTTCCTGTCTTGTCTGTTATGAGCTCTCATTAGATTCCATGGTTTCTGATTAGTTAATCCTTGTCCAGCTTTTCCTCCTTAGTTCTCTCATTTACCATGTGTGTACTTATAGTCCTGTTTCTGTTTTATCCTTTGTCGGTTATTAGTTGTGATATGTGCTGCATCTAGTCTCAGTAAAGTCTATTTTGAATTAGTTGTCTTCGTCTGCTGTTCTCTTTCCCCGACAGCGTGTTACAGAATAACTGACCACATCGAATCAAATGGAAGGCATGGACTCACCAGTATTATGCCTCCTCCTCAGACCTGAAAGCCGAAGGTGGCTGAAGTATCTGGGCTGGATGCTCCAGCATGGCGGCCTCTCCCTCACAGTCAGTGAACCCGAGAGACCAGCAGGGCCCGTTCAGGAACCAAAGCCAGGGATCACGGAAACAGAGGAGACGAAGCACGCTGATCAGTCCACCTTAAAGCGTGTTAAAGTGTTAAACACCTTTAAAGTGTTCCTGTAGCTCAATTGGTAGAGCATTCCTCCTCCGATGTCCCTATCAGATTTCCTGGTCCCATCTCCTCCACCGGTTTTAGCCAGTCTCCTGGATTCGTCGGCCCTACTGATGTCATCCAGCTCTTCGGCTCTGCCTCTACTGATAGCTCCTTGCAGCTCATCTACCTTGCCTCAGGCTTCCCCTCCACCAGCTCGGGTTTACGCTGAGTCCATGGCTGCACTTTGGCCCTCCAGGCCCATGTTTACACCTCGGCCTGTCAGCCCGCCAGTTCCGCGCCGGCTCTGCATTCCTTTGGCTCCACCGAGGCCCGTCTGCCCAAGGACTTATCCGAGCTCCCTTGTACATCCGGACAAACCTCAGTCTGCCGTCACTCAGTTTCCGCCACGCACTTCCAGGTCTCCGGTTTCGCCTCGATCCTCCACCCCTTCGGCTTCACCAGGCTCCTCCCTTCCTCTGGTTTCCCTGTCGTCCTCGCTTGCTCCATCGTTGCCCTGGTCAGCCAAATTTCGAGCTTCACCTCAGGCATGCGGGCAAGCCGCTCCACCTTGGGCTTCCAGGCATTTGATGTCGCCCTGGTCCGTTGATCTCTCCGCTCCGCTGGTTCCTCCATGTACCCCTCTTCCGCCTCCGTGGATCAGCCTCTGGGTGTCGCCCAGTCCTTCAGCCAAAGCTCCTCCCTGGTTCCTCCCACCGTCGGCTCAACCATGGTGTTGGCCTCCTCAAAATTCTCCAGGCTCCAGTCCTTCACGAGCACCATGCCCTCCACCTAAGCCTCCACTCTCATTTCTCCTTTTCTGTCATCTACTGTTGTGGCGTGATGTCACGCCTTCTGAGGGGGGAGTTAATGTCACGATTACGTTTAGTTAAGTTCCTGTCTAGTCTGTTATTAGCTCTCATTAGTTTCCATGGTTTCAGATAAGTTGATCCTTGTCCAGCTGTTCCTCTTTAGTTCTCTCATTTACCATGTGTGTACGTATAGTCCTTTTTCCGTTTTATCCTTTGTTGGTTATTAGTTGTGATATGTGCTGCATCTAGTCACAGTAAAGTCTATTTTGAATTAGTTGTCTTTGTCTGCTGTCCTCTTTCCCCGACAGCGTATTACACCCATGTGACTAGTTTTTGCCACTGACATCCCGTTCTGGGGTGCAGTTCCTGGAAGAACTGTTAGCCAACTATTGATTGTTTCCCAAAAAACTTGCAAAGCTGGAATTACAGCTCTTGACCTGTTATTAGAAGCATAGTTTTACTATGACATGGACTTAAATAGATACTCTTAAATAAATAAATACATACTCTAGGGCCTAATAAGCAAGCTAAAATGCAGAACATTACAGTATATATTATTTTTTTTATTATTATTTTTTTATTTATTTAAAGTATTCAGTGAAGTGACTAATGCCCATGGCCATGAGTGTATGTTGATGTTTTTAGCTCTAATATTCAAAACGACAGTCAGCCTACATTTCTGACAGACGTTATAATGTGCTTGAGTATTATAAAAAATGCTGGAGAACTTCAAAAAGCATTTTTTTTTCAAAGTTCATTAAACTTATTTTATGGAATGACATTTATTTTGTGGCTTAAATTACAACAAAAATGTTACAAAAATAAACTTATTTATGTATTTACTTACAGTGGTTTTGATGCAGAGTTGTTTTATTGTCTCTTATAGCAAAAAAAAAAATGTCTTCCGAGAAGGGAACGAGACGATGCGTCGATAACGCTTTGGGAACTCATTCTGCGTGAGTGCGTCTGAAGCATCCATGTCAACTAGTCCAATGGCGAGAGTGAGCGTCAGGAGTGACGTCACGACCAGGAATTGATAAAAACCCCAACCGGAGCAACCGGTGTTAGCTTCGACAGTGCCGAAGCAAGTCGATCACAGGAACGAAGGAAGTATGGCAGGGAGACACATCATCTCGTTCCCTTCTCGGGGAACCGAGGTTACAGACGTAACCGAGACGTTCCCCATCGAGGGAGAGACGATGCGTCAATAACGCTTTGGGAACGAGAATACCCAAACCGCCATATAACAAGTGCCTGAGTGTCAGCCAGAAAAAACCAACGGCTCAAGAATTAAAAACCTGAGACACGGGAGTAGCGTCCAGGTCTAGGCTATAAAACCTGACGAATGTGAGTGGCGAGGACCAGCCTGCCGCATCGCAAACATCCTGAAGAGAGGCCCCAGATAATAAGGCTCTAGAGGCCGCCATACTCCTAGTAGAATGAGCTCTGACCCCCAAAGGGCACGGTAGGTCAGAAGACTCCTAGGCAAGAAGGATAGCCCCAACTATCCACTTACTAAGTGTCTGTTTAGTGGCAGGAAGACCTATCTTAGGTGACCCGAAACAAACAAACAGCTGATCGGATTTCCGAAAAGAAGAAGTCCGATGAACATAAGTGTCCAATGCTCGCACCGGGCACAAGAGGTTAGACTTTTCCTGGTCCGATGATGCAAACGGGGGAGGACAGAAAGCCTGCAGAACAATAGGTCTCGGAACAATGGTCGGTACCTTAGGGACGTATCCCTGCTTAGGGTAGAGAAATGCTTTGACCATCCCAGGTGCAAATTCAAGGCAGGTGGGAGAAACCGAGAGAGCCTGAAGGTCTCCGACTCTTTTTAAGGACGAAATAGCAAGGAGAAAGGTAGTCTTACATGAAAGAAACTTCTCAGAGACAGAATCTAGGGGTTCAAAAGGAGCCCTAGAAAGGCCTTCTAAAACTATAGCCAGGTCCCAGGCCGGCACTCTAGAACGAGTTGCAGGTCTCAGCCTCAAGATGCCACGAAGGAAACGAGAGATAAGAGGGTCACAACCCAGAGATGAACCACCCACTGGGGCGTGGAAAGCCGAAATGGCCGCCACGTAAACTTTTAAGGTGGATGGACATAGACCAGAAGTGAAGCGGTCCTGTAAAAACTCAAGAACTGAGCCAACAGAGCAGTGGACGGGGTCACACTGATGTTGGTAACACCAAGAAGAAAAAACATTCCATTTGAGTCTATAAAGTTTTCTCGTAGCTGGAGCTCTGGAGCTAAGAATGGTCTCCACAACCTCAGTTGAGAGACCACTCTCTATGAGTTGCGCCCCCTCAGAGGCCACACCCAAAGCTTCCAAATCTCTGGCCGGGGGTGAAATATAGTGCCCCCGGCCTGAGATAGAAGGTCTTTCCTGATCGGGATCTCCAAGGGAGAACCGTCGAGGAGATGAATCAGGTCCGCAAACCAGATTCAGCTCGGCCAGTGTGGAGCTACGAGAAGTAGACTTACTCCGTCCTGGCGGACTCTCTCCAGAACTCCTGGGAGCAGAGCAACAGGGGGAAAGGCGTGCAGACGTAGCCTCGGCCACGTCTGTACCATAGCGTCCAACCCCAGGGGGCTGGATGAGTAAGGGAGAACCATAGTGGACAGTGCGTCGTGTACTGAGACGCAAACAGATCCACTTCTGCTTGGCCATAAGATTCCCATATGAGCTCCACCACCTCGGGGTGAAGCCTCTATTCCCCTTACCTCAGCACCTGCTTCGACAGGGTGTCTGCTCCAATATTCTGAGTCCCTGGTATATACATTGCCCTCAGAGAGCGTAATTTCCCCAGGGACCACAGGAGGATCTGGTGCGCTAATTTGCAGAGTGGGCACGAGCGCAGACCCCCCTGACGGTTGATGTAAGAGACCACCGATGTATTGTCTGTGCGGACCAGCACATGATGGTCCCTCAGGTCTGGCAGGAAGTGCCTCAAAGCTTTGAAGACCGCCATCATCTTCAGGCAGTTGATGTGCCAAGAGTGATGATGGCTCTCCCACAGACCCTGAGCTGAGCAGCCTTCCATTACCACTCCCCAGCCGGTAAGGGAAGCATCTGTCGAGATGGCAACCCGATGACAGAGAGCTCCCAATACCGGACCCTGGGACAGGAACCAGTGTTCTTTCCATATGACCAAGGCGCGGAGACACCGCCGCGTGATCTTGTCAATGTCAATGTCAATGTCACCTTTATTTATATAGCGCTTTAAACAAAATACATTGCGTCAAAGCAACTGAACAACATTCATTAGGAAAACAGTGTCAATAATGCAAAAATGATAGTTAAAGGCAGTTCATCATTGGATTCAGTTATGTCATCTCTGTTCAGTTAAATAGTGTCTGTGCATTTATTTGCAATCAAGTCAACGATATCGCTGTAGATGAAGTGTCCCCAACTAAGCAAGCCAGAGGCGACAGCGGCAAGGAACCGAAACTCCATCGGTGACAGAATGGAGAAAAAAACCTTGGGAGAAACCAGGCTCAGTTGGGGGGCCAGTTCTCCTCTGACCAGACAAAACCAGTAATTCAATTCCAGGCTGCAGCAAAGTCAGATTGTGCAGAAGAATCATCTGTTTCCTGTGGTCTTGTCCTGGTGCTCCTCTGAGACAAGGTCTTTACAGGGGATCTGTATCTGGGGCTCTAGTTGTCCTGGTCTCCGCTGTCTTTCAGGGATGTAGAGGTCCTTTCTAGGTTCTGATCCAGCATCTGGTCTGGATACGTACTGGATCCGGGTGACTGCAGTGACCCTCTGATCTGGACACAGACTGGATCTGGTGGCCACGGTGACCTCGGAACAAGAGAGAAACAGACAAATATTAGCGTAGATGCCATTCTTCTAATGATGTAGCAAGTACATAGGTTGTTATGGGAAGTGTTTCCGGTTCCGGTTTACCTAATTAATGCAGCCTAAAAATCCTTTAACGGATTTGGATAATAAAAGCATATTAGTATGTTATGTGTATGCCAGGTTAAAGAGATGGGTCTTTAATCTAGATTTAAACTGCAAGAGTGTGTCTGCCTCCCGAACAATGTTAGGTAAGTTATTCCAGAGTTTGGGCGCCAAATAGGAAAAGGATCTGCCGCCTGCAGTTGATTTTGATATTCTAGGTATTATCAAATTGCCTGAGTTTTGAGAACGTAGCGGACGTAGAGGATTATAATGTAAAAGGAGCTCATTCAAATACTGAGGTGCTAAACCATTCAGGGCTTTATAAGTAATAAGCAAAATTTTAAAATCTATGCGATGCTTGATAGGGAGCCAGTGCAGTGTTGACAGGACCGGGCTTATATGGTCATACTTCCTGGTTCTAGTAAGAACTCTTGCTGCTGCATTTTGGACTAGCTGTAGTTTGTTTACTAAGCGTGCAGAACAACCACCCAATAAAGCATTACAATAATCTAACCTTGAGGTCATAAATGCATGGATTAACATTTCTGCATTTGACATTGAGAGCATAGGCCGTAATTTAGATATATTTTTGAGATGGAAAAATGCAGTTTTACAAATGCTAGAAACGTGGCTTTCTAAGGAAAGATTGCGATCAAGTAGCACACCTAGGTTCCTAACTGATGACGAAGAATTGACATAGCAAGCATCAAGTCTTAGACCGTGTTCTAGGTTATTACAAGCAGAGTTTTTAGGTCCTATAATTTACACCTCTGTTTTTTCAGAATTTAGCAGTAAGAAATTACTCGTCATCCAGTTTTTTATATCGACTATGCAATCCATTAGTTTTTCAAATTGGTGTGTTTCACCGGGCTGCGAAGAAATATAGAGCTGAGTATCATCAGCATAACAGTGAAAGCTAACACCATGTTTCCTGATGATATCTCCCAAGGGTAACATATAAAGCGTGAAGAGTAGCGGCCCTAGTACTGAGCCTTGAGGTACTCCATACTGCACTTGTGATCGATAGGATACATCTTCATTCAATGCTACGAACTGATGGCGGTCATATAAGTACGATTTAAACCATGCTAATGCACTTCCACTGATGCCAACAAAGTATTCAAGTCTATGCAAAAGAATGTTGTGGTCAATTGTGTCAAACACAGCACCAAGATCCAATAAAACTAATAAAGAGATACACCCACGATCAGATGATAAGAGCAGATCATTTGTAACTCTAAGAAGAGCAGTCTCAGTACTATGATACGGTCTAAATCCTGACTGGAAATCCTCACATATACCATTTTTCTCTAAGAAGGAATATAATTGTGAGGATACCACCTTTTCTAGTATCTTGGACAGAAAAGGGAGATTCGAGATTGGTCTATAATTAACTAGTTCTTTGGGGTCAAGCTGTGGTTTTTTGATGAGAGGCTTAATAACAGCCAGTTTGAAGGTTTTGGGGACATGTCCTAATGGCAATGAGGAATTAATAATAGTCAGAAGAGGATCTATGACTTCTGGAAGCACCTCTTTCAGGAGCTTAGATGGTATAGGGTCTAACATACATGTTGTTGGTTTAGATGATTTAGCAAGTTTATACAATTCTTCCTCCCCTATGGTAGAGAATGAGTGGAACTGTTCCTCAGGGGGTATATAGTGCACTGTCTGATGTGATACTGTAGCTGACGGCTGAATGGTTGCAATTTTATCTCTAATAGTATCGATTTTAGAAGTAAAGTAGTTCATAAACTCATTACTGCTGTGGTGTTGGGAAATGTCAACACTTGTTGAGGCTTTATTTTTCGTTAATTTAGCCACTGTATTGAATAAATACCTGGGGTTATGTTTGTTTTCTTCTAAAAGAGAAGAAAAGTAATCGGATCTAGCAGTTTTTAATGCTTTTCTGTAGGATATGTTACTTTCCCGCCAAGCAATACGAAATACCTCTAGTTTTGTTTTCCTCCAGCTGCGCTCCATTTTTCGGGCTGCTCTCTTTAGGGTGCGAGTATGCTCATTATACCATGGTGTCAAACTGTTTTCCTTAACCTTCCTTAAGCGTAAAGGAGCAACTTTATTTAAAGTGCTAGAAAAGAGAGAGTCCATAGTTTCTGTTACATCATCAAGTTGTTCTGAGGTTTTGGATATGCTAAGGAATTTGGATACATCAGGAAGATAACTTAAAAAGCAGTCTTTTGTGTTAGAAGTGATGGTTCTTCCATACTTGTAACAAGAAGTAGAATTTACAATTTTGGCTATATGAATTTTGCAAAGAACTAAATAATGATCTGAGATATCATCACTTGGCTGAATAATTTCAACACCATCAACATCAATTCCATGTGACAGTATTAAATCTAGAGTATGATTTCGACAATGAGTAGGTCCTGAAACGTGCTGTCTAACACCAATAGAGTTCAGAATGTCTATAAATGCTGATCCCAATGCATCGTTTTCATTATCAACATGGATATTAAAATCACCAACTATTAAAACTTTATCTGCAGCCAGAACTAACTCAGATGTAAAATCACCAAACTCTTTAATAAAGTCTGTATGGTGCCCTGGTGGCCTGTATACAGTAGCCAGTACAAACATAACAGGGGATTTATCATTAACATTTGTTTCTTTGGATAATGTTATATGAAGTACCATTACTTCAAACGAGTTATACTTGTAGCCTGCCCTCTGAGAAATCCTGAAAACGTTGTTATAAATTGAAGCAACACCTCCACCTTTGCCTTTTAGACGTGGCTCATGTTTATAACAGTAATCTTGGGGGGTGGACTCAATTAAAATAATGTAATCATCAGGTTTTAGCCAGGTTTCTGTCAAACAGAGTACATCTATATTATGATCAGTGATCATATTATTTACAAAAAGTGTTTTCGTAGAAAGGGATCTGATATTCAATAAGCCAAGCTTTATCATTTGTTTATCCATATTGCTTCTGTTTTTTATTTGTTGAACCTCAATTAAATTGTTAATCTTAACCTGGTTTGGACGTTTTTTGTTTTTTCTAGTTCGGGGAACAGACACAGTCTCTATAGTGTGATATCTAGGTGAAAAAGTCTCTATGTGCTGAGAATTAACTGACCTCTGTGACGGGAGGCAGCTAGCAGACGGTCGGTTTAGCCAGTCTGTCTGCTTCCTGATCTGGGCCCCAGTTAGTCAAGTATAAACACTAAGACTATTTGCCATATTTCTAGAGAGAAGAGTGGCGCCACCCCAGGAGGGATGAAGACCATCTCTTTTAAACAGGTCAGGTCTGCCCCAAAAGCTCGTCCAATTGTCTATGAAACCTATGTTATTCTGTGGGCACCACTTAGACATCCAGCCATTGAGTGATGACAATCTGCTATGCATCTCATCACCACGGTAAGCAGGGAGGGGACCAGAGCATATTACAGTGTCTGACATCGTGCTTGCAAGTTCACACACCTCTTCAATGTTATTTTTAGTGATCTCCGACTGGCGAAGTCGAACATCATTAGCGCCGGCATGAATAACAATCTTACTGTATTTACGTTTAGCATTAGCCAGCACTTTTAAATTTGCCAAGATGTCAGGCGCTCTGGCTCCCGGTAAACATTTGACTATGGTGGCTGGTGTCTCTATATTCACGTTCCGTACAATAGAATCACCAATAACTAGAGCACTTTCATCAGGTTTCTCAGTGGGTGCATCACTGAGTGGGGAGAACCTGTTTAATGTTTTGATCGGAACAGAAGAGCGGTGTTTTGACCCACGACTACGCTGCCTCACCGTCACCCAGTTGCCCTGCTGCTGGGGCTCTGTTTCCGGAACCGAACAATGTACAGGAATCCCTGAGCTAGACGCATCCAAAGCAGTATCTAGAGCCCTAACATTTTTACTATCCTCAATTAAAGTTTGGATGCGTGTCTCTAATTCTGAAATCTTCTTTGTCAGCCTAACTATTTCCCTGCATTTATCACATGTGAATCCCTCATCAGCGACAGAGATAGATAAACTGTACATGTGGCAAGAGGTGCAAGAAACAATGATAGGAGAAGCCATTACTCACCGTGCTTGATGAAAATTCTTACTGCGGTTGTTTGATGAACTTGTGAAAAACAAAGGAATTCCAGTTCATTCTCCCGCGTGACCAGCGAAATATTCCTGGATCTTCCTAAACACCACGCGCTATTTCAAGATTCAGCAGAAACCCGTACGGCGCTGGCTCAGCATTACGCACTCGATCAGCTGGTTGGAGTGGCAGGACACCAGCACAGAGAGAGCACAGAGTCCTGCTCCTGCTCCTGCTCCTCTTGACCGTACGAAGTGGGTTTCCCCTCGGGGAGAACCCTCTGGTCCTGAGCCACCACTGTAAAGGTCTCATGCCCAGCAGGCCAAAGGGGATCACATTGGACGCTGCTGCCATGAGACCCAACAATCTCTCGAACTGTTTTACAGTGCGTGACTTGCCTAGCTTTAGCTCTGATGTGGCTGTGAGGATGTTGGCTACATGAGCGGGCGAAAGAGCGGTGACCGAATCCCATACCACCCCAAGAAAAGTGGTCCTCTGTAATGGAGATAGCACACTCTTCTTGGTATTGAGCCTCAAACCCAACTTCTGCATATGAGCGAGGACGACATCTCGATGCCGAACCGCCAACTTTTCTGATTCCGCTAAAATCAACCAGTCGTCCAAGTAATTCAGAATACGTATGCCCTGCAGCCTGAGCGGGGCCAGAGCTGCATCTACGCATTTCGTGAATGTGCGGGGTGAGAGAGCTAGACCGAAGGGAAGTACCCGATACGGGTATTCTTTGCCCCCGAAAGAAAACCTTAGGAACTTCCTGTGCTGAGGGAGGATGGAGATATGGAAGTACGCATCTTTTAGGTCTATCGTGACGAACCAGTCCTCGGATCTGATTTGGGTCACGATCTGTTTGAGTGTCAGCATCTTGAATTTTAATTTCTGAACTGTACGATTCAACAGACGAAGATCTAAAATGGGACGCAGCCCTCCATCCTTTTTTGGAACAATGAAATAACGGCTGTAAAAACCCGATGCCCTGTTGGGAGGATACACCTGCTCTATAGCATTTTTTGCTAAAAGAGATTTCACTTCTTGCTCCATGACCAGAGCCTGCTCGGGATGCACTACTGTGAGCAACACCCCGTTGTAGCGAGGGGGACGACAACCGAACTGGATTCTGTAACCCTTCTCTACTATCTGCAGGACCCATTGAGATATATTCGGCAGACTTTTCCATTCTGTCAGACATTCTACTAAGGGAACCAGCCTCGAGAGGCTGGCCTCTGGTGTAATTTGAACAGCTAGTGCGGGGACCTGAAGCCGAAACGCAGGAACCACTGGAGCTAACTGCTCTTGAACCCCCCTCAGAGGGAGCGAGCCCGACGCAGCGTCTGAGAGACACAGCGCCAGAGACCCGCTGGAGACCGCTGCGCCCCGAGGCATCAAGGGTGGCGGGGTTGGCAGGACTGCCCCGTGAGAGCACCGAGACCGAACGGGCACCGTATACTGAGGTGTACACCGCACCGTCTCGGTTGGGGCTGCCCTCACAGGTCTGACCCATTTGGTGAAAGGACCTTTTCTTCTGAGCCGAAGCTTTCTAAGCGAGAAGAACGGTCCTCAGATCCGGCTTCTGCTTAGATTGCTTTGGCTGTGAGTGCTGGCTCGGTCCCCGTGATTTTTGAGGAGGAGCGCGAGACGCAACACTCTCTTTTTGAAAAACACGATATGAGGAGCATGAAGGCTGGGGCTGCCTTGCACGCCCAGCAGCATCAGGATTAGATCGGCGAGGGAGAAAACTTTTAAAAGCTTCAGATTGCTTTTTATTTTCTTGAAATCTTTCAACCACTTCATTCACAGCATCACCAAACAGACCTTCATGAGAAATGGGAGCGTCTAAAAGAAAAGATCTATCTTTATCTTTAATATCTGAAAGATTAAGCCAAAGGTGTCTTTCTGTAGAAACCAAAGCAGCCATAGATCTACCAATAGCACGTGCTGTTTCTTTAGTCGCCCTGAGAGATAGATCGAAGTTCGCGAATTTCGTCACGGCTGACTCCCTCACTGTTATCTAACTCCCCCAGCAGCTCAGCCTGATAAGCCTGAAGCAAAGCCATCGAGTGAAGACAAGCTCCAGCCTGACCTGCTGCTGTGTAAGCTTTACCCACTAAATTAGATGTGATCTTTAAAGGCTTCGTGGGCAAAGTCGGGTTCTTAATAGATGACGCTGAACCAGGGGAAAGATAGCTCGCGAGCGTCTGTTCCGCCCGGGGCATCGCTTCATAACCATTTTCTTTCAGCCCTCTTATATCAGAATAAATGCGCACTTGAGGGCTGAAAAGACGTGATCAATATGGCTTATTCCACGATCTAGACAGCTCACTGTGAAGATCAGGGAAAAAAGGGAGACCCCGTGATGTAGGAGATGTTTTAGAAGACAGAAAACGCTAATTTGCTTTTAGGACGAGTGCTCTGTTTATCAGATGGCCAAGATATATGTAACTTGTCTACAGCTCGTGTTAATACATCAACCAACTCCTCATATGCTGGGGAAAGAGATGGCAAATCCTCTTCCCCCCCTGATTGTGTCACCTTCACTGCCCGTTACATCTAATTCCTCGGAGCTAGAGCAACGAAGCAATGAGCTCTCCCCCCGGGCGGAAGAAGCCGCGGGGCGGGCTTCCGACACCGGAGTTTGAGCTATGGATCTCCCAGGTAAGGGAGGAGAAAGAGCCCTTGGACCCGTCTCCAACCCCGCTGAGAGATCCATTTGCGAACCCCAGGAATGCATTCTCCGTTCTGCCTCGGCAGAAGCGGGTCCTGCACCCTGAGGAGCGCGAGGCTCGCCGCTCTTCTCATCAAAGAGTGACAAGCGGGAGCGGAGCATGCGAAGCGAAAGCTTTTCACAATGCGGGCAATCAGTCTCCTCGAAGGCTGATAACGCATGCTCCACTCCCAAACAAACTACACAAAGCTCGTGTGTATCCCCCACCCGTTAAATAACGCGGGCAGGGAGAAGCACACGGTTTGAATAGTTGCTTCGCCATGATATATAAACTTTGAACAAGACAACAGTAAATATGACAATGACTATGTTTTTATCAATTCCTGGTCGTGACGTCACTCCTGACGCTCACTCTCGCCATTGGACTAGTTGACATGGATGCTTCAGACGCACTCACGCAGAATGCGTTCCCAAAGCGTTATCGACGCATCGTCTCTCCCTCGATGGGGAACTCCACGATTCTAAAAATTCCTCATTAACTAATAGACATAATCTTTACAGCAGTATCTTGGAGAAATTATGCAGTGGAGAAGCCTACTGACCTGCAGTCTATGGTGATTGCTTTCTGCGTAACGTTTAGAAAAAAAATAGCTTTGTTTTATTTGTGCAAATTCACTAATGCTCTGACATTAACTGTGATCCCAATTCAGTTAATTAGTATAAAAGTTTTACTCCACCACTTGTGTGTGATGTCAGTAACGATAATCCTATATTGTAGAACCAACAAGGTTTAAATGAAGGAGGTATGACAATGCTGCTATGGTTTTTGGGAAATAGTTATTACCAGTTGCTTAGTTTATCCAGTGATGCGTCGTACCATGGTATTTAATCAGCGAATTAAATCATTGGATGGGAGATTGCACCGCTGGACAACTTGAATTATTTCAATTAATCCATTTGCAGTCAAAAGAAGGAGTGGGGAAGTGATAGCAACCCATGTCTTCTCTCCTCCAAGGCCAGCAAAGTAATCATGGCCTATAAGAATGAGTTCACCAGAGACTGGAAAGCACTGAAGCACAGCCACGGATAACTAAGGGAATTAGACCTTGAGTAGAGACACAGCAAGAGACAGAGCAGACCATTTATAATTCACAAGCTCAGACACTTAATTAGTGAAGCAACTTTCTGCATGTCAACTAACACTGTGTCCTAACCAGACACGACCTGATAGAGCGACAAGCGATAAAAGCTATCTTTTCCATGTGAGTCGGAGTGTTTTTTTTTTTTTTTATCAACCACAACCATAACAACTAATGAGGGATTGGACATTCAGTCTCCTTGAGCACAGAGTAAGCTTATTAGAATTATTTCAAAAAGTTTCAATTGTAATAATATTTCAAAATGTTATGATTTCACTGTGTTTTAATCAAATAAATGCAGCCAGTTCATAGTTACTGCTTAATTTTTCAAAAATACAACATTTCTATTTCATGCCAATGCAATATTTATTTTGTTTTATTATTATTAATTTATTTTAGAAAATCTTAATCTGTAATACTCTATCGTGCTGGAAAATGCATTGTTCTTCACCAAACCTTTGTTGGATTGTTGGAAGAAGTTGCTGTTGGAGGGTGTTTTGGTACCATTCTTTATTCATGGCTGTGTTTTTGTGAGTGAGCCCACTCCCTTGGATGAGAAGCAACCCCACACATGAATGGTGTCAGGATGCTTTACTGTTGGCATGACACAGGACTGATGGTAGCGCTCACCTTTTCTTCTCCGGACAAGCCTTTTTCCAGATGCCCCAAACAATCGGAAAGGGGCTTCATCGGAGAATATGACTTTGCCCCAGTCCTCAGCAGTCCATTCACTATACTTTCTGCAGAAGATCAATCTGTCCCTGATGTTTTTTTTGGAGAGAAGTGGCTTCTTTGGTGCCCTTCTTGACACCAGGCCATCTTTCAAAAGTCTTCGCCTCACTGTGCGTGCAGATCCGCTCACACCTGCCTGCTGCCATTCCTGAGCAAGCTCTGCACTGGTGGCACTCCGATCCCGCAGCTGAATCCTCTTTAGGAGACGATCCTGGCGCTTGCTGGACTTTCTTGGACGCCCTGAAGTCTTCTTTACAAGAACTGAACCTCTTTCCTTGAAGTTCTTGATGATCCTATAAATTGTTGATTTAGGTGCAATCTTAGTAGCCACAATATCCTTGCCTGTGAAGCCATTTTTATGCAATGCAATGCAATGATGGCTGCACGCGTTTCTTTGCAGGTCACCATGGTTAACAATGGAATAACAATGATTTCAAGCATCACCCTCCTTTTAACATGTCAAGTCTGCCATTCTAACCCAATCAGCCTGACATAATGATCTCCAGCCTTGTGCTCGTCAACATTCTCACCTGAGTTAACAAGACGATTACTGAAATGATCTCAGCAGGTCCTTTAATGACAGCAATGAAATGCAGTGGAAAGGTTTTTTTGGGATTAAGTTAATTTTCAAGGACTATGCAATTCACCTGATCACTCTTCATAACATTCTGGAGTATATGCAAATTGCTATTATAAAAACTTAAGCAGCAACTTTTCCCATTTCCAATATTTATGTAATTCTCAAAACGTTTGGCCACGACTGTATAAAATATCACCATAATCCAGCATTGACATAAATGTTGTTTGTATAAGTGTCAGGTTTTTAACTTTTTACTTTCTGTCAGGTTTTTACAGTTCAAATACATGCAAACTCTTTGCTTGAACTTTTTTTCCAGGTATCATATCATATTCATCAGAATCAGAAGTTCATGTTCAATTATATAATTGCAGTATTAATAGTCTCAATCAGCGTCCTGATGACTTGGCATATAAATGAGACTGTAATTAAAAATCCAATTTAAAAAATATAGCTGCAAGCAGCTATAAGGGGGCCAAGCACTACAGAAGCAAGCTTCAGACAAATGGCAGGAATGAGTAATTAAAACCGTTTTAAGATTATTTTAGGCAAAATGGCTTGAAAACAATAAATACAGCAACTAGTAATAGGATTTATTGGCTTATCACGTGTAACCAATAGGTGGCGCTGTTACCAAATTAGTGTGGAATGGTCAGTGTGAGGTGACAATGACACATACAATGTTTGGTGCAAAAATGTCAAAGCTTTGCTGAGATACAGCCTCAAATGCATTTTGGCATCCTTCCAGCATATTTGTTGATGCCCTAAAAGAGAACTGTTTCGTATATCGACACGAAATCCATTTCCTTCAGTTGTCTCAGTCTGAAGATGATATGATTCGATTTTGGTGAAAATAGGACAAACGGTCTAGGAGGAGTTCGAAAAAGTAGGTTTTGACTGAAAATCAAGATGGCGGACAGGAAGTTCAGCCAAATAAGGAAAACTTTGTATCTATGTTCTCGGCTTGACCCAAGGAATCTATTAAGACCAGCAGCATTTCAATAGCCAGATTTATTCAAAAGTTATTAGCCTTTATGTAAATTGAGTTATAACTTTTGATCACTATGTGGCGCTGTTTCGAAATTGAGTAACTGCAGGCGATGGTGTTGTTGGCACATTCTGAGTTTCCTAATATAACACCAATGCATTTGTTTAGTATAGCATTTTATTTCACAAAACGGTATTGAAGTCAATGGGAATTTCATGTTTTGTTCTATTATAGCGCCACCAATAGGCTCAGTCCCACCATTTTTTATGTGTCATCAGAGTGAGCCCATACATATGTGTTTCAATTTTTGTGAAAATCTCAATTCACTTCAGAGTTATAGACATTTATATGAAAAAACACTTAAAAAATGACTGACTCTTGACTTTGATTTAATTTTACTACCCCTTACTATACTCAATATACCTTACTCAATATTTTCGCATTTGGGCATTGGTGTGGCTATCAACCTTTGTTTCTGAACTTCTGACGGTGGTTTCGTCTCGATCAGACAAGCGGTTTCGAAGATATAGCCAAATGGATTTTAAGCGCTAAATCACAACGCTACACAAACCGTAAGGCGAAACCTAGCATGTTTGCTATTGTAGGACTCGGTAAGGTTTCAGGAGTCGAATTTGACGAGTCTCGTGAAAATAAGTCGACCACACCCAAAGTTATAATCATTTAAAAAAGAAGGTCACCACTAGGTGGCGCTGTTTTGAAAATTCTCACGCTCCTTCAGGACATTGTGCTGATGACCCATACCATGTTTCGTAACAATCCGTTGATGCGTTCTTAAAATACAGCATTTTAGCACAAAATTCAAAATGGCCGACAGTCAAAATGGCCGAAATGGTAAAATTGGATATCAGTCGACTCGGCATGTTGCCCTAAATCTAACAAGACCAATTTTATCATTTTTTGGAAAAACTGTTTAGAAGTTATAAGCAAAAATAGCAATTTTTCATATCTCCGAAACAGTAGGTGGCGCTGCGCTGAAACGCAGCAAGTAGCCTCAGGTCATGCTTGTTATGACATGTACCAAGTTTGGTCTGAATACTATAAATCGTTGCAGAGATACAGCCTTACAACTGTTTTTGTAAGCGCTATGTAAAATTTGTTTCAGGGTTTATCGAAAATGGTTTGACAAATCAATTTGAGTTAAATAACTTTTGGTCAGCACTGACTGAAGATGATCTGGTTCAATTTTTGTGTGAATCGGACAAACCGTCTAGGACTATTTCGAAAAAGTAGGTTTTTCAAAAATTCTAAATGGCGGTCATATTTCTATGATGGAAGATAACGTCATAGTGCAATCGAATCGGCATGAGCTCAGAAATCAGAGGAAAAAAGAATTTTGTTGATTGGCCTTACGGTTAAAAAGTTATTAACAAAATTAAAGTGAAACTTTGGACAGTTGGTGGCGCTAGAGGGAATGTCTTAGACACACCAAAATTGGTGTACTTAATGTTGGCACTGTCCTCTATCAGTTCCCGCAATCTTTTCTATGGGTTGCCATAGACTCCTAGTCGGAAGAAGGAAGAATACGCACCTTCGATGCTTGGCCCCTAATAATAATAAGAACGGGAACAAATACAATAGGGTCCTACGCACCTTCGGTGCTTGGCCCCTAATTAGCAAAGGGAAGACCAAGTTCCTAGTTGTTCCCATGGTTTTGAAATTAAATGTTTAGCAAGCAGAAAGAATGTATTTGAAGGGATAGTTAACCAAGCTAAAAAAAACAACAAAAAGAAAGGTTTCAGTTGTTTTTGCCCATATATTGAAAGCCACGGACCGTAGGCTAAACGTCTGATGCATATGGGACATAAAAGTGGAAACACTTTTGGAGTTTTGAAGTGGCCATTGCATTGGTAGAATATTGGATTTCTGGGAGACATGTGGGTCACGTTCTTTAACATTCCTCCTGGAAACAAATATACCGTGGCGCTAAACCTCCTCATGATAGAAGAAAACCATCGTGTTTACAACTGTGATGACGAGTGCTAATCAGGATCAACTAAACGCTGGATTCTCAAAAGTACGTGAAATTTAAAGTTTGCGGCATAGAATCTTTAAAAAAATAGATTCCAGATCTAAGCCGTTTTTTTTGGGGGGGGGGGGGGGGGGGGGGGTTAAACAATCCTTTAAGTGTCATGGTTACTGTTGGCTGTGATGGTCAGTTAGAAGGGTTATTGGGTCAGGTCAGGTAGGGTTGTGATTGTGAGGAAATCTTCCCACCGGTTAATCGACGTACGACAACACCGGTATCACAGTGGGGGTGGGGCATTCCCTCTTTTCCTCGCTTACCTCGCTTTTCAAATAGCGGCAATTCGTCGGAAAGCGATTGTTCAGTTAGTTTGCTTGAATTTTCCCCCTTTTCCTTTCTTTACTTCGCTTTTAAATAGCTTTAAAGCCAGTTAGTGCCAGTTCAGCGTCAATTGCTTGAATGCAGCAACAAAATAGGCTTTGTGGTGCTTACATCAAACTCACTTTAGCCTAGACATGAAACATAGAACTTAGAACTTATATTATCAAAACAAATAAATATACACCATGCTATAGGGCAGGCTATGCCTAATATAAAATAACAAATTGCATAAAGTTTAAACGGGTATACATATAGGCTAAGTAAACCTGCGTTCAGTTTTTAATTGTAGTGTCTGTTCTTTTACTTAACTGTAATGATTTTTATTACTATAAAAAATCGAAACAATGGTGGGGGTCGGTTCCACAGTGAGCAAGTGATGTAACTGTTGTTCCAGCTTAAGTCCGGTATCAGCGTCAACACAGTCTATCGCGGCAAGCCTAAAGTCAGGCCCAGGTTCATTGTCTCTAGCTTTGACTAAGAAAGAAGAAAGCAGCTTTTAATTACTAGATATGGCTGTGTCACACACCAGCTCACCACCATCACCTCAGTCTGACAAACACAACTGATTGAGGCCTCAAACCCTTAGGATCGGCTGCATAAACTCTGCCTAATGAATTCCTGCCTGACATTACTCCTGCCTCATATTAATAGTGATTAGTGACACTTTTGTAAGCTAATGCGGATCGCTGCTGGGGAGAGAAGGTGATTGAGGTGATACTTATTCGAGGGAAAGAGCAGAGAAGAGAAGATGAGAAGCATCGCTGCTGTGGTGGACTGCCGCTGGGACGATATTGTCGTAAAACCACTAGACGGACGATGTGATTTATTGCATGTGTGCACTGCTGCTTGCAGATTGTGCTGCAACAGCACTTCTGTGAGATATTTGATCAGCTGCTGTGGCTCAGCTCTGGATCTACTGTAATAAAGCATAAAACAGGTGCTCCGGCCAAATGAGCACAAATAGAGAACACTTCCAAGAACTTGTACTGATCTGTTTGTTTGTCTGTCTATCTGTCCATCTATTTAATGTAACCAGACATCCCTGCTTTCTAGGAACAATTCTGGTCTTTGGTCTGCTTCTGGGGCTGTCTGTGGATTTGTCCTTGTTTTACAGAAACTAAATTTGTTAAATTAAAGTAATACTGTTTGCATCAGGGGAGTGTGGTGGTGTTCTGAATTGAGAAGAAAAAATCCTCAAAAAGTCCTTATTTACCAAAAAAAAAAAAATATATATATATATATATATATGTATGTAGAGTCACACTGAAGGCATCAAGGGCTATTTGACCAAGAAGGAGAGTGATGGGGTGCTGCGCCAGATGACCTGGCCTCCACAGTCACCGGACCTGAACCCAATCGAGATGGTTTAGGGGTGAGCTCGACCGCAGACAGAAGGCAAAAGCGCCAACAAGTGCTAAGCATCTCTTGGGGAACTCCTTTAGGACTGTTGGAAGACCATTTCAGGTGACTACCTCTTGAAGCTCATCAAGAGAATGCCAAGAGTGTGCAAAGCAGTAATCGAAGCAAAAGGTGGCTACTTTGAAGAACCTAGAATATGACATATTTTCAGTTGTTTCACACTTTTTTGTTATGTATATAATTCCATATATAATTCCACATGTGTTAATTCATAGTTTTGATGCCTTCAGTGTGAATCTACAATTTTCATAGTCATGAAAATAAAGAAAACTCTTTGAATGAGAAGGTGTGTCCAAACTTTTGGTCTGTACTGTATATATGTGTTAACAAGAGGTCATGACATTAGATATCAAATTTGCCTTGATCTTTTGGCATATAGTGATAAAAAAAGTGAAAGTGACATTCAACCAAGTATGGTGCCCGATACTCAGAATTCGTGCTCTGCATTTAACCCATCCAAAGTGCACACACACAGAGCAGTGAACACTCAACCGGAGCAGTGGGCAGCCATTTATGCTGCGGCGCCCGGGGAGCAGTTGCGGGTTCGATGCCTTGCTCAAGCGCACCTAAGTCATGTTATTGCTGGCCCGAGATTCAAACCCACAACCCTAGGGTTAGGAGTCAAACTCGAGTCAAACTCTCTAACCACTAGGCCACGACTTCCCCCTTCTTATATAAATAATATAAGAGTTCTTTGTACCATTAAAATGTCCTGTACGTTTTATAGCTTAAACATTCTCCTCATTATAAACAAAGCATTTATTTAATCAAGCTCCAAAAACGGCTCGTTTGACATCACCCAGGCACAAACATTTGTATAAGCATTGCATCGAGAGCAAGGCATTGACAAATAGTCATTCTTCTTACCACAGGACCCACCCACTGGCCTTCAGCAACCTAACAGCTGACATTTGAAATAAAATAGAAATTACAATGACTTCTGCTATCTTGTCCACACTGGATACAGTATACAGATGAGCACTCGCTTTCTGACACAGTCCACGCACTTGAGTCTATCATCAATAGAACAAATTGAGTGAAAGAACATTCACTTTGACACTTTGTTTGGTTTAAACAACTCGCTCATGTCTTTGTACAGATATCAGAAGGTTTCTAGTGTAAGTGGATGGTTTATTTTTAATGGCATCTTAATGACAAGCCTTAAGGGACCCACCCCTTAAAACAGGTAGTTTTAGACAGAGGGTTAGAGTGTTGAAAAGAAGCCTTTACATTTATTCATAACAATTTAAACTATATATATTTAATTGTGAACTCATGTTCAGCTTTTCTTTTTAATAGTTAACTTTGAACTATTTTGGAATTTTTCAGGACATCAGTCATCAGAGCTCGATGACTATTGCTCACAGACAAAGAGATTTACTACACCAAGCTGATTGCTCACTAAAATCTCCCATTTTTGTGTTTTCTCTCATGTTTTCAGGCCATCTTTGAGTCTTATTTTGATGTAACAAAGTGGTTATATCTAAGTGTGTGAGTTGTTTACTTACTTTTTTTATTATGCTTCCCATTAACGGCATTATATTGTTCATTCAGACTGATTCACGAATGCAGAATTCGCACAAACACAAAAGATGGGATTTATCGCATGAACCAATCACAGCCGAACATAAGTCATATCCGATCATATCGTGATGGAGGCATTGCCTCCTCTCATTTGACTTTAAAAAATATTAAATACAATTAGGGAATGTTGAAAATATTTTTAAATGCATTGTTTGTCGTAAGTTCAAAATTACAAGAGTGAGATTGCCAATATTTGGGCCACTAAAATAGGAAATGTCCCCATCAGAAATCTGGTCACAATCAGTCTGTCTGTCCATCAGTTAATCTATCATTTTTTTCAGTTTTAATTTGATTTCAGAGTGTTTTCTGTGAGAAGGTGATTGACAGCAGGAGTGTTATGAGTCACACAGATCTCTCTAGCCTCTGAGTAAACAGCCGTCTTCACTAAACGCTGAGGTCATGACAGTCTATCTGCCAGTGATTTCACACACTCTCAAGTCGACTCCAGCTCGAGGAAAGGAGCTCACTGCTGTGGTTCAAGTCACATCCAGAGGGGATGACACACTTTTCAGCTTACAGGCAAAACTTATTATTTATTTTCTTCAAAATACATTCAAACCCAAAGCAATCATCATATGTTTATATGAGGCATTACATACTTTGCAAAATTGGCAATAATTACGTGATGTGTTTGTCATATCTTAATGGTTAAAAAAAAAAAAAAAAATATTAGGAATTATCCAATTAGCCTAAGAACCATTTTTACATCTTTAATCATCCGCTCTTATGATAAAAAAGATCAAATATATATTTCAGGTTCTCTGATCCTTCTTTGTGAAACGCCAAAGCTAACCTTATTAACTTAATTTGAAAATGACAGATAAACAACAGGTAAGGCACTAAAATAACCCCCATCTGCTAATAAGTACAGCCATTCACAACACACTTGACTGTTTCAGAAATGAAAGTGTCAACCATTTAAATGCAGTCACACAGTACATAAGGCAGCCTAAACAAGCACAGTGAATGCATTATCCTGCAGTAACAACCCCTCTGACCTACAGTATGCACAGTAGGAATATCAGATGCATTTGACATATTCTGCTTAAATATTTGGACAGCATTCACACTGTCCACTGGTCTCACCTCAAATATCATTCCCCAAGTGTTTCCTCAACTCAGAGTGTTTGGAATAGGAATCCTTTCATTGAAATGCACGGTGCTGCCTATAGCATAGCCATCTTCATATAACTGCAGCTGAGTGTTTTATTGACTATTTGAAAATGGCTGGCAAATAACCCTCTGTGCAGGCCGAGACAACCCATATGGCCATGGCCGTTAAAATAAATGATTTATTGAGTATGAACCACACTTAAACCGCACTCATGTCATACTAGAGTGCAAATGAGCAGTCGTTTGGAAGTGACAAGGAATGCCATGCACTGGGACATAGAAAATGGTTTTATAGGTGTAAAATCATCCCATTCAGACGTTTTTAAATCACTGAGTGGCATGACTACATTATGAATGTTTGTGTGGTTACAGAAGCACAAATGGATCATTCTTAGGGTGCTGTTTTCTTAACAGAATTTTTGAATTAGTGGTCAGCAAATATGAAATGTCAGTGGTTGATTCTTAAACTGTTTTTGAGTTTCTAAATATACAGTATGGTTGCAAAGTACTGCACCAATAATTATTTATCATTACTTACATAAGTGCTACATATATATCCTGTTACATCAAGTTTGAAAATAAATCAATCAATTAATATCAATAGATTTTGGTGTGCCTCAACAAATCACTGTATAAATGAAATGAAAAATAAATGTATTCTCTGCTCTGCTTTTCATGTGAATTTGGTGGTGCAGCCCAGCCTGGATAGTTTGCCGTTGGTCTAAAACTTTCTTTATTTTTAGATTAATTTACGTACAGTGAAAAGATGAATTTTAAATATCTTGGGAATGGCTTTCAATCCCTTTTCAGACTCATAAGCTTTAACAATTTTCCTTGTGAGGGCCTCAGGCAAATCTTTTGATCTTGGCATAATGGTGCCATTTACAGTACTTTAATGCTTATGACTAAACCAGACTAGAGTATAGAGGTTTATGGTAGATATGGCCTTGCTGATGTTTTTGTAATTTTCATTAGATTTGACTGTGTTCTACAGGTTTTTTTTTTTTTTTTTTTTAATAACAATTTGTGTATATACTGATAACCCGGTTACATTTCAGATACTTTGGTCAGTGTGCAAAGTGTCTAATAATGTCTATATGTCCTTTTTTTTAGCAATCATATATCATTGCACTACACCACATAATTTGTAGTCAGTGCTCTTGTGCCAAAAAAAATTGTATTTTGAACAAGTTTGTCTGAAGTTAATGGGAACATCTTAAAAATTCTAAAAGCCTATTAAACAAACAAACAAAACTCTGAGGCATGTGGTCAAAAATATAATGTCACTAAAATATAATGCAATTTTAGAAAGAACAAACCACTAATTACTGTTGCATTTTAAGACTATACTTCTATTAAATAATGCAAATAAGTTTGGTATCCTGAGCAAATTATGTTAATATTAAGTCAGAACACACTATTGACACCATTTCAACAGAGATGCTAATATAATATATAATAAATGTAATTATTTTCTATGTAGATTACATATTCATACATCAGAATACTCAGAATATTTTGCATGGCCAAACATTTTTTCACTTTAATAGATGTAAATGCTTAATTTGAGTAATGTCGTCTTCGGTCATTCCCTGCTTCCTTCCTTTATTTATTTTTCTTATTTTATTGTTTATTTCACTTTAGTTCTTCTGCTTTGGTGTTTGATACAGTTAAATGTTCACTTTACTATTGTTATTTGTTATATAGCCATTATATTTAATGATGACTGATTATGATTAATGACTATGCACCTTTGTTGTTCTATATCAAGTGGAAAGCTCTAATAAAACATAAAAAAAATTAAATAAAAAATAAAAAATTACACAAGCAGAGCAAACATGCCAGCATCAAATAAGCTGATTATAACACTTTTTTACGGTACTTTATTTTATATATAATAAAATAAATATAAAAACTGTGTGTAGAAAAGAGTCTGGTGATTTTAAATGTCTTACCAGAGCAGGTGTAAGACCTTGCAGCGTTAGACATCAATGCCTTGATTTAGTTGATGTACAACTAGTGAACAATTTCATAAAACTCAAAGAGAGCTTTGTCATCTGGAGAATAATGAGACAGGTGTTCACTCCAGAGCAATTGACACTCTATCAAAAGTGAAGAGGCATTTTATCTATGTCACCACAGATCTTGAGGGAGTTTGCAGCATAAAGGTGGCCTGCTGTATATGTAATTTTATTCATTGATCAGTCAATGTCAGTGAAATCGTCTAACTTCTTTAGCTGTGAATGTCTTTTCATTTGTGTTTCTATTGTGAGTTATAAAATTATATAAAGTGGTACAAAACAAGACTTGGACACTACATTAGCTAAAAAATGCATACTTTGTTTTAAATAATGATATAGCACAAGCACACATTTTAAGAAAACTGTTTTACTAAAATAGTTTTAAAATAATAAAACCATAGGTGAAGTATTTAATATAAATGTATTGGGGCATGCATGGCTCATATGAACAAAAACAAACAAAACAAAATGTTGTGTGCCTGAGTAATGGTGATGGTAAACATTTTTTTAAACCTCATACTTCTGGGAATCACATACAAGCGAAGCAGCTGCCTTTGAGATGAAAGAGAATGCTAATGGCTTTCCATGTATTATAAACCCTCTGAATTTGAAAGGAATTGAACTCCACCAAAAATCACCTTTACTCCAGTTGCCTTAAAGTCATTGCAAAAACAGCTTGGAACCAAGAAATTAATTCTGAGCTTTAGCAGTATTTGTTTGCAGATGTTTTCACTTGAGATGTGAACATTTTCTCAACTTTTCAATGTTTGGAGAGATTTGGTTTAGACCGCTTTTTTAAAGAGTCCGCTTCACCCCTGACATATATAGCTGGATGCTTAATTATTTACGAGACCTTTGAAATAAGTGTGTAGCTTGGATAAGCATGCGTAAAGGTGAGGGTAATTTGCATTCGCGAAGCACTGTCCATGAGATTACATGAATTGATTGATGCTCTTTTCAGTCGCCCCAGAAACAACCTTCAGGATCAGTTATGAGCTGTATATCTTCCCAGTAGCAGCCCATAAAGCATATTCTCTTTTGCACTACATCTTTTAAATGGGGATGTGAGGTGTTATCCTAGACCAGCTGTCTGGATCGGTAATGAGAGACTGTCATGTTAATGGAAAATATGAAGGCAGCCAATATCACGTTGGCTTGAACTTTCTTAATTATACTGGCTCTTATTGTATTTTCATCGTTCAGATCAGGCTGGTGTCATGGCTAGGTGCCCTAACCAACCCATAGATACAGCTAAAAAAAAATGCATAACAGTAATAAAGGTTTAAGCTAATGTTAGATGTATGCTAACAAACCTCATACTGAAAATAGCATCGGATCCATGCCAATAATAAATTCTTATATAAAAAAATGTTTTCTTTCTTCAGAAAGTAAAATAATGAGTGAGAAAATGATTAGATGAATTAATAAAAAAAGATAAGACATACTTCTCTCTTATTTAGCTCAAACCCATATCATTTTTTATTATTTAATATTTATTTATTTCATTAGCTCTTAAAGAATGGCCGCACAAATTATGTTATTGCAACAGTCCCAAACACTTCACAAAAAGTCAAGGTGTGAAGAATCATACTGGTTATCATTGTACAGTAAATACATACTTATGTTGCTATTTCATGCATTATACTGTATTTATTCATCTGTGTATGTGTGAATGCATGCATTTATTCAGAGGTGGACAGTAATGAAGTACATTAAGCTACTTGAGTATTGTACTTAAGTACACATTTTGAGTATATGTAATTTACATGAATATTATTTTCTGGAAGCATATGACTTTAACTTCACTATATTTGAAAGACAAATATCGTACTTTTCACTCCTCTACATTTCACTCAAGGTCCTTAAAGTAAAAATCATTACTATGTAGCAGCTCTGAAAGTCAGTGGGTGATTTCCTTTTTTCTGTAGAATGTGATTTTTTCACAGCCTATAAGTAATCACTGCCAGCGCTGTGTGAGATCACTTCCATGCTGTTTTTATGGGGATGGGTAGGGGTGTTAAATAAATATTATATATATATATATATATATATATTCATTCATCCATTAACTTGGGTGCACCATATAAATTATCGGTTGGCATAATACTTCATAAAAAGGTTACATTTAACAGTGACTGAAATAAAAGCACCGATGTGAGGGGAAAATTTTGTGATTTACTGACAAGGTGCACATCAAAGAACACAGACGCAACATCTTCCATAATGACCAGTGCAATCTACCTAGATTAGTGCAAATTGCTTTCCGAGGGCACCTAGATCTGACCGAAAGGGCACTTTTGCTTTGATGATTAAGTGGGCAGGGGCAGGGGCAGGGGCTTGAGCCCACCCACAATCCCCAGTTGTGCTACAGTTGTGCTGTTTTGATTCTTTCAGGATTATTTGAAAAAAAAAAAAAAAGAGTAAACATAAGTAGTATATTAAATGTTCTCAGACCTAGAAAGGTAGTAAGGACATCGGTAAAACAGTCCATGTGACAACAGTGGTGGAATTTAATTTTGCTACAAGAATATTTTTTGTGTGCAAAGAAAACAAAAATAATGACTTTATTCAACAATTCTTCTCCCTGAGTTACTGTCTTCCGCCATTTTGGATAGTGCCACAATGCATGTGCATGGTTTCCACTGAATGTACCGGTAATCAACTTTTGGAGAGGAATGCGACAGGGGAATGCTCCCCTGCCATCCGTTCTGACTCCGCTCTGGGGTGGGCAACTTTTCTGGTACATTTCATTAAGTTCTTCTCTCCTGTCAGCCTGGCCCAAAGGTAGAAAAACATCTGCTCTGAAATTTCACCTCATCATTCATCTCCCAAGCAAAGCAGGTTAAAATGATGGATTTAATATGCATTTATGGCATATGTCTGCTGTTCTTAGGAAACTCGTCCATTAATATTCAGATATGCAGAACATTTTGCTTTTAAAGGAACAGGCTGTGTCTTAAAATACTGGTAATTGCTTAAGACTTATTTGTTCTTTCTCTCATTAAATCATAAATAGTGCATGGACTTTGAATAGCTTTATAGAACAGTTATAAGTTTGAAACAGAGTGTTTAACTCTTCAAGTTAAGTCCTAAATACTTTTCAATTTAGATAATGTCATATTTTTCATGGCAAATATGACTGGCAGGTTTAGTTACAAAATGCTCCAGTAACAGTGACTGTCATTAAAAAAATCACTCATGAACCACATTTAAACACTATAATGTCATTTTCGTTCTACACATATGCACACAATTCGTCTTTACCTGTCTTCATTAACTAAAGTAATTATTTTTACGTCTGACAGGGCATGACATGGAAGGTCAGCGCTACTGACTCTTCTAAATAACCCCAGCTATACTTACAAAGTAACTCCTGAAGAACACCACAAGAAGTTACACATGACCTGGTTAATCAGCAGTGCAGAGAGAGCCATCAATTCTAAGCACTCATATGACTGGAATCCTAATGTTGACTGCTCAAATGTTGAAGTGCTTTATCTTTAAGTGCATCACACGTGCATATTAGTGCAAGTGCTATGAATCGAGTAATTTATGTTTTGATTAAATATTTTGTTAATGAAAGCACTTGCAGTTAAAAAAAAAAAAGAAATAAACTGATGCAATGTGTCCTAATTTTAGTGATAAATGTCCGTAAAGATGGTGCAAGACTCAAAATTAATTGGTTGCATCTAAACAGATATTTTGTTTTCTACAAAAAAAAACAACAACAACAAAAAAAAACATATATACATGGTTCAAAACTGTAGACTTAAATATACTGAACAAAAGTATAAATGCATCACTTTTGTTTTTGCCCCCATTTTTAATGAGCTGAACTCAAAGATCTAAGACTTTTTCTTGTGATATCTTGTGACAAACTTCTGACATCTGTGGCATTGTGCTATGTGATAATACTGCATATTTTAGAGTGGCCTTTTATTGTGGCCAGACTAAGGCACACCTGTGCAATAATCATGCTGTCTAATCAGCATTTTGATATGCCACACCCGTGAGGTGGATGGATTATCTAGGCAAAGGAGAAGTGCTCACTAACACAGATTTAGACAGATTTGTGACAATATTTGAGAGAAATAGGCCTTTTGTGTAAATAGAGTTCAGCTCATGAAAAATGGGGGCAAAAACAAAAGTGTTGTTTATAATTTTGTTTAGTGTAATTCAACTCATATTTCATTTTTTTATTGAGATTACATCTGTCAAATTGCAAATTGTCAAATTTCCATTGATGTAAGATTTGTTAGAATAGAACAATATTTGACCGAGAAACAACTATTTGAAAGTCTGGAATCTGAGGGTGCAAACTAAATCTAAATATTGAGAAAATCGCTTTTAAAGTTGTCCAAATTAAATCTGAATTTCGAATAAAAAGGAAAATAATTAATAAAACCAAAGCCTATATAGGTTATACAGTACTATGTTTGTCACATCACACGACACTTCCCTCCTGTATTGGCAGGGGAGAGGAAGCAAATGCAAGTGCAATGAAGCTTTAATGAACCAAGTTCACACAGAACGTCAGAGAATCAACAGAAAGCCACACGATGAATATAGGGCAGATCTCTCACAGCCAGGGATCAGGTCCTGAACCAGACAGCAGGAGAGCGTGAGGCAGGGACTGAGACGGGCGTTCCTGAGGTTAGTGAGGAGGTGAAGAACCCACGGTGATACAGGGGTGAAGCGATCTGTCTTGAGCAAAACAGGAAACCATCAAGGACGAAAAGACCAGGCACGAACACGGGAGACTTCAAACAACGAAAGACAGGGCAATAAATAGAATGCTGGAAATGATTCGCAGCTGATGGAACAATTAGCGGTCTCACCCACATGAAACTATCAGTGATTATGAGACATACACATAACCCCGGGGTCAGCGGATTAATGTGGGAGTAAAATATGGGTTTGATCCTTGATACATGAAAGGCGGGGTGAATTCTCTTGTACGCCAAGCTAATCGTAGCTCCCAATAATTTACAAAACTCTTGCCAGAATTTAGACACCAATAGGGAACCCCTGTCAGAGACCATGTCCATCAGGAGGCCATGTAACCGAAAGACGTGATTAATTACCGTAACCGCTGTCTCCTTGGCTGAAGGAAGCCACCTTCGAGAACCGGTCCACTACGCTCAAAACAACCGTCATACCATTAGAGGGCGGGAGGGTAGTAACAAAATCTAGTGCGATGTGGGACCAGGGTCTCGAAGGGACTGACAGCGGTTGGAGTAACCCATCCGGAGGTCGGTTAGACGTCTTATCACTGGCACAAAGTGAGCAAGCCAAAACAGAAACATGAATATCGCTATTATAGCTATAACCAGAATCGTTGCTTTACCAAGCAGCCATTGCGGTTTACTCCTGGATGACAAGCCACGTTGGAGCGATGACCCCCTCAAATAACATCGGTCCATAACCCCTCCGGAACAAACAATCAATTCAGTGGGCAACCGGGTGGAGGCATTACCCTTTCTAAGGCTGTCTTGACCTTTGATTTGACCTCCCATATGAGTGTGGAGAAAATTACTTTCTCGGGTAAAATGCACTCGGGAGCGACCGGGCATTCGGATGGATCAAAAATGTGAGATAAGGAATCAGGTTTGATGTTTTTGGAACCAGGTGGTACGAGAGAATAAGGTCAAAACGTCCGAAAAAAGTGCCCTCCGAGCCTGCCTGGAGTTGAGTCTTTTATCAGATCTAATATATTCGAGATTCTTATAGTCGGTCCAAATGATAATAGGTACCCCCGACCCTTCTAACCAATGATGCTATTCTTTTAATGCTAACTTTACGGCCAAAAATTATCTGTTACCAATGCTATAGTTACGTTCGGCAGGTGATAGACAATGGGAAAAAAACGTGCAAGGATGCATCTTGTCGTCTGAAGAAGCGCGTTGAGAAAGAACTGCACCTACCCCTATCTCTGATGCTTCGACCTCCACCATGAACTGACATGTGGGATTGGGGCGACAAAGTGGCTCTTTAGGTTGGTAAATGCCCCCTCGGCTGTATCGGACCACCTGAACGTAGTTCTGGAGGAGGTCAAGGCGGTCAGAGGTGCGGCTAGTTGGCTGAAATTACGAATAAAATGCCGATAGAAGTTGGTGAATCCCAGAAACCGCTGTAGGGCCTTATGGGAATCTGGACTTGGCCAATCTATCACAGCCTTAACCTTTTCAGTATCCATGCGCACTCCCTCAGAAGATACGATGTAACATAGAAAAGAAACAGACATGTGCATGAAAAACACATTTCTCCGCCTTGACAAAAAGCCCATTCTCTAGCAACCTCTGAAGCACTCACCTGACATGTTGAACGTGTTCCTGGAGAGAGGAAGAAAAAATCAATAAGTCATCCAGGTAAACATATATGAACTGATCTACCGTGTCTCTCAACACGTCATTCATGAGTGCCTAAAAAACCGCTGGGGAGTTGGAAAGACCGAATGTCATAACCAAATATTCAAAATGCCCTCTGGGGGTGTTGAAAGCGGTTTTCCATTCATCCCCTTCCTGATGCAAACCAAATTATATTAATTACGTAAATCCAATTTTGTGAAAATGGATGCTCCTTGCAACGTCTCGAAGGCTGAAGACATCAATGTCAAAGGATACATATTTTTCACCTTGATGTTGTTCAGCTTTTGGTAATCAATACAAGGTCACAGAAAACCATCCTTCTTACCAACAAAAAAGAACCCCGCCCTCACAGGAGAAGAGGAAGGTCGAATGAACCCCGTTGCTAGAGAATCAGAAGTATATTTCTCCATGGCCTCCCTCTCAGGAATAGATAGAGAGTAAAGTTTGCCTTTAGACGGAGACTTACCTGGCACAGTCATAGGGATGATGCAGAGGAAGAGAAGCAGTGCGAGACTTACTGAACACTTCCTTCAGGTCCGGGTACTCTGCGGGCACATTTGACAGAACCGCTGCCTTCTCCTGAAACACAGAACCAGACACAGACGAACAAGCAGGCACCAGACAGGACTCGTGACAATGCTCGCTCCATATAGTTATAGAGTCCGAGCCCCAATCCACCCGAGGATTATGCTTAACAAGCCAAGGGTGGCCTAAAACAATGGGTGCAACGGGGGAGTCCAGGAGGAGAAATGGAATTGTCTCAGTATGATTGCCGGAGGTGATGATTGGTGATGATGGTTATGGGACCAGTAGTACGTGTGATGTTGTGGAGATCCCACCCGATAGTAGCCTCAACCTTACTATCAGGCTTGCTCTTTTACCGGGCAAGAGAGTAAGAAATGTCCAGAGCCACCACAGTAAAGGCAGAGTCCATGGGAGCTCTGCCTCTCTCTCTCTCCTCCTGGGACAGCCGAGCTCTCCCCACCTGCATGGGGTCGTGATCGACGACGGGACCGACCGTGTTCTCTGTACTGCTGCTTTTAACTCCAGTGATTCCGGTAGTGCATGTGGATCTCTCTGTACTGCTGCTTTGAACTCCAGTGATTCCGGTAGTGCATGTGGATCGAACGTGTTGCTCCAGTCGATCAATGCGGGCATCAACCCGTAGAGCCAAGTCAATTAATCCGTTGAGTCTAGGAGGTAAATCCAGCATATTAATCTCTCTGAACATGGTCGGCCAGCCCATGCAGGAACATATCCCACTGCGCCTCCTCGTTCCATTTGCACTCTGCTGCCAGCGTGCCAAATTCAATCGAGTAGTCCGCAACGGAACAGTCATCCTGCCTAAGATCCGCGAGTCTTCTGGCAGCCTCCTTGCTGGCTACCTCTCACTTAAAGACCCTCTTCATTTCTGTGGCGAGTGCATGGAATGAGGCGCAGCATGGGTCCCGGTTCTCCCACACCGCCGTTCCCCACAAGGCTGCCCGTCCCATAAGTAGTGTAAGAACGAAAGCCAATTTAGACTCCTCCCGTCTCAAACGTTCGGGGCTGCAATGAGAAATGTATTGAACATCTGGTAAGAAATGCTCTACAGAAGTTCGGCTCACCAGCATATCTCTCGGGAACGGGTAGGCGGAGCTCCGGTCGATGGCTCGTCTCTGGTACAGCACGGGGAACATACAGTGCGGGCGGCACAGCGGGAATGCTAAGTTGATGGATCCGCTGGGTGAGCTTGGACACCTGCGTCACGAGTACTTGAACTGCGCGTCAGGTGTTGGTTATGCTCTCTTGCTGCTGATCCATCCGGGAGACGCTGTGATGGATGAAATCCGCCAGCGAGATTGAGCTTGCTGCTTCCATGAATGGTCAGATCGTTCTGTAATGGCAAAGGAGGAGAGGAAGCAAATGCAAGTGCAATGAAGATTTAATAAACCAAGTTCACACAGAATGTCAGAGAATCAACAGAAAGCCACATGATGAATATAGGGCAGATCTCTCGCGGCCAGGGATCAGGTCAGGAACCAGACAGCAGGAGAGCGTGATGCAGGGACTGAGATGGGCGATCCTGAGGTGAGTGAGGAGGTGAAGAACCCACGCTGATACAGGAGTGAAGCAATCCGTCTTGAGCGAAACGGGAAACTACCAAGGACAAAAAGACCAGGCACGAACACGGGAGACTTCAAACAATGATCTGACGAGACGAAGACGAAAGACAGGGCAATAAATGGAGAGCTGGAAATGATTCACAGCTGCCGCTGATGGAACAATTAGCAGTCACGCCCACATGAAACAATCAGTGATAACGAGACACACACAAAACCCCACCCACATAAGATCAAAATGAGACAATGGTTCTAACAACCGTGACCCCTCGCCCACTCCCACTCATGCCCATTTAAAAATAATGTGTGCATGACGCCCCTGTCCTTAGCAACACATATTATTCATCAAAAATTATTATTTACAGGAGGAAATGTACAAAAATATCATGATCTTTATTTAGTATACTAATGATTTTTGGCATACTAATGATTTAAGATCATTCTGACCCAATTTTGACATAATTCATTAAATATACTATTACCCACTGGCCTCAGTGACATGGGTGATTCAAGTTTATGAAGGTCAATTTAAGACTTTAAAAGACATTTTTAAGACAGATTTAAAAAAAATAAAATAAAAATAAGGGGAAAAAAATCATAGGGGACACAATATATCTAATTATATGTTATATGTTTAATGTAAATGTAAAAAAAAAAAAAAAAAAAGAGAGAATGCAATGAATTAGGAGCACTTCAAAGTTTAAAAATTAAACTTCCAGCCAATCTCCATTACACACACAAATAGCTTAACTAGAATATGGAAATAATGTTTACTCTATCTTTTGATCACACTGCACAAAAGTAATGTTCTTCATAAATATTTTGCCTTGTTTTTCAGTGCAAATGTCTAAAAATCATTCTGACCCAATTTTGACATAATTCATTAAATATACTATTACCCACTGGCCTCAGTGACATGGCTGATTCAAGTTTATGAAGGTAAATTTAAGACTTTAAAAGACATTTTTAAGACAGATTAAAAAAAAATAATAATAAGGGGAAAAAAATCATAGGGGACACAATATATCTAATTATATGTTATATGTTTAATGTAAATGTAAAAAAAAAAAAAAAAAAAAAAGAGAATGCAATGAATTAGGAGCACTTCAAAGTTTAAAAATTAAACTTCCAGCCAATCTCCATTACACACACAAATAGCTTAACTAGAATATGGAAATAATGTTTATTCTATCTTTTGATCACACTGCACAAAAGTAATGTTCTTCATAAATATTTTTGCCTTGTTTTTCAGTGCAAATGTCTAAAAATTCTAAAATCATATGACATAAGAAGTTTCGCAGTTTTGAGAAATGAGAAATGTTTTAAAATGAATTGAGTTAATGATAAAAAAAAGTCTCAAGTTAAATATGTAACCCTAATTCCCCAAGGGAACGAGACGCTGCATTGAATGCTTTGGGAACGCCTTCAGCATAACTATGCTCTGAATCGTGTGTGTAATCAGACCAAAGGATGGGCGTGACATCACGGATGGGGTAACGTGTAATCAGGAAGCTATAAAAAGCATGTGAGGTGGAGACAGCAACAGCTTCTAGAGATTGAGGAAAGCACTCGCAGGGATGTCGGAAGTATGGCAGGAGATGCAGCGTCTTGTTCCCTCTGGGAACTAGGGTTACATACATAACCTTGATATGTTCCCCTTCAGGAACTTGAGCTATGTTGAATGCTTTGGGAATGAAATGCCCATGCATTTGATGCATAGGAAAACTAGTCTACCCTATTGACAGACATTTGTTTTAAGCACTTGTTTTAAGCAAACTCATTTAATTTTGTTCAGTTTCTCTGAAAAGACTTCATATCTTCACTTTGCATCTCAGGTAACTGTACGTCTGCATACACAAAATAGAGTTTGCTACATGATGGGGAAAAAAACATGGAGAAGTACAATGGTTTAAGGATGTAATTTTGACATTTTTCTCTAAGTTCTTGGAGACAAGCAAAAGTTGCTAGTAATATGAAGATTTCTTAAACAACAAAGTACGCTAATCTTTTAAAAATTATTTAAAACTATAAGACAGAATTTAAGACGTTCTGTTAAAATTGTAAACTTTTCAAGGCTTTAATTTGTGGAAGCTCAAATGACAACTTTTTAAGACCCACAGAAACCCTCAATGATCCCAAAGAACAAAAATTTCAGGTGGATACAAGTATAGATTAGCGTACTTTGTTGTTTAAGAAATCTTCATATTACTAGCAACTTTTGCTTGTCTCCAAGAACTTAGAGAAAAATGTCAAAATTACATCCTTAAACCATTGTACTTCTCCATGTTTTTTTCCCCATCATGTAGCAAACTCTATTTTGTGTATGCAGACGTAATTAATGTCCTTGAGGGAGTCATTCCACAATGTTGCTATATATTGATTGTGTCCCTCAATTCTTAATTAGCATAATAGCCTTGTTAACAACAGTTTATTTATTCAGGGTAGTACGTCATCCAAGCTGTTTCCTCCTTATATTTTGTTTTATGGCTCCTTATGTTCAGTCTGCAAGTCATTGGTGCACATTAAATACAAATGGCCAATGGCTCATTTCCATACAGTATATGTCTGTGCATCCTACAAGGATTGTTAATTATTTTTGTTCCATTATATATTTATACAACAGTGTTTAAATTGCTCTAGACCAGTGGTTCTCAATCCAGGTCTTCAAGGCCTTCCAACACTGCACATTAGATGTCTCCTTAATGTAACACACCTGACTCAACTAATCAGCTCATCACTCCATGCCTTGAAATTTGTAAAAAAAAAAAAAGGGAGTTTACCAAAATATGCAGTGTTGGTGGAACTCCGGGACCGCGACTGAGGACCATAACTAGAGAAAGATGTTAACACTTCAAAATTAATCAGAGTCTAGACATGTTTAATGAGCACCACTCAGTCTCCACTTGTGGTGTCTTCATTAGTAAGATTCAGTAAGATTGCTTAAGGCAATGTGTATGAATTTGGAAGTCAAAATATTTTCTATCATCCCAGTTTAATATGGAGAGACAACTAAATAAGTAAGCCACTGTTACTCAAATCTGAAATGTTGCAAGTTTCCAACAGAGTTCAGTGTAACTTTTCGAACATAGTAAACCATGCCTTTTCACACTCCATTTCAACCCAAGACAGTAATGCAGACTTTGTTAGAATTAGCCTACCTGCTTGTCTGACCAATGGCAGATGGATTTAGGGGCATTTTGCAGTTTTGTCTGGTTATGCTAGTAACCCATGAATTACACATTTCAGCTTTCTTAATGTTTTTTTTTTTCTTTCTTGAGTAGGTGGCCCAGTTTCTGACCCAGCAGGGCTGTCTGTTCAGTCTGGTGAATGGACGGAAGAATCTCTTTCTTATTAGCAGCAATAAATTTTGCTGGAGTAATTGACTGTACCCAACTTAAAGCCTGTTTGTGGTGGGAACATGAACATTTCTTTGCTCAGAAAGTAGGCTATGATCTGTAAAAAAAAACGCAGTGTTATATGGCCAGAAGGGAAATCGACCTGAAACATACAGTTGCACAAGCCTGGTTTTATGCATTTTGTCTCAGTTTATAATAATGTAAATGCACATTGAATTCTCAGCATTGCTGCAAAAGGCATTGGGCATTGGCATAACCAATAATCTTACTAGGACTGCAACAAATAATCAATAAAATGTATTATTATCGATTATGAAAATCATCGGCAATGATTCACATTACTGATTAGTCAGGTCTGCCCTCAGTGCACATCCAAATTCAGCCGGTTGCGTCAAATTACAGTACTGAATTACGCATTTCTCTGGACAAAATGCATCTAAAAATTATCAGAGGAAAAAGACTGAGATACTGCGGGAGAGTTACATGATCAAAGCTGCCCAAAACATAAGAATTCTGTATTTTAAGCTTTAAGCTAATGTATTAGCATAATGGCTTGCCCTGTCAGGTGCTTTGACAGATGATGCGTGTGCGTCCTCAGCGCAAAAACATTTAGTTTATGGTCATATCCTTATGTATACTGTAAATGTCACAAATTCACGCAAGCATTTCCATTTTTGAAAAAAGGTTCATACTGACAGTCTGCGTTAAGTTCTGTGTTAAGAAATCTTTACTGAAAGAATAGCGGTTATGTGCACGCGGGTCAGACAACTGGAAAACAGAGACCATTAGTAATCAACACAAAAACATTCATTGTGCTGAAATATCTGTTGCTGAAAGTTAAATTAAGGTTTAAAGGTGAACATGCATTGCAAGGATTTTATGAATGTAGGAACTGTAAGGGAGATAACAGCATGTAATTATCTGACTATATTTATCAGACGCTTCATAGCTGCCTTTTACAGGATAAAGAAATTACATTAAGACATGACTGTGGTCAAAGTGAACGTGTGTTCCTGCAGAACATTACTCTTACCTATTGGTTACAAATGAGTTTGTAATTTTATTCGTCGTCATCATCTTTACTATTACTATTTTAATTTTTAATGCAGAGATTAAAACTATATTCACTATATACAATTTATTAAAACAAATTTATGTAAGGCTATTAACAAATTATGGTTTGAGCCACTGCAGCTCTAAACTAACAGTACTGGTGATGACGAAAATCTTTTTTTTTTTTTTTCTTTAGCTTTCTGCATTGGTTAGTCCTCCAATATGTGTAAGCTCTTTAGTAACAGTAGTAGGCTATTTCTGAGGCTATAATATAATTATTACTGTTATCTATGAAAGAAAGGAAGAGGGCTTTATAGTGTTTTTTTTTTCTTTAGATACCCAATTACAGTCAACAAGTACATAAACAATGCCAACAAGAATGCAAGCTTAAATGTTGCATCCACTGGAGAAAAGTAAATAAATATTATAAAATAAATATTTGATTCACAATACAAATATTTAAACGTCTTTAAATCAAGATACTTTTAGATGGAAAATGAATATTGTTCCCCTTCAGGAACTCGAGCTGCATAGAAAAGCTATGGGAATGCCTTCAGTGTGACCACGCTCTGAATCACATGTGTAATAAGGCCAATGTTTGGGTGAGACGTCAAGGATGGGGTGACATAGCAACCAGGACACTTAAAAGCATGTGCGGTGGATACAGCAGCAGCTTTCTGTCATTCAACAAGCGCTCTTTGGATCGTTCGCTCTCTCTGCCCTCATTAAATAAGGGGTGGGGATGCACGCAATTTATGTGTAGTTTGTTTTGGAGCAGAGCACAGTCAGCTCTCTAGGGGGCTGTGTTCTTTCTGTAAATGTCCCTAAAAAAGAAAAGAAAAGGGGAATTACATTGGATCTGTGGAATTAAAGTTAAATATCTAAAATATAGGAGCCCGATAAAAATGCTCATTTTAGAAGAAAATTTCACATGGCACTTACCAGCTTTTGCATCTGAACTCTTCATATATATAAATATAATTGTTTAAGCAATGTGTTTACCTCTCTTCAGGGCACAGTGGTCTCCAGCAAGTGCAACTCTCAAGTGTCCAGTCAGAAACATTGCGGTTCTCGTGGTCTCGCTACCTGAAGGAGGTCTCTAGAGCAGCTAGTTCAGTTGTCCCCTGCCTGTCCTACACTTAAGGGAACCGAGCTTGCCGCTCTAAGTACACCAGAGGCTAGTCTTGATGTAGGCCACCTGGCTTTGTGGGAGCCCCTGCCAAACATGTCTCATTGGCACCTGTCCTGAGCATGCTCTGGTTCTATCAGTCTAAGTCTTCCTATGAGATTACGGGTCTGAAGACTGTCATTTTCAATAGGAGACTTCAGCCAAAAGAAAGTCCTGGTGCCCATGGCTCAGGACTCCTTAGGGCAGGCCCCTCTGTGGAGTACCCGTCTCTCCTCATTGCCCTCAAGAGATCGATCTGCCAACCCTGCCATTCACGGTGCTTCAGGGCGCAGCGGTCTCCAGTGAGCACTTCTCTCAGTCACTGCCCAGAAACGTAGCAATACTGAGAGCCTCACTACTTCTTCAGAGATCTCTAGAGTAGCTAGTTCGGCTGTCCCCTACTGGTCCACCACTTCAGGGCACTGAGCTAGCCATTCTGATTACACCAGAGGTCATTCTCGAGAGACTGATTCCCTTAGTAGACTATTTGGCAACGTGAAACTTCTGCCAAATGTGTCTCAGTGGTTCCTGCACACTGTAGAGAGAGGCTATAGCATCCAATTCAGTTCTTCCCTGCATCATTTCAACGGGGTCATTCCCACTCTGGGACCCGAGCGAGCTCTGGTAATGGAACAAGAAGTAAACACTCTCTTGAGGAAGGATGCAATCGAGGTGGTCCCTCCTCTCGACAAAGAGTCCAGGTTTCTACAGGTGGTACTTCATTGTTCGGAAGAAGGATGGAGGGTTGTGTCCCATTTTAGATCTGCGTCTATTAAACCGCTCAGTCATGCGACTGATTTTCAGGATGCTTACAGTCAAGCAAGTCTTGTCTTAGATCAGCTCCAAGGACTGGTTTGCAACAATCAATCTAAAAGTAAGAAACTGCCACTCCACCTCCGCCTGGTTTTATTCGCTTTAGCCATGATATAGTGAGGGACAGACAACACTAAATAAGACTCACAAACTGTTAGACTGACACACACAGAGCACTTGCTGAATGACAGAAAGCTGCTGCTGTATCCACGGCAAGTGCTTTTAAGCTTCCTGGTTGCAGGGGCGGACTGGGATCAAAAAGTGGCCCTGGACTTTTTGGCCAACAGCAACCCACCACATTATAACGCAAAGGACTGGTTTGCAACAATCAATCTAAAAGTAAGAAACTGCCACTCCACCTCCGCCTGGTTTTATTCGCTTTAGCCATGATATAGTGAGGGACAGACAACACTAAATAAGACTCACAAACTGTTAGACTGACACACACAGAGCACTTGCTGAATGACAGAAAGCTGCTGCTGTATCCACGGCAAGTGCTTTTAAGCTTCCTGGTTGCAGGGGCGGACTGGGATCAAAAAGTGGCCCTGGACTTTTTGGCCAACAGCAACCCACCACATTATAACGCATCCACCCCTGTTTTGATGTAATTTACTAATTTAATATTTAAGTATACAGTTTGGGGATTTTACCCAGTAGGGCATCTGATCCTCCGTTGAAAAAAAAAAAAAAAAAAAACCCTGCGTGCAGCAGCTGTTCATTTAGCGACTCTTAGTGAGCGATACATCCTCATCCAGACACAAACATTCTCCTAGAACTCACACTTTTACATTCAGTTAACAGATTCATAAGAATCATGCATGAAATAGAAGTTTATAAACTCAAACAATAGTTTTATGTGCTTTACAGATGAACTTGAAGTCTATTTATTCGAGATGTTCAATTATAGATAATATTTGACTCTGTAATACAAGTTCATGATCCGATTCGTGAACAGATTATTTTTTTGAGTCAATCTTTTAAAGTCCAAGTCAATCCACACACCAAAAAAAATTGGCTACGTAATCAAATTAATCAACATCTGAAAAAGTCCCATCAGTGTACACCGTTGGTACCTCACAAAGTTTGACGGAAAGTGGAACTAGCTACAACAAAACTCTTGAGACGTGCTATCACCAATCAGGTGCTAGTTGGAAAATAAAGCCACGCCCACTATTTTTCCTCATTTAGTATTCCGTTTCTCTCAGAAATACGTCATAACAATGGAGAAAAGTCGTTTGCAACTTCCGGTTCATCCGGACTTTAAAATAAACATTTTTTTTTTTTGTTGAACGAAACTAGTGTGGAACTGTCTTGCTGCTTGTAGTTCAATACTAGTACTAGCACAATATTTACTGCTGGTGATTTGTAAATGCAAGTCTGCATACAGTATGCAGTTCACTATTTGATGCAAGATTAAAAGCCACCATAAAAATGTCTTTAAAGCAACACTATATAACATTTTTTACCTGAAAATAATGTTTCCAAAATCGTTTCAGTGGTTCTTCAAGTCGTAATAGGGTGAAAGGCACTTATACCTCTCTGGAGTCCCGGGAATGATGCTAAGTCATTAACACAGTGGTAGCTAATTTATATGTAGTTTTTAAATTAAAATAATCATTAATTATTCTCTCTTCAGGCCAAATCAATTAAGCTTATGATAAATTTGAATCAAGGAATACATTTGGAAAATCTTGAATAAATTATGACAATTTTTGGGTGAACTATCCATTTAACAGAAGTGAAAAAGGAGCAACTTGTATATATATATATATATATATATATATATATATATATATATATATATATATATATATATATATATATATATATATATATATATATGTGTGTGTGTGTGTGTGTGTGTGTGTGTGTGTGTGTGTGTGTGTGTGTCTTAAAGAAACACAATAAGACAAATACAATAGAGATACAAATTAAACTCATTTTTCAGATACTGTAGGTTTTACTTAACATGTATACATTTATTTACCGTCTTTTGTTGGTTAAAATTAATGACATAGGTATTTAATTTGGAATGATTTCCTTTTCAGACGGAAGGCATGCATCAAATACTGACTCACATTCAGTTTTCACACACCTGTTCAAGTTCACTTAATTTAACCGACTGTATTTACGTGAGATACTCTACACGATAAACATCTGGACTGCTGTGTGTGTATTTGAGCGCTGAGAACTGATCGCGCGCTGTATGCGAGAACTGAGGAAGTGGAGCGCGTGAGAAAGAACACTTCTGTCAGCGTGATTCCACCTATCCCGCCTTCATTCATTTTAATTTAATCGAACACTAATTGCGTTTTATTATTTATTAGCGCGCCGTGCATTGATTGACTGTCTGCAACTAACTAAACACCGTCACTGATAAGTGCGCTAAGGCAGGACCAAACCATTTCATGCAGATGCAGGGGGGTGGTCGGTCAATATGGATGTTTAATTTTTTGGTCAATGGTGATATTTAACTTTTATTGCCAAAATAAGTAAAATCAAAGGCATGATTCATTTTATTATTAGTTGAAATATACTCAATTATGATGGTTTATATAGTGTATAATATAATACAAATTAGTTTTTACCTATTTGTTGGGCCCCCTGTCAGCCAGGGGCCCTTGGAATTGTCCTAACTTTTCCCCCCATTCACCTTATTCCGCCCCGCCCACTTTTAATACTTCGCATTTCCGCATTTTGTCATCCGACTTCTGCTAAACTGATACGGCACGTCCGGTTACTAGTTCAGTAGTTGTAAGATTGTTTATAGCTAGCTATAACTGTGGCGAAATGACAAAGAACGTTATGTTATAAATTGGGAGCACGATGAAAACGTCTTACGACGATGTCTAATAACTTAATTGTACAGTGGAGTGAGGTAAGTGAACATTTATCATTTACACATTAGAAAAGGAGGAGGCTGGAACTTGGAAGTGAAAAACGCCTTATATCCAGGTATGCATAATTATTAGGCAGATTTTCTTATACAGATAATACAAGCCAAAAAAAGATAATATATCACTTATAAAAGATTAAATGCTAAATTAATAGTTAAGATTGGTGTGGTTTTGTAACTTAAGGATAGAGGAGACAATAGCAAGTCAAACAAATCCGTTTATTAGAATGAAATAGCATCAGTCTCAGAGTGAATCAAGGGGAACCGGGGCTGGCGGATTAATGAGTTAATAAAATACGGGTTTTAATTTGGAAACATGGAACACAGGATGAATTCTTCTGTACGCAGGATGGAGTTTAAGGCGAACTGTCACCGGACTAATGATTTTGGTGACAGGAAATGGGCCAATGAATTTGGGAGCTAGCTTATTAGAAACGGAACGGCGTGGAATGTTCTTAGTAGAAAGCCACACTTTGGAACCGACGACATACACGGGAGGTCTTGACCGGTGGCGATCGGCCTTAACCCTGGTGAGCGCCTTTACTTGGAGCAGAGTCTCACAGGTTCTGGTTCATGTACGGTGACACCTCTGGACAGCGTTGGCAGAGGGGACCGCGACTTCGGATTCCAGACTGGGAAAAATAGGTGGCTGGTACCCTAAGCTACCCTCAAACGGAGATAGGCCCGTGGATGACACAGGTAGCGAGTTGTGGGCGTACTCCAAAATTTGGAGACAAATTGGGATCCCCTGTCAGAGACCACGTCCGTCGGGAGGCCATGTAACCAAAAGACGTGATCGATGACAGTCACCGCTCTTTCCTTGGCTGAAGGCAGTTTGGGCAAGGGAATAAAATGAGTCGCCTTCGAGAACTGGTCCACTACGGTTAAAACAACCATGTTGCCTTGGGATGGCGGGAGGGCGGTAACAAAATCTAGCGCTATGTGGGACCAGGGTCTCGAAGGGACAGACAGCGGTTGAAGAAGCCCATCTGGGGGTCGATTGGAAGTCTTACCCATCGCACAGATCGAGCACGGCAAAACAAAATCTCAAATGTCGCAAGCCAGAGATGGCCACCAGAATCGTTGCTTAACTAGAAATCTAGTACAATTTACTCCTGGGTGACAGGCGTTACCCCTTCTGAGGCCGTCTTGACCTTCGATTCGACCTCCCATCGGAGTGTGGAGATGAATCGAGTCTCCAGTAAAATGCACTCTTGAGTAGCCGGGCGTTCAGATGGATCAAAAATACGAGATATCGAATCGGGTTTGATGTTTTTAGAACCCGGAGAGTACGAAAGAGAAAAGTCAAAACGACCGAAAAAAAAGAGCCCACCGAGCCTGCCTGGAGTTGACTCTTTTGGCAGATTGAATGTATTCTTAGTTCTTGTGATCAGTCCAGACGATAAAAGGTACCCCCGACCCTTCTAACCAATGTCGCCATTCCTCCAATGCTAACTTGACTGCCAACAACTCCCTGTTACCAATGTCATAGTTACGTTCGGTAGGCGACAAACGATGAGAAAAGAACGCGCAAGGATGCATCTTGTCGTCTGAAGAAGAGTGCTGAGAAAGCACTGCGCCTACCCCCACCTCTGACGCATCGACCTCCACCACGAACTGACGTGACCGGTAAGGGGTCGTAAGAATGGGAGCCGAAACGAAGCGGCTCTTTAGGTTGGTGAATACAGCTTTGGCTGTTTCGGACCCCATGGACGTCATTCTGGGGGAGGTCAAGGCAGTCAGAGGTGCGGCTAGTTGGCTGTAATTATGAATAAAACGTCAGTAAAAATTGGCGAACCCCAGAAACCTCTGTAGGGCCTTACGGGAATCTGGACTTGGCCAATCCACCACAGCATTAACTTTGTCAGGATCCATACACACTCCCTCAGACGAAATGACATAACCTAGGAAAGGGACACACTGTGCATGAAAAGCACATTTCTCCGCCTTGACAAAAAGCCCATTCTCTAACAACCTCTGAAGCACTCGTCTGACATGCTGAACGTGTTCCTGGAGAGATGAAGAAAAAATCAATATGTCATCCAGGTAGACATAAATGAACTGATCGACCATGTCTCTCAGCACATTATTGACGAGTGCCTGGAAGACCGCTGGGCTATTGGAGAGCCCGAAAGGCATAACCAAGTATTCAAAGTGCCCCCTAGGGGTGTTAAACGCGGTCTTCCATTCATCCCCCCTCCTGATGCGGACCAAATGATAAGCATTATGTAAATCCAGTTTTGTGAAGACCGACGATCCCTGCAACCTCTCGAAGGCTGAAGACATCAACGGCAAAGGATATGTATTGTTTACCGTGATGTTATTCAACCCTCAGTAATCAATGCAAGGTCGCAGAGAACCGTCCTTCTTCCCCACAAAAGAGAACCCCACCCCCGCTGGAGAAGAGGAAGGTCGGATGAATCTGGATGCCAGAGAATCAGAAATATATTACTCCATGGCCTCCCTCTCGGGAACAGACAGAGAGTATAACTTGCCCTTAGGCGGAGACGTACCTGGCAGTAGATCTATAGCACAGTCATATGTCCACTGCAATCTCACCGGGAGGAGGGTGGAAGAGGCTTTCTGGATGGAGACCCCGCCCGACAGAATCCTCTTCTTCACTGCCGGGCCCGTTCTTTTACTGGGCAATTATTGAGAAAATGTCCAGATCCGCCACAGTAGAGGCACAATCCTCGGGATCTCCTTCTCTCTCTCTCCTCCCGGGAGAGCCGGCCTCGACCCACCTGCATGGACTCGTGATCGTCGTCGGGACTGACCGCATCACAAGCGTTGAGTGGGGAGATCCCAAAGCTCCTCTGTGTCGTATGAGTGTGTTGTTCCAACCGATGCAGGCGTGCGTCCAATCTTAAGGCCAGTTAGATCAGATCGTCGAGTTTCTCTGGCAGGTCCAGGGTATAAATCTCGTGTTGGATGCGGTCAGCTAGCCCATGCAGGAAGATGTCCCATTGCGCCGCCTCGTTCTAGCGGCATTCCGCGAGAGAGGGTGTGCGAAACTCGATGGAATAGTCGGCGACGGATCTTTCTCCCTGGTGGATGTCTGCGAGCTGGTGAGCCGCCTCTCTGCCTGCGACTGCCCGGTCAAACACCCTTTTCATCTCCTCCGAGAGTGCCGCGAACGAGTCACAACAGGTTTGATGGTTTTCCCACACCGCCGTCCCCCATAGCGCCGCACGTCCGGACAGCAGTGTAAGCACGAAAGCCACCTTCGAATCTTCAGTGCAAAATGTCTGGGGTTGGAGGGCAAAAAACATTGAGCACTTGGTCAAAAAAGCTCTACAATAACTTGGCTCACCAGAATAACTCTCCGAAGTCAGCAGACGCGGCTCATATTGATGGACGGATGCGGGGGAAATCGGCGGTGGGTTGGGCGCAATGGGCTGTGTCAGTTGTTGGACCTGCTGGGTGAGCCCGGACACCTGCGCTACCAATGCCTGCACCGCTCTTCCAGTTGCGGCGAGATTCTCCCCCTGCCGCTCCATATGGGCTGTGTTGTGTGCGAAATATTCAGTGACATCAGATCCGCTTGCTGCCCCCTGCATGGTCAGATCGTTCTGTAACGTAAGGATAGAGGAGACAATAGCAACTCAAACAAATCCTTTTATTGGGATGAAATAGCATCAGTCTCAGAGTGAATCGAGGAGAAGCAGACACAGTTCTCATGAATGCTGGAAGATGCCAAAGCAGAACACAGGTCCTTCAGAATGTGATGGTATCTCCGATGATGACGATGACTAGGCAGCGCAGGCTTGCATGGACAACTCGATCCGAGGGTCTGACGTGAAGTGGTGAATCCAGTGTTGGTGAATAGTGAAGACATATACTGCAACGGCGAACTTCCAGACGGAGACAAACCAGGAGACACGAGGAGCCGAAGAGACAGGAACACAACAGGTACATCCATAAAACAATGATCTGACAAACACAAGACGCATGAGGTGAGTATAAGTAGACTGTGGTAATGACCAACACCTGTCGCTGATTTCCTGGAGGATCATCAACGACCACGCCCACACACACACCCACACACCCACAGTGCAAGGGATCGTCAATGAATTCCTCAACCGTGACAGGTTTGGAATTAGTAAATTATACCAAAAATATGATCAGAAAATCAAACTTGCGACATTTGAGATTTTGTTTTGCCGTGCTCGATCTGTGTGATGGGTAAGACTTCCAATCGACCCCCAGATGGGCTTCTTCAACCGCTGTCTGTCCCTTCGAGACCCTGGTCCCACATAGCGCTAGATTTTGTTACCGCCATCCCAAGGCAACATGGTTGTTTTAACCGTAGTGAATGAGAATAATTAGGTTAAGGATTGGATATTAGGTAATAGGGATGGGATATATAGGATGTGGGTGAAGACTAACTATACGAAATAAGTTGTTTTAAATCAGTTGTGTTAAACAAGAGACAGACTGTGATTTGTTTTTTAGAACATGGATTATTTAATATAAGTTGTATAAAATCATTTGTGATTTGTTGATCAGTGTTTGTTGTTTTCATGAAGCAAGAGACACCTCCTACTGACCATCCTATAAAATTTTAACATTTAATTTCCATATGTAATAAACCAAGATGGAATTAACTTGCAAACTTGACATGACTTATTCCTTCAAATCAGAGATTAAAGATAAAAAAAGATCAAATTAAAATAAATAAATAAAAACTATTTAGAGCAGGTAATATCAGGTGAAATTGTAAAGGTTCATAAAAATAACTATTACACCTGCAATCTCTGTAACAGGAATAATGTGAGCTATTGTAATGTACTATAATATCTTGTACTACCGTAAATATTAAATAAATAGGCGGACAATGGTAATCATGGGAAATTCGTTGTACTTCGTTAACTGTCTGTTACTAATCTTAAATGTTTTCATAGAACGGACTTCATAAATCTAACGTTAGGCGAGCAAACATATAGCTAGTTAAGTTAAGGTTAGCTTATCCGAATCTGACAAGCTTTTCATCCCCCATCGTGACCTCTTTAACGGAACATCCTAGTTGAGCCATTTCTCGGGGTAAGGGTGTTCGTCAGTCGCCTTCCCGTCCATGAAATGGTATGAAGACACATAAGAGCGCTTGGGTGGGCGCTTCAAATTTAGCGCCTTCATCAATTCCTCAGGTGCTTCTATTCTTTAGGTGGTGGGTGTAAATTGTAAAGTGCACCACAAGACTCCGACCGCTTCACAATGTGTTCGCTACATCGTTGGTGCAATTGTTTTTTTTTAATACAATTGTTATGCAGCCCCTAACAGAGCATATAATACTTGATATATTTGCGTTCTGTTATCTAGCCACTAGCTTAGGTACATTACGCCAGGTCCCTCAGCCGGAAGTAAGATGACAAAACGAGCGCAATGGCGGCACCGTTGTTGCCATGGAAAATAAGGTGAAGACGGCGCCCATGTGGAAACCAATGATTCACAAACTGGATAGAAGGTGCAGGGCTCGTAAAATCGCTAGGCTGTTGTGTTTTCCAGTCAGGTTCCAAAATGTATCACCGCCCTGACCGATGGGCTATCTTGAATAGTGATGTAAAATTCCTAACTTGATTCGCGTTATTCACTCACTTGAAGGGGTGAAACGGATCATAGTTGATCGTTTGCACTTGTTTCTAAATCTTGCCGATTCAAGCGTTTTAAACAATTTGCACGCGTTCGGAGCTTGCGCGCACTCGTTCAAAGCACGCACTGAGAGCAGCATTTCAGACAATGCGCGTACACAGAATTAATTAATCTTTTGCGTTTTGTAGCTTCTGAATGAACAAATACACACAACATTATCTCAAAATAATTGTCTCTGCAAGTATTCACGTAAACACAGTCAGTTATGTTTTAAGTGAATGTATACAGTGGCCTGCTGCTCAGAGAAATTTGCTGTACCGGATAAATCTGTCTCTCTCTCTCTCTCTGTAAATTAGATGACTTGAAAGGGGGCGTGTTTCAAGATACGCAATAGAAGTAGACCACACTAAACAGGGAGGGAGGGCAAAACACTCATGCAAACAGTAATATTATGATTTCCGTCATAAAAAAAAATAAAAATAAAATAAAAATATATTCGTGTTCAGGGTTGGCTGGCCCACAATGGCCAGTGTTCCAGATGGCCAGTCCGCCCCTGCCTGGTTGCTATGTCACCCTGCCCTTGACGTCTCGCCCATCAATTGGACTGATTAAACATGTGATTCAGAGCGTGGTCATACTGACTACGCTCCCATAGCGTTTTGACACAGCTCAATTTCCTGAAGGAGAACCTTCCATTGCAACAGAGATTTGATTTGATCTTGAAAGATTTGGCAACACCACAGTGGTCATTTTGGGTTACAGGATCCAAGACTTTCATTCGATGCCTGCTGTAGTTCCAGAGAGTTCAGAAATAGAGAGATGCTTGTAAACACTTAGATTTCATAATTTCAAGGTTGACGGGGAAGGCATGGTTTGGACCTGAATAAACATGAATGACATTTGAGCTACATACATGATGCTTATTATATTATTTTGCTGTAGAAAAGAAAAGTGATGGCAGAAGTTTCATTTTAGGATGAATTGCAGGCTAGGCTATTGTCAGAAATGTTTATTATGTGTGTGACACCTTTTAAAATGTGAAAGATGTAAAAGAGAAGAAAAAAACTTCCCTACAGTTTCTGACAGTCAGACCTCTGTGAACCAGCACAGCCACAAAAATGCTGGTCAACCAGTATAGTATGGTAAAGCATACATGTATTTTCAACAAGGCTACTGTAATTAAACAAGCTCCCCAGTTTCTGCACAAATCGTTTTCTTCTGTGGGCATTCATTTAAAAACGATTTAATATTTTGGTAGGTTTTTCTTGTAAGACATCGGTTCATAATTCATAATATGCTATAAGACATTTCAACGACCTCAGCAGTAAAGTTAAGCGATAGAGCCCTGGCGCGAGGCGTGTTCCTCTCACAGCTGCGGGATTGAGTGCAGCTTCACTCACACTACCGTCGAGTTCACGGTGCGCGATAGAACCGTCACCCGCTCTGAAACCACCAAATAACCGTCCTGAGACACACTGGAGTCTGACTGAGAGCTATCGTCTGCTGCTGGCGTCTAAAACAGCCTAGGGTGAATGACTTGCTGAGGTAGTTTAGTCTCGGAGCGCTCAACAGGGTGCTGAGAAAAAAGAACCGGACCGGGCGGAACCAGCCGAGACACCAACACGCACATCCATCACACCGAAGAAACCAAATGAAGGAGAAGAATTTAATCGAAACGGCCAAAATGCAGGGAAATATGATGGTAAGCGGAACATATTTATTATCAGACGAGCGCGTTTCAGAGATGACACTGAAAGTGACTTTCTGTGAATAACATATTTGTTTGTTTGACGTTTTTCCTCACTCGCAAAAGCGAGAACAGCGTTTAATTTTAACTCTATTACAATAAAAAAAAGTACTGTGTTGCTACCAGCATAACAGTTTGTATGCCATGTTTATGATACCGTGTGATATGAATACCGTGGTATTAATGTGGTTCTCTAAAGGTGCTTCAAATACCATCGTAGTCTTATTATTTTCACTGATGTCCAAAAATAACATTGCACTGTTGGCTACTAACATTGTATTGAGGAAAAAAATACCATAGTAGCCTACAGAAAATAAACTTTATGGACGTGGTACATTAAATATGGTATTATATAGGCCCTAAATATGACAATAATGTGTATCCTGAGAGTCAAACCCAATCACATTGGGGTTGCTGACTTGATGCTATACCTATTGAGCTACAGGTACTTATTTTTATAATATATCAGCTTTGTATGTGTCTATTTTTTTTTTTTTTTTTTTTTTTTTGTAATTGCAAGTGATTCTGCATGCCTCCATGTATAGTAAATCGGAAATTATAGAAAATTCTAATAATTGTTGTGGGATATCCATTTAAAAATGTTTAAAGCCGAGTGAAACACATGGGATCTTTTTTTATGTTAGGGCTTTATCCTGCATTAAACGCAGAGATGACCTTTAGTGTCTGGGGTTCAGATGAGAGAGAATTCATTAAAATTGGATCGCAGTTAAAGTACAGTGGAATATTGGGATATTACAGCTCCAGGCTCACTGTGTCAGTGACCTGCAGAGACTGCGGTCCAGACACAAACCTCACGGTTCCGTCAGGCTTCATTCAGTTGAAACTCAGACTGATCTGATGTCAAAGACTGAAAAAAACTTTACACTGCATTCATGGCAGGGAATATAAGTATTTGCCCTATTTACAATGAAATATATATACAGAAACTACTCTGAAAGTGCCTGAAATGTAGCTTTTTTATTACATTTAAGATTTGAAGACTATTTGTTTTAGCCCTTGATGTTCTTTACGTTTTTGGTGTCATTTGTGTCACATTTGTCTGTTTAGAGGTAGCAAATGCTGTTTGTATTATTGTAAAACACAGAACTCTAAAGAGTGTCCTCCACTGAGACTCCGCTTTTACCACTAGATGCACAATTCTACCTTTCATGTATTAACAAGATCCTTGTCCAGCAAGCCATGAGAAATGTCAGTTTGAGCCATGTACCTATCTGACAACCTGTCTGCTTTTGTTATCCTCATGAGTTTGAGATGGTTGAATTTCTCAAGCTTACACCGTGTTTTCAGACAGAGACCCTCAGCTTGATTTAAAGAGACATCTGATCAGTGCTGATGGTTAAAGATAAAAAAAAAAAGTTGTGACTAAACAATATGCCTCAACTGTTTCTCAGTGATTGATGAACAGATGATTGCTTGATCACAAATTGGATCATTGAGTGTGTTTATAAGCATGTTCTTAAACTGATGCTTAATAAGCTGACAATGGCAAATTGCTTTCCTTTATCATGTCATAAGGTCCTAAACAGCTTAAGTATAAACTGATTGGCACAGCTAGAATTTTCCCGGTTGCCTCAGTTTTGCCCAGTTTGTAAATACTTTAACCTGTGTTCTGTCCGCTTATTGAAATGGGTATATGTAATATAATGTATCAGAAAAGAATCATTATGGCATGTTTAAACTCACCCAGCTAGAGCAAGTGTTTCACTGTAGGGGATAAGGAAATATATTGCAATATATTGCAATCTTTCTTAACCCAAGAAATTATTAAAAAAATATGTTCTCATCTCATGCAGCCATGTAGTCATATAAACTTCAAATATAAGAGAAAAATTAGTCAGTTTCTCACTGACATTTTGGAATAATCTGGGGTTTAATGCTTTATTTGTCATCACAACTCACACTCAAATTAAGTACTCTATGTAGAATACATGGATGCTTATTTTTTTATGTCACCATTGGGAAATAACCAGATTTTTTAATCAAGGTTTGCAAATGCGTTTACAGGTTATTGATTTGTATGTAAATTGGTAAAACAGTTTTTTTTTTTTTGGTTGTTATCAGCATATGAATGTTTATGTAAATGTGCTCAATGAATTGAAGATTGAAATAGAAAGTTATTTACAGCAGGCCACTAAGAAACTGTGTAATAACGGGGCAAGGAATGAAAATATATGTAAAGTTGCTCTATTTGAATAGCATCTGTGGTTTAGATTCTATTTCCACCAGAAGGACTGCCTAGTCTGGAGTATGAAGTTAATGGCATGAGTTATTTATTTATTTATTCTTTGATTTCACAGTTCAAGATAATAGCTTTTTTTCATGATGTAAGTTTTCTGCATATTAGCAAAAACGTTATTTAAATTGCTCACTGCATGTGTCATTGAGATTAATATGAATACTAAAGGATACATATCAGAGACCTTCTTGGTGTAAAGCACAGAAAAAAAATGATTTCAAATAGGGTTTGAGTGTCCAGTATATATTTCTTTTAGAGGCAAGTGTGCTCTAAGGTTTTTGTGGCCGTATATCCATTGGTCGTTTGTCTTTGGAGTCTAGTGGAGAGTGTTTGAGTTATTTTTTCCATGTGGGACAAACTTGGTACTAGTGTAGCTCTTTGCTTTGATTACTGTAATTTGAGCATTGAAGTGGCCCCTAATGGGTACTTTGGTTACTTAGTGTCAAAGAGAAGCAAATGGAGGCATATTGATGTAATTATATAGAATGCCTTTTTATGAAAAAAATCCTATGATCACATATAGCAGAATGATTTTTTACAGCTAAAATCTGAGAATCAAAATTAGCATGTTAGAATGAAGTCTTAAGTATCATGTGACACTAAAGACTGGAATAATGGCTGCTGGAAATTCAGCTCTGCCATCACATGAATAATTTACCTTTTAAAAATGCATGAAAATAGAGATGACAATTCTAAGACAGACAATTTTAAATTGTGATAATATTAGAGACTCCTTTCCAAAAATATTATTCTAAACCTTTAAACAGTAAACCTTGGTGTAGTACTCTCAAGATATGTATCCTGCAGCTCCTTCATGGCACCTGCTCCGGGTTGATTGAAAGCTAACCAGTGTGACCGGATATGTGACATGTCTGTGTCAGTTAAAGTCACACATAAATCTAATGAGCAGAACATACAGGATTGTCTGTCTACAATCCGAGAGTAAAAGTGCCATGTTCATGCTGGTAAATGTGGGCTTGCGAGCGACTGGGCTCCGTGCATCGGTTTATTTGATTGGGGTTGGCCCGCTGGACGAGTTTGGCACATAAGCGGGGAAAGAGGTCCGTGATTTATAGTGACCTTTAAGTGGGCTGCCGTTTCTCAAAGCTGGATCTGGCATCTGCAGCGTTTCATTAGGCCTGCTGGAATCCATCATCTGTAATGTTTTTCTCAATGCAATGCTGCATGCAATTTAAAGAGGTACATACGCATGTAAATATCACGTTGTTTTTCACGACCATCAGACTTTCATGCATGAACACACTGTCATTTTCTGTCAGAGAGATTTTCATCCTTTCTAACATTTTTAGCCAGTCATAAAAGCCATACTTTTAGTGCCTACGTACATTTTCCAAAATTGATTTTTCATTGCCTGCTTCCCAAAGTTTAGCATAACTGGTTGCTTAGTTACTGATCAGATACTGAAGAAGAAGAAAAAATGAAATAAAAGTCACAGCGAAAGTTGTTGGAGTTGTTTAATTGTAGTGTAGTAATCAATCAAGTGTGATTTTAAAGTAATACAACTAGTTGAAATAGAATCCAAAGAATCAGCCTTTTGGTTTCGCCAAGCCAACTTTGTGATCCTGGCACAGTATGACCTGCAAAATTTTTTGTTTTCTACTCCATGCTCAGTAGTGATGATAACCCTGCTGTGAGCGTTCCTGGAGCAAGCGAAAACACTAACAGTTTGACTTTCAAAAGTGATGTTTATTTCTCCAGGAAAAATCACACAGCTCCACTGCCCACTCCACTTTCACTCCGCACCATTCACACACAATGGTCTGTAACACCACAAACACAGAAATGCATGTTTTTTCTTATAATGTAATTCTGTAGCACCCCACTGTTGTTGTTATTATAAATATCAGCACTCCTGGAATACCAGTCCTTAGCCAGTCAGATTTCAGAACCAAAACTCAAATATTGTATAATTTAGGTTTGTGTTGAGAACTTGAAAGTTGTAAGTAAGTGTAAGTAAAAATTAATTCAATTAGATTTTTGGGATGTAAATTGTCACTCTAATTCACTGTCATTAACATCTCTGTCTTATTGTAAAGATTAAAACTATTTAAAAAACACTCAGAAAAAAAAACCTCAGAAACAACTTCAATTCTAAGCTGACCATCATAGTGACAATGTTTGTGGACAAAATAGCCCCCCCCCCCATAGTTTGACTATAAACTTTATCTCAGATGTTTCTATCAATTAATTAATAAATAAAAATAATTGAGTTTTATGGAGCTGCATTCAGTTAATTTATAGCATAACCATAGAATAAAAAAATGGGAAATGCTTGAGTACATACTGAGATGTCCAACTTTTACAGAACCTGAAAAGCATTGATGTCTAGGAAGTGCAGCTGACAACTTATTTGTGAATTTTAATTTCCTGCATGTGTGTTTCTGTTGTTTCAATGACTCTGAAACTTGAGCTAATTTTTAAAGATGTATCATCACTTTTGAAGCAAATATAATTATCATCAATGCACATTGTTCCAAAAATCAAGTGTTTTCCTTGCTTTTTATGTTGAAAGCTTATTCAGGTAGATGTGTTGTTACTGTGTGGTGTGATTGCTCTCCTGGTTGAGCTATTCATAGTGGATGAATGTTGTGCCATGTGCAGAATCCTGCTCATATAAAGGCATTTCTTTCCCTATGCTGCCCATTTCTATCTGTTCCACCGGTGCGTCGGTCCAAAGCCATCCATCACCACTCACAACTGTGGGCCAGTCTGCAAGCAAAATAATGAGTTTACAATAGATGAATATTTCATCATGCCTTTTGCCTCACCCAGTGCCTTCATGTTCACACTCAGATTAGATGAGCTGATACTGTTAATACATTATAATTGATTCAAATGGCTTAAGGCTTTGCTAAAATTAATTCCTTGTGCCATTTAGTATTTAATGGCAATGCATACAAGTTTATCTTAACAGTTGTGTAATGGATGCCACTGAAACGGTTAATGCAATTTTAGGTTGTAGTCCTCTGTTTCGCAACAGCTGGGGTAAGGGAAGAAAATACACAACAGTTCATTAAAGTTATTTAAAAGTTAATAAGAAACTCTAAATAAGATTATCCAGAATGCATTATTAGTATTATATTATAATACCTTAAATGCATTATTAGTATTAGTATTATAATACCCTTAAGATCAATGTTATAAAACAGCAGGGCTAGGAACTGACGTACATCTCCTCATTTGATATTAGGCCATCCTTAAAAATATTCTTGTTTGCCGTAACCCGGCCGACCCTGTCAATTTAGTACCGACTCAATTATTATTATTTTTTTTTTTGCTTTTAGTCCGACCGACTTGCCGATTGTAAATTTGCATTAAGACCGACCAATTTTTTATTTTACTCTTCAAACAACTAATACAAAAGCAATAAAATAATATTAATTATATTTAAGTAAGTATTGTAAATATATAAATTTCCTAGGCCTACATACAAACGAAGGCTATCCTCCTTAATTAAAAAAAAAACCTGTGACGTCATCTATGTTTACACGGATGTCACACTGCCTGTGCGTTCGCTTCGTCAACGGTTCGCACTTGGTAATGATGGCTGCGGCTGCAGTAAACAAAATGTTCGCGGTCACTGTTCAAAGTCATACGGGTTCGGGCACCATAATACATCTAAAAAAATTCATTAAGCTTCATTCACAGCTCGACACCGCTTTAACTTGGCACCAAGTTCTGGAAAAACTGTGCCCAGATCTTTTCCCATCCCCTATCCCGTCTAGTCTAAAACCGTGTCCGTGTCGACTGTCACTTTATGTTAGAAAATCTATTGCACGAATCGATTGGACCAACCAAAACAGCTGTGTGTACGGTATACTGTCCATGTCCAGAAAGGTCAGAAAAACATCATCAAAGTAGTCCATGTGACATCAGAGGGTCGGTTAGAATTTTTTGAAGCATCGAAAATACATTTTGGTCCAAAAATAGCAAAAACGACGACTTTATTCAGCATTGTCTTCTCTTCCGTGTCTGTTGTGAGAGAGAGTTCAAAACAAAGCAGCTGGATATCTGGTTCGCGAACGAATCATTCAGTTCACCAAATCGAACTGAATCCTTTTAAACGGTTCGCATCTCTAATACGCATTAATCCACAAATGACTTAAGCTGTTAACTTTTTTTTAATGTGGCTGACACTCCCTCTGAGTTCAAACAAACCAATATCCCGGAGTAATGCCTGCACTCAAACAGTACACTGACTGAACTGCTGTGAAGAGAGAACTGAAGATGAACACCGAGCAGAGCCAGATAGCGAACAATAGACTGACTCGTTCACGAGTGAAGAACCGGTTGCATCGGTTTTCGGATCACCAGTAGTTCTTTCAGACAGTTCGATTCAATAAACCGGTTGAAGAAAACGGTTCACCGGTTCTTTTGCGCTCGACGTATAATGGCGTCATTTGCGATGATTGCCCTTGATGCAAGCCTTCGGTTTACCCGCGCTCATAACACTAGCACAGAATCAGTTCAGTTCAGATGCCCTGTGTGTCGGTCTGCTTCATGCTGAATCACACATGCGCAGTATCATCAGCTCCTCGGTTCACAAATCGGACGCGTCTGACAGAAACGGTTCTTGACTCGTGAACGAGTCAATGTTTTGTTCGTTATCTGGCTCGGCTCCGTGTTCATCTTCAGTTCTCTCTTTACAGCAGTTCAGTCAGTGTACTGTTTGAGTACATGAATTACTCCGGGATATTGGATTGTTTGAACTCAGAGGGAGTGTCAGCCACATTAAAAAAGTTAACAGCTTAAGTCATTTGTGGATTAATTCGTATTAGAGATGCGAACCGTTTAAAACGATTCAGTTCGATTTGGTGAACTGAATGATTCGTTCGCGAAGCGGATATACAGACTGCTTTGATTTGAACTCTCTCTCACAACAGACACGGAAGAGAAGACACTGCTGAATAAAGTCGTTGTTTTTGCTATTTTTGGACCAAAATGTATTTTCGATGCTTCAAAAAATTCTAACTGACTCTCTGATGTCACATGGACTACTCTGAAGATGTTTGTCTTACCTTTCTGGACATGGACAGTATACCGTACACACAGCTTCAATGGAGGGACTGAGAGCTCTCGGACTAAATCTAAAATATCTTAAACTGTGTTCCAGAGATTAACGGAGGTCTTACGGGTTTGAAACAACATGAGGGTAAGTTATTAATTACATAAATTTGCTATCTGGGTGAACTAACCCTTTAAATATGATTGTATTCGAATTTAAAATGCATAATTTCAGTTAAGGTGAAGAAAAGCTTTTTGCTTCTCTTCTGAGGCCTCAAGATAGCGCATCGAAAATATTACTGCACGTTTATTCAAAGCATTAGAAAACATGACTGTGAAAAAAACAACATAATATTTAAAATAATTTTTATGAACCAATTATTATTAAAGTTGCTTAAAGAACTATAAACAAAACAGCGTCACGTATGCATGCATTGTTAAATAAATAAAAAAAGCGGAAAACCAGTCACACAGGATAATTTTTCTTTATTTAAAAAAATGAGATGCAGTGGGATGGGGAACAAAAACCCAACATAAAGTCTTGAGATCTTTTTAGAAAATTAAATTAAATTAATTAATTAATTTTACATCATCCGCGTGCGGGCATTTTTTGAGACCACGCGGACAGTGAGCATACACGAGGTGAAAGATAAGACGGCAGCTGCTAGGGTTGCCACCTTCGATACAGAAAAATAAGGGACGGGGATGGGGTGGACACCCCTCTGGGCCACGATGACCACAAGTCCGATGACGTGCCAGTGGTGGTAAATCACAACTTAAAACATGTTTTCATAAAAATATTAATTGCTAATTGTGGCGAGTGGGGCGGGGCCGAGGGACGTGGGAACAAGGAGGGAGGCCGGCAATGATTGGGAAATCAGTGGCACCTGCGACCCACTGCCGGTCTCGAGTCCCACGTAGGAGATGGAAGGATATAAAACTGGAGCGACTACAGTGAAGGACAAGAGAGGACCAGGCCTGGGCTTTTAGTTGTGTTTTTATTTTGTGCGCGTCAGTCGCCGTGAGGGGCTGACGCGCTGTTTTGTCTTTAATTTGTAATTAAAATGTTGTTTGATTGTCCGCCGGTTCCCGCCTCCTTCTTGCCGATGACGAGGAAGTCTTATTCATTACACTAATGAACTTTAGTAATTGTATAAGGTGGCGTGAACACAGATTTTGGATAAAATATTTGCCATTGTTTGCAGACAGTAACACCATCAAAAAAGTAAAACCACATAATAAATAACCGATCTACAAACATTTTTAAATTCATGTAAAACACACATTTTTTTCTATTATTATTATTGGTAAGTTAATCTGTTTTATATAGTCTATTGTTAATTCTACAGTAGCCTATTGAATAATGCAATCATTTAAATTAGTTACGTTGTTTATTTGCTTCACTTAGGCACTATATTTTCATTATTAAATATATCTATCTTATCTCTTGTTAAAATAATGCTTATGTGTCTGACTGTACACCTTAACCGTTGTCACACACCTGGACTCATTTTGTGTGTTTTTGCCCCTGTGACCCAGTTTCTGTCTTCCGTGTGTGGTTTGATTAGTTCCCAGGTGTGTCTAGTCATTTCCGCATGTGTTCCATGTCCCTGTTAATTTAGTCATGCCATCCACCTGTGTTTCCCCATTATCGTTTGTATAAAAGCCTTGTCCTTTCAGTTCTGTTTTGTTGGGTCTACTAGTCTACTTGTTACTTGTCAACTTGTCATCTCGTCTTCTTGTTATTTGTCAACTTGTCTACTTGCCACTTGCCACCTGGTATTTGCCACTTACCTTGCCTATGTTTTATTTAATAAATCCTTGTTTCGTTTATCCCTCGGCTCCGTGTTCCTTCCAGCAGCGTAAGCCGTGACAGAAGACCCGACCTAAAAAGTTAAAAATTGCGTGTTTTCCCTCCGTTTTGTTTTCCGTTTTTTCACAGTCTTTTTCTTTCCGTAGTGTGTCATGGATCCCCTCTATCGCCCCGAATACCTCCTCCTCCTGCTGGAGCAGGAGGGACTGTCTCTCGAGGACCATACCAGACGGTTTCTCTGGATAGCTAATGCCACCAGCTACCCGGACCACGCGCTCTGCACCTTTTATCACGCCAGCCTGAACTCCAGGTGCAGAGCGTTGTCGCCCGAAGATGGTCCTCGGGAGGATTTCGCCGCATTTATAGAGTGGAATCTGGTGAGAAATGGGTCACCTCTCACGGTCGGCCCAATGGAGGATCTCGCCAGGTCCACTCTGGACCCAGAGCCCAGCCTACAATCTCCCCACGGTACGAGGCATAAGCCCGAGCCCACCGATGACGGAGAGCCAGAGAGCAACCCGTCAGACCAGGTGCGAGAGCCGGCGACACTGCCCACCACGAGGGAGCAAAATATGGAGCGCCAAATGGGTCAAAATGAGGGGGTTTCCTATTCACCTATGTCAGTTCCTCTGTTAAGCCCAGGACGGGCTCCTGATCTTCCGTTAAGCCCAGGACGGGCTCCTGATCTTCCGTTAAGCCCAGGACGGGCTCCTGATCCTCCTGTAAGCCCAGGACGGGCTCCTGATCCTCTGTTAAGCCCAGGAAGGGCTCCTGATTCCCCGTTAAGCCCAGGACGGGCTCCTGTTCCCCCGTTAAGCCCAGGACGGGCTCCTGATCTTCCGTTAAGCCCAGGAAGGGCTCCTGATCTTCCGTTAAGCCCAGGACGGGCTCCTGATCCTCCTTTAAGCCCAGGACGGGCTCCTGATCCCCCGTTAAGCCGAGGACGGGCTCCTGATCCTCCGTTAAGCCCAGGACGGGCTCCTGATCCTCCGTTAAGCCCAGGAAGGGCTCCAGCCCCAGAGCTTACTCCAATGCCTGCTCCTCCAAAATTCCCACCCTCCCACCCACTCCTGCCTCCTCCTCCGCTGTCGTATGGCTGCCCCTCTGCTCGCCCTCAGCCTACCATCATTGTGGTGCGAGCTCAGCGGGACCGCCATCCTCCAGCGACGCCTTGGTCGGCGTCTCCCTCACCTCCGCCTCCAGCCTCTGAGCCCTGGACTCCGCATCGGCCCGTTGACCCGTCGGCTCCACCATGGCTCCTAGCTCCTTCCTCTCCGCCGTGGCCCGGCAGTCCGCAGGCTCTGCCTGGCTCCCTCGTCCCTCCGGCTCCGCCTTGGTCTGGCGTCGTCCATCCTATGCCTCGGGACTCCACTCCTCCGGCTTCGCCTCATCCCTCCGTCCCTCTGGCTCCATCAGGCTCCTTCATCCCCTCGGCTACACCTCAGTCCTCGGTCACTCTGGCCTCACCGCGGCCTTCCGGATCCACATCGCCGCGTCAGTCACCAGAGCCATCAGTTCCGCCTAGGACCTCCGGCTCCTCCCCGTCACCCTGGCTCTTCGGCTCTCCGTCTCCGCCTCGGGCTCCTCCTCCACTTGCTCTGTTGCCGTGGGTCGAGTCCCTGGAGTCGGTGACCATTCCTCCTCCATGGCTCCTTCCGCCGTCGGCCCCACCTTGGGCCGTTATGGCTGTGGCCTGGGTCCTGCTGGGTACCTCCTGCTTCAGATCCTTCCTGTCTCCTCCCTGGCTCCTCCCTCCGTCATCTCCTCACTGGCTCCTTCCTCTGTGGTCCCTGTCTGCTGGCCCCCTCCTGGGAGGCTGTCCTCCACCGGAACCTCCTCCCAAGTTCCCACCCACGCCTCCCTTTGTTGTTTCTACGGTGCGAGGACGCACCTACCGGGAGGGGGGAGTACTGTCACACACCTGGACTCATTTTGTGTGTTTTTGCCCCTGTGACCCAGTTTCTGTCTTCCGTGTGTGGTTTGATTAGTTCCCAGGTGTGTCTAGTCATTTCCGCATGTGTTCCATGTCCCTGTTAATTTAGTCATGCCATCCACCTGTGTTTCCCCATTATCGTTTGTATAAAAGCCTTGTCCTTTCAGTTCTGTTTTGTCGGGTCTACTAGTCTACTTGTTACTTGTCAACTTGTCAACTCGTCTTCTTGTTATTTGTCAACTTGTCTACTTGCCACTTGCCACTTGCCACCTGTTATTTGCCACTTACCTTGCCTATGTTTTATTTAATAAATCCTTGTTTCGTTTATCCCTCGGCTCCGTGTTCCTTCCAGCAGCGTAAGCCGTGACAACCGTAATAAACAAATCTCTAACACTTTAAAATAAGGTTCATTATGTAACTACATTAATTAACATAAACTAATAATGATCTGCACTTATACAGCAATTGTTCATCTTTGTTCATGTTAATTTCCACATTTAATAATACTTTATATTTAAATCTTGTTAATATTAGTTAATGCACTGAACTAACATGAACAAACAATGAACAACTTTATTTCTATTAACTAACATTAACAAAGATGAATAAATACTGTAACAAATGTATTTCTTACTCATTGTTAGTTCATGTTAGTTAATACACTAATGTTTAATAAATGAACCTTATTGTAAAGTATATGAATGTTGTTCTCCCGAGGCATGCTGTCGCACATCTGACAAGCCACCGTGCGCAACAGAGAACACTCGCCGACAAATTGAGCTTGATACTCATTTCCACTGACACTTTCAAGCCAAGTATTTGATTCTTCCCACTTTTGTCTGTACTTTTGCATCCACTTTCGTTTCAGCGCTGGACGGTTTCATATGGAGCAGCCTCCGCCATTCTTTCAAATCGACTCTCTGCCAAGGGAGCGCCCTCTTCTGACTCTGATTGGCCGTGAACCTGAAACAAACCAATCAATCCAACGATGGCAGCGAGTATTACCCAATCAGGGGCAGAATAGGACGAGTCACAGAATGCCGGTGGGATGATCTGCATGAGATGCTGCATTGAAGACAACTCCGAAAATACGGGACAAACCGCATCCCGTATTGATTCCAAACGGGACGCGCTATTTTATTCTCAAATACGGGACGATTCCGTATTTTAAGGGACGGGTGGCAACCCTAGCTACTGCGTGTCGAGCTCATCCGCCTTTGAAAGTTGTGTAGACATGGCTGTGCGTGCGGCGAGATGGAATGGAACACGGACTGTGAAGTACCGGGGCTCATAAGGCAGCTTCCTTAATGCACACCTAAAATTCGAATGCAACGTTTTTGCATTCGAATGTGGATTTTTATTTTAAATTTTTTATTTTATTTTATTTATTTTTTTGACAGCCCTAGAATCGCCTTTGCGATTTTTTGTTGTTGTTGACATTTCTTATCATAAACACAGCCATGTTGAAGCCTGCAGTAAATGTTTTGCATTATGGCAGTCCACTCTGCTTATTGTTTTTTGAAAATGTTGCACTCCTGTTTGTCATTGTGCACGTAACTTCACGCCAATAAATCATCAGAAATATTGGTCTTTTCATTCGTCCTGCCTGTTTTCCGTGGATTTACCTATATTTGGTGTTATTTGCCGTATACAACTTACTTAGACATGCAACATCGATTTTACAATCGATTCAATGAACACTTGTTACTCAAATCAAACAGGATTTTTTTCACAAAAGTGACAACCCAAGAAAGCAAAGTAAACGGTCTCTCATTTGTAGGTTGCACTGACACCTAGCGTTGGATGCAAGTAAAACAGTATAACAGTACCTCATTTTTTTTCTTCTCACCTGAAATTCATGCAATAAACATGTTTTTGACAAAGATTTTAATTTGTTTGTGGTCTATATAGCCTGCATCAAAATGAGGTTTGCAATTATGCGCCCAAAGGCATGGGTTGAAGACAGAGTCAGTGACGTCACGATATGCTAATTTGTTTGAATTCATACTTACGTCATCACCATCGCCAAAAATTTCCTTTTTTTTACATTGAAACTTGAAAAAATAAATAGACTGACCTACCAACCCTTTTAAAAAAAAACAATTGCTGTTACTGCAAACCAAAATATTTTTAAGGATGGCCTTATAATGATATTTAGCTACCAGTTTCATATGTATTGTGATTTTTATAAAAGTGTGTTAATTTTATTTCAATTACTTTATGAATTTAATCATAACAAAAGTTTTTGGTAACAATGTTGCGGTCTGTCCATTTACCTTCAGGCTACAATGAAGAAGATATGAATATGCTTGATACCTCATAAAATATTAAATTAAAAACGTTAGTTCTCACATTGATTGATATCCTGATCTAGCCTGTATCCATGCATGTGGTAATGTGGATTTTTGTATATTCCTTTAATAATTCAAGTAGTCTTACATGCATGAAATAATGCTTTTTTGAATCATATACCATAAGCATAGCTTAATCCAAAAGGGATAGTAAAGACCTTGTTTTTTTCTTTCTTTTCTTGTTTTTTTGTGGACAAAGAAAACACCATGATCATGTGTAATAAATCATGATGATGTACTCACCGTACTTAATGTCTTAATTAAGGTGTTGTTCATCCACAAAGTCATGAATGAAAGACTAAGAACTCATGTTAGTTCCTGATAATACATAAGATATTAATGTACAGTATGAAGTATACTGTACCATAATTCACACAATTATTTTTGTGCATGAATTCATGGTAATTCATGTACCCTTACCGTAAAGTGTTACCAAGTTTTTTTTTTTTAAATCTGCAGTCCATAACCTTTTTGTGTGTTAAAAATTTACTGAATTTATATAATAAGCGAGTACATCATGAATCCATTTTCCAAGCTGTGTTTTTGGCTTATCCTGAATCACTACTGTACACCTAAAATAAGTTTTTATATTCTTACCATTTCAGACTGGTACTGATGGATCCACTGCGGGGTCACCCAGTACCTGCATGATTCTTCATAGACATAAACAAAGCTCCAACTTCAATGTTCTTCCACAAGACCCACACAGTATTGTTTATAAACTTCTAGAGCACCAAAAGTTATTAGATTAAAAATTATTTTTTTTGTAGCATAAACAACAAAAATAATTGTGAGAGATAGACTCAGAATTGCAAGATATAAACTCAATTCTGAAAAGAAAAAAAAGTAACAGAATTCAGAAATCACAAGAAAAAAACCTTTAACTTGTTTTATTCTGTTGCAGAAATGGGCTTCCATACTTTAGGCTACATTTATGCATTGTTTTGTCTCATCTGTTGATAAAGGATCCTTTATCAGCAGTGTTTACATATGTTTCTCATAATAAAAGGGTTTTGAATGTTTTTTTTTTTTTTTTTTATTAGTAGTAGTAGTAAAGGCAAATGTATGCAAATACCTAGAGAAAGTGTCTCAAAATGAAATTTTATTAATAAGATTCGGGAGGAGCGCGTCAGATACTTAGCCTAATCAACACAGGTGGACCATAATCAAGTAATCAATCCCATAGTATAAATATCGCTGACTTCCCTCTATCCATTGACTGTTTATCAGCATGCTGGTTCGCTTCATCTGTCACCTTACCACAGACCCAATTCTCGTACCAACGAAGAGAGCTACACAGGAGATTTATAAGACCTGCTGCTTTTGCCGGACCCGAGATCATTTCTACCCAGCCAAACACGGCCGTTGAGCAGCATTAAGCGTCATCGTGACAGCTGCTCTCATCGCCAAGCCACACGTCGTGCCCAATAGACCGTGCAAGCTCCGAGCTCGCCTTGCTCGACACAACGATCGTGCCGCCCGAGACCGAGCTCTCCCCGAGCGCTGGATTGCAGCAGAAAGAACCCAACCAGCCCGGGTCGAACCCCAGTTCTCACCGCGGCCCAGCCTTTCACCCCGGCGTTCCGGCCGAGTGGCAGTTTGAGGCCGCTTCCTCTAGCGGCGCAGACCGCGCAACGTTAACCAATACATTTTCAGGCAAAGACGCTAAAAACAGGTTCTTCTTTTTCTTCATTGGATTTTTACGGCAGTTAGCATCCAAGTGTTGCATCTAAAAGCAGGTTCGCGGCTAAAGTTTGTTAAACGACGTCATGACGCAGTTCCGTCTTCTTCTGCGGTTTTGGCAAACCAGCGTAAAGGTGCATTACCGCCACCTGCTGATCTGGAGTGTGGATTGCGCATAGATTTGGACTACAGATACAAACGTTCCGTCGGATGATGATGCCACTTTTAACCACGAAGCAAAGGCATTACATTCGCCTTACCGCGCACGTTTAAACCTCACGGAAATGATACAGACTTAAGTTCCATGAAGGAAGAAGAAGAAAAAAAAAGGCTCGTAAGTCTCTGGATAAAAGAGTCTCTGCTTAATGCTTAATTTAATTTTAAATTTTAATTTCTATGCAAGTTTTCTGGTAGGACCAAATAATTTAGGGACCTATTTCACCATTCACCGGTGTGATCACCCAAAATTCATCTAAAACGCATCCGCCATAGTGTTTCAACGCAGGATAGCAAGTGTGAGTAAAATAACTGCCGCCTTTTAAAGTCCACATGAAATCAAAATTTACTATATTTACTTTGTTTGCCTAAATTGATCGTTTTGTGCTGAACAATTCATCCATGCGAGCCAATCCACTCAAAAAAAAAAAAAAAAAAAAAAGTTTGCCTTCATAATCTTTAATGCCCCTCCCCTCTGCATTGGAGGACCTTCACCGATGACGTAGGCTTGAGGAATTTGGTGTCTGCTTAATCCGTAACCACGCCCCTCAAACTGACACTGACAGTAGACAGGCTGCCTGTGTGTGGCGAGCATTGACAGCGCGTGAAAGGAGAGATGGCAAGGAGGTGCATTTTTGTAAATGATCCTCCGTGTGTTCCTGTTCTCATCTTCCTCCTTTTCCCGCTGAAAACTAAATTGCGGTGATTGAGGTGGCGAGTAATCCTCAACAACCGATTGTAAACTTGCATTTAGATCTACCTCCATTTTTTGAATTAAACACCTACTTATCTAGATCCAATCAGGTGCTAGTTGGAAAATAAGCCACACCCACTACTTTCCTCATTTATTATTCCATTTCTCTCGGAAATACGTCACAACACTGGAGAAAAGTCGTTTGCAACTTCCGTTTCACGGGGACTTTAAGGACCGTAATACGAAAAAACTGGCAAGTAAACATCTTTAGAAACCACTTGGAAGCGAATAGCACATAACTGCCATTAACCCATTTGCTTGCAAGCATCGCCAACCGCCCAAGTTTATTATCGTTCATTTGCACAGCACGTTAAACATCACTCTCTTACTTGATCTGGATAAACCCTGCATCAATTGAAAGCCAATTGACCAATATTTCGATAAAACATCATTTCTGTGACAGTTATTCAGTAATTATGCCAGGAAAACGATTCCTATTCCTGAACGGTAAACGTCGAAAGTGTTAGCTCGTGGACAAATGTTGATCATGGATCTAGTCAGAAAGAATCATGAGCAGAAACATCTTTATTTTGGGTATGTAATTTCTGTCTCAATGCCAAAAATGGGGGGTGACTGGTAAGGGGCTAACGTTACTGCTGTAATCATGTCTTTCGGTACAACGTCTTACAAGACTAAACATGCTTCATCGTTTCCAAAAGCCTCTGTTTCCACAGTCCATACTACAACGTGAAAACAGTGTTCCAAACGTATCCGCTCGGGAGACAGTCTAAAGAGCCCAGAGGCCAAACGAGAGGAAAGATGCTTTTCCAACAGGAACCTAATAACGTGGACAAGGCTTGAGGAATTGTCAAATCAGGCAACCAATTGCTGAGCTGGTGACACAGTAGGCTACCCATTCATTTTTAGCTTGCTCCATCAAATGTTACTAACCCTTTTTTACTCTTCCCACAGCCAACATCTACAGCAGCCGAAGCAAGTAGCCTTGCACGTACCTCCTCCCTGCCGCAGCAGTGTCTGCTCCCGCAGGAGCCTTTCCTATACTTCATCACTGCCGCAGCAGTGTCTGCTCCCGCAGAAGCCTTTCCCATATCTCCCCACTGCCGCAGCAGTGTCTGCTCCCGCAGGAGCCTTTCCTATACCTCCTCACTGCCGCAGCAGTGTCTGCTCCCGCAGGAGCCTTTCCTATACCTCCCCACTGCCGCAGTAGTGTCTGCTCCCGCAGGAGCCTTTCCTGTACCTCCTCACTGCCGCAGCACTGTCTGCTCCCGCAGGAGCCTTTCCCGTATCTCCCCACTGCCGCAGCAGTGTCTGCTCCCGCAGGAGCCTTTCCTATTCCTCCTCACTGCCGCAGCAGTGTCTGCTCCTGCAGGAGCCTTTCCCGTATCTCCCCACTGCCACAGCAGCGTCTGTTCACACGAAAAAAAAAAAAAAAAAAAACATTTCCGCTTATAGGTATGCCATGCATCCTTGGTTGCGGTGACAGCATCATGTATCGACAATAGCCAAGACTATATTAGGCCCATTCTCCAATCAACGTTTTTTATTATAATTATTAGGCGGCCTACCATAATTCGGCTATCAAACCTCTCCGTTATCCCATCTCAGCACTGCACTTCACGCTCGCCCGTGCTCTCAAAGGATGACGTGAGCCTGCAGGTGGCAAAGAAGTCTCCATCCCCAAATAGACATGCATCGTTTGCAGATATAAGGTATTCCATCGTACTTTAACAGGTAAATCCGATACGTGCCATATTTTAAAGGAGCTCTCACTAACGGAATTTAATGCCACAGTTACATTAGAATGCATCTCATTCTGGTCTCAGGGGCGGCGCGTCGGTCCCATCATGAGGCATGCGGTCCGGAGCGCACATGACCATCATTTCAACCGAACTCACTCCAAATATATGAACTTACCGGTTTTTGAATACCTTATATTTAAGGCACTTGTTTACGTCCATATTAGGGTTAAATCGTTGGACTTTAAATGGAATCTACTATAGCAAAAAAAAAAAAAAAAAAAACAGGACAAGCGAGATGACAGTAGTGCCGACTACATGAACTAGCAGTTTTAAATATAGTATTTTATATTTAATGCCAGTTTATCAGTACGTCCAAAAAATATATATTTTTTCGATTATTGGTGATTCCATAGGCTTTTTCGTGCACCTGCATGGTTAAAATGGCAAATAGTAAGCTCAGACAAGTATAAAGAATCTTTCTCTTACTCCACCCATCCACGATTACATCGTCGATACGTACCATCGATCTCATGTGCTGACAATATGACAATTCAACAATGACCACATCGCCGATACATGGCACCTATTTGGGTTACACTGGCACAGGAAATCCAATTTATTTTTGCACGCTTAATTTCGAATACAATGACTGCACCAAGATTTTTCGGATTCATTATCGGAAGCAGCTTATTGGATTTGCTAAACAATTATTCAAGTAAGCCTCACAGCGTCTACCCTTGTAGACAACCAAATCCTCCTTAGTATCAAACTCCCTGTCAGGCGCTGCAAGAGTGCTCCCGGTTGAGCCAACCTTTGCCTTCTCCGTTCAACTATCAGCAAAGCTTACCTGTATGACATCGTCCCATGGTTTCACAGACAAGGCTTAAGCTAGTCCCAGACTAAAATACATGTTTGAGCTGTCTCAACTGAAAATATCTTGCTCTGACACATCTTAAAATATGTCAGTGTCATTGTTCTGTGCCAAGATGCACACCTGTAAAATCTTCTAATCTCTAAGGCATTTTTGTAAAAGTTGCTTAAATATCTTAATTTAACTAAGGCCTAGTCCTGGCTTAAGCATAACCCCATTTGTGAAACCAGGCCCGTGAGTATTAATTTCCTGTCAGATGCTTTCCCGCTTAAGCAATCTTGGACTTTCCATCCGACCACCAGCGAAGCTTACCCGATTAAAAAGCCAGATTAACACCGGATGCCGGCCATAGCCTCCCGGCCAGATAACCTTACCTTTTTCTATCCTATGGCCGGCAAGGCTTCTCTCTTCGATGCCAGGAGCTCGAGCTCCCATCGGATGCCGACGAAAGCCTCCAGGCCAGACAACCTCACCTTTTCCATTCTGCGGCCAGCAAGGCTTACCCGTTCGTTGCCAGGAGCTCACACTCCCATCGGACGTAGGTGAAAGCCCCCGGCTACCCTTTTGCCATTCTGTCTTACGTACGGAGAGGTTTACCCATCCAATGCATGGAGTCAAGGCTTCCATTGGACGTAGGTGAGAGCTTCCCGGCTAGACAACCTTACCTTTTCCGTCCTTTGGCCAGCGAGGCTTAACCGTTCGATTCCGGGAGCTAAGCTCCTGTCGCCCGAAGGTAAGAGCCTCCCGGCTGGACAACCTTTTCCCGTCCTTTGGCCAGCGAGGCTTAACCGTTCGATTCCGGGAGCTAAGCTCCTGTCGGCCGAAGGTAAGAGCCTCCCGGCTGGACAACCTTTCCATCCTTGGCCAGCGAGGCTCACCCGTTCGATGAGAGTGCTCCCATCGGACGCTGGCGAGAGCCTCCTGGCCAGCCAACCACGACCATTCCACGTGGTTTAGGTTACAAAACCTACAAGCAAGCCGTTCGATGCCGCAGGTACCAAACACACAAATAAACCCTCCCTCCTTCCTACGGTCGTCAAGGCTTACCCGTCTCTTGCCGTGAGTAGCAAACTCCCATAAGACACCGACGACAGCCTAACGACCACACAAACTTACCTTTTCGATCCTACGGCCTGCGAGGCTCACCCAGTTGTTTTTGGGGAACAGGAAGTCCCCGTTGGATGCTGGCAAGAGCCTCCTGGCCACCTATCATTACCTTTTCTGTCACACATCCGGAGAGGCTTACCCGTTCGATGCGTGTGCTCCCTTCGGACGCCGGCGAGAGCCTCCCGGTTAGACAACCTTACCTTTTCCTTTTCTATGGTCGGCGAGGCTTACCCGTTCGATGCGTGTGCTCCCTTCGGACGTCGGTAACAGTCTCTCGGCCACGCAACTTCCCTTTCCATTTGACGATAGGCGAGGCTTAACCGTCCGGCGCTACGAGTCTCGTCCTCTCGCCAAATCCTGCAAAAAAAAAAAAAAAAAAACCCAACAACTCTCAGCTACCCTCAGCTACCCTCACATCTTTTAACCCCACCTGGCGAGGCTTACCCGTTCGATGTTCTGAGTTTAATGCCCCATCGGATGCCGCGAGAGTCCTCCCAGTCGGGTTTTCCTTTCCACTCTCTCCGTCCGGCGAGGCTTACCCATCTGATGCGTGTGCTCCCTTCAGACGTCTGACGAGAGTTCTCCCGGACGGGCCTATGCTTGGCGGCCACAAGTGAGTCTCATCCATCCGATGCCGTGAGTCGGGATCTCCCTTCGGATGTCGCCAGAGTCCTCCTTGTCGGCCAGCCCAAAGCTTTTTATCTGCCAAACCAAGAGGACCCAGACGTCCGTCATTCTGAGCTTCATGGGCCCTCTCGGTCAGCTTTAGGCCCTTCGCCCACTGAATAGCAGGGGCTATCAGCCAGTAGGGCCCGTACGCCGACACCGTGACCTATTCCGGTCGAGGCAACTCGGGTCCTCCCGGTCGGGCACCACAACCACACTGCTCCTCCTCATCGGCCGGTAGGGCTCACCGTTCCAACGCCACAAGCTCCAGTTGAGCATCGGCTCGAGCCCTACCGACCGGGCGCCAACAACTACGTAGTTCACTAGCTGCAGCCGGTAGGGCCTACTCTCCCAATGCCCAGGTCGCTCCCTCTGGAGTACGTAGGCCCTTCCAGCCCGCCAACGAGACGACTTCTCAGGAAACCAAATCAGCCCCCGCCAGTACTCTATGCTTTTTGGGGGGGACATTCTTTAAACTGGCGGCTGTCCTCTTGTACATTTGCTTTTTTGGGGGGTACTCTAGGTTCGGGCCATTCCCGAGCTCGGAGCCCTTCCCCGGACAGCACGCCAGATACGCATACCATACCTCAGCTAATTATATGTAAGCGTGAACTAGTGAAATGAAATTTTATTAAAAAGATTCGGGAGGAGCGCGTCAGATACTTAGCCTAATCAACACAGGTGGACCATAATCAAGTAATCAATCCCATAGTATAAATATCGCTGACTTCCCTCTATCCATTGACGGTTTATCAGCATCCCTCCTCCACCCCATCTCCTCACTTTGAGTTCACTTTATAAATAGATGGGGAAGGGGGGGTACTCTAGGTTCGGGCCATTCCCGAGCTCGGAGCCCTTCCCCGGACAGCACGCCAAATACGCATACCATACCTCAGCTAATTATATGTAAGCGTGAACTAGTGAAACACATTGCCACGAAAGATGCAAGATGCGAGACCCAAGTTCAACAGTCAAAGATGTCCGTCTAACACGTTAACATAAAAAAGCATTGAACAAAAAGTGTAATAGACTGCAAAATAAACATTGTTAACAGCCCCTAAAAACATTTAACTAAAGTTTAAAAGACTACAAAAAATATTCTGTTAACAGCCCCTTACATTTTTTCTTCCCTATAAAGATATTTCTGACTTTATTTCTGATCACTGACTCATGTTTAAAATCACCATAAAAATGTGTCTGCACACATTAGGTTATATATAATGCATATTGAGGCAACAAATTGCAAGTGATTTTTCCTCTGGCTCTCATTATTAATCTGAAGCTTTATGTAAAAGAAAAAAGTTGCCTAATGTGCTGTTGTTTGAGATTATAGTGCAAAGAAGAAAATTATAGACATTTCCTCAGTATTCTGTCCAGCTGATTATGAGTCATTCAAAAATAACCATTACATAAGTATGCTATTTTATGTAATTTTCATTTTTTTTCTATTATTTACTTTATTAGATGTGCTTACAAGGCCAAAAAATGAAAAGTTTTTTTTTTTTGTTTTTTTTACCGCAATATAACATTTTTATGAGACTATGTCTACACCCCACACCCCCCAAATATCAGAAAATATTTTTTTCAATTATAAAACACTAGACAGAAACTTAGACATCATATAAGTGATTTATTTGAGCACTAGAAAAATACAATAAGAATAATTTGAGTAAGAAAAATAAGAATAAGAAAAGATTTAACTTTGTTTGCCAATTACAGAAAATGCTGAGATTGCTAGAAATGCAGCATTTACAATGAATTACGATGCAAATAAGTGCTGATGGCCACATATACAGATGGTAATAGCACAAATGTGCCATAAAGTAAATAATCCACTCTCTGTATTTATATAGACACGTTCACTTTGATAGCCGTGACCATACAGTAAATGCACTCAAAAAGATGGTAATCATGCAGATACATTCACATTCAACATAAAACACACTCTCACATATATAAAAACTGTTGAAAAATAAAACAAACAAAGAAAAGGGCGATCGCTATAAGTTCCAACATCAGCTGACAGGTGCGTCAGAGCGCGTCACGAGCCGTCACGAGGGAGCACCAAAATTCAAATATACTATCTTTCGCCTATCTTTCCTTCCCTTTTTTTCCGGTGGATCGTCTCATTCTGTTTGTGACACTGTATGCTGCAAAACCATGACGTTTTTTTACTACCAAGACGCAGTTTCCGACCGTGAGTTATTCCATAACGGACGCAAACAGTTCTGTCGCTGAAGAACTGAAACGTAAACAAAGGAATTATGATCCATATTACAACGTTATTGCTTCGTTGGACTAAACGTGCTTCATGAGATGTCGTTCAGTGGACCCTTACCTTTCTAACTAAACTGGTATTTACAGCTGTAGATGTGTTTATGACTCGTTATTACGACAGATCTGGTATGTACCGCATTCTAATGTTCATGTTTTTATGTGTACTGTACTGTTTACACAAATGTAGCAAATACAGTCTTTATAAGCTTTCCATTGAAAAACAGCAATCTGTCGTCGATGCTTGAGGCTTTGATCTTTATAATGATACATAGTTTGTCAAGATTAAATTTGTCCCGTTTCATTTACTCTATTCATAAACAATGACACGTGCAAGTTGAGGGGCGTTCAGGACGAGGGCGTCGGGGTGCAGTGATGTCATCTCTGTTCAGTTTAAATAGTGTCTGTGCATTTATTTGCAATCAAGTCAACGATATCGCTGTAGATGAAGTGACCCCAACTAAGCAAGCCAGAGGCGACAGCGGTAAGGAACTGAAACTCCATCGTGACAGGAATGGAGAAAAAAACCTTGGGAGAAACCAGGCTCAGTTGGGGGGCCGGTTCTCCTCTGACCAGATGAAACCAGTAGTACAATTCCAGGCTGCAGCAAAGTCAGATTGTGCAGAAGAATCATCTGTTTCCTGTGGTCTTGTCCTGGTGGTCATCTGAGACAAGGTCTTTACAGGGGATCTGTATCTGGAGCTCTAATTGTCCTGGTCTCCACTGTCAAACACTCAGACAATCAACAGGGAGCGGTATGTTCGCAGACGACCTTCTGACCTGAGGGGAGCATGCTGGCTCAACCAAAAATGGCAGCCCAACAGGGAGACCTAGAGCCCTAACAACCTGGAGGCACTACCTAAAGAACTAAAGGAGCCGAAGGCCTGACTCTCAAACAGGAGAGAAACTTAGCTCAGTCCAGAAAGGGGTGGTCAAAACTCTGGGAGCCAGGCTTTCCACTCTCAGGAGAGAAGAACCAGATGTACTTCTTAGGTCTTAATAACCCTCCCACAGAGAGGGGAGCACCAAAGTCTGAAAGCAGACAGAGAATCATATGCTCCAACAGAGGGTACTGCAGGCTCCCACCATAGAGATGGCCAACCAAGGAGGCGACAAAGAGGCCTAGCTACTTGTTATGACCATCTATGGAGTTACGGGAGTGCCACTCTCGGCCCTCAGGCTGAGGCAGGCCCTCATACTTTATACTCAGCCTGAAGCTTGGAAGCTCAAGGAAGCTTGCTGGAAAGGGGGAATAAATGCTCCTAACTAGGTATCCCTTTTTTGTTCAGGCTTAGACCTTGGCCTTCGAGGAATGAAGGACTTAAAAGCAGCTGAGCACACCTTTGCCTCCTTGTACTTCTCGACAACTCTTGACAGAAATGGCGAAAAGCTCAGAAGATTTTTGTTCAGGCTTAGACCTTGGCCTTCGAGGAATGAAGGACTTAAAAGCAGCTGAGCACAACTTTGCCTCCTTGTTCTTCTCGACAACTCTTGACAGAAATGCGAAAAACTCAGAAGAAGATACTGGCGCATCAAGGAGAATGCACCACTCTTTTATCCTGATGTCAGCCAGGTTCACCCACAGATGTCTCTCCATAACCACCATAGCATGGTGTACAATGAAGCTGCAGCCTGACCTGCTGCCACGTATGCCTTGCCATTTAGATGAGATGTTACTTGAAGGGGTCTGAAGAGAAGAGGAGGGAGCCTTAAGAGAAGATGGTTCTACCACAGAGAGATAGCAAGCCAGCATCTCTTTAATCGGAGGAATCTTCTCATATACTGTACGCTTTCACATATGCCTTCGATGTTAGCATAACTAGTCAGCTGGAATGTGTGAATGCGCAAAGAGAACAGATTTTTCTAAGTCTTCTCAATTTTCACATCAAGATTTGGAAGAATTGGAAGGCTCACCTGAACTGAGGGCTATTATGATCAGAAAGATAGCGTTCATCGAGATGACCACAAGGCGTCACCATCCTGGTCCGCTTCCAAAGCAAGTCAAGCCTTGCTGTAGCACGTTCCATAACCTCAAAAATCTCATTATATGCATGGCAGAATGTTTGAGAGGACTTAGTCTCAACTTCTTCTTCCTAATCTAACATTTCCTGCTCTTCCTGGCTAGAAGCCAGTAGAGCACTAGTCACTGGATCAGATGACTTCAGAGAAATGGCGTCATCCTCCAGCAACTCACTCTCATCCATGAACAACACGCAAGTTCATCTGCCAGGTCCACCTGTGAGCCTCCATGCCCCAGGTCCACCTGTGTTTCCTCCATGCCTCAGCAGCAGAGATTCCTCATAGAAAAAATGCTCACAATGAACGCAAACCACCCCCCTCGAGGATGTAAAAATTCAAAGTTTGAGTGACATCATGGATGAACACACTTCTTAAATGCCATGCTAGTGCTTGCCATTTAGAAAGAAAAATATCAGCATTCTTACCAGTATGCACTTCAATAATAAAAAAGTCCTTCAATCCTGTTGTTCTTTCACATCAAAATCTACTGACACATTTGTTTAGACCTGTTTTGGACTGATTTCACTTGTTAATCTGTGCATATTACTCTCCTTATTTTTGGAGAAAGCATGGACTCTTATTTTAGCTGGAAGATAGTTTGAACTTAGAACGTCTTGATGATTTTTTTATTTTTTTTATAATTTTTTATCTTTTAATTGGATAAGACATTAATTGATGATCTAGGGTCATTAAAATTGTAAGTAAATTGTATTTATGCAGCACATTTAAACAAAGCAAAGCTATCCAATGTGCTGAACAATATAAAATACATTTAAAAGAGAAAAAAACTGAAAAGAGCCAAACAAGACAGACAATGAAACAACAATAAAGTGAGATTAAATGGCTAAAGAGGTTAAAAATTGTAAGAGACGGTGCAAGGCAGATGTCCAGAAGCAATTGGTTTCACAGACAGGGGGCTGTAACAGAAAAAACTCTGTCACCCTTCATTTTCAAAAGAAAACAAGGGACAAATAATCAGTCAGCAGATCTTAAAAGTCTGGTAGATGACAAAGGGATAAGAAGATCTTTGAGATAAGATGGAGCTTGATGGTTAGGAGCTTTGAAAACAAACAACAAAGTCTTAAACTAAACTCTAAAAAGGACCGGTAGGCAGTTTTATGGAAGCTAAAATTGGGGTGACATGGTCATATTTCTTTGCCCCAGTCATCAGCCTTGCAGCTGCATTTTGTACCAACTGTAGGCTTGAAAGCGATGACTGAGAAAGACCTGAGTACAGTGAATTAAAGTAATCTAAACTAGAGGTAATAAAAGCATGAATAACCATCTCTAAATCTTGAAAAGACAAAAATGATTTAAGTTTCAAAATGACCGGCAATTGATAAAAACTGTTACTAACAACAGAATCAGGAGGAAATGATTGCCCAGCTCCTTAATGATATTAATCCACCCCAGATCTCAAGAAAATCTCATACCAATCTTTACTATCGTAATCGCAGGTTTATTATTTGGATATTTCGTGTGTACAGAGGTGTATCACTGTTGTTTTGGACAGATAACTACCAGGAAGTGTTAATGAACCATGTGACACAATGCGGCTGTTATGACAATCCGGTTATGACTCTAAAGATTGACAAGGTGAAGGACCAATCAGAGTTTGTCTGACACACAGCATGAGCACTGAGGGGCAAACACACAGAGACAGCGCTGGGTGAGGCTGTTTATCATCAGATCGCGTAAATCAGTGGAAAATTAATAGAAATAACGATTCTGTCTGAAGAAATATGAAGTAAACATCAGTAAATATATCCATATATCTCAACGAATATGCATGTTTGGTCTATAAATCCTTATTGACACTGTTCATTGAGTCTATGTGAATACAAATAAACCGCTGCTGACGTGACTGAATATGAATGAGTGGTGAATTGGTCAAATATCGAAGCTAGAGTCTTTAAACTTTCAATTGATGCACAGTTTGTCCAGATCAAGTGAGAGAATGATGTTTAATGTGCTGTGAAAGTGAAACAATAATAAACTGGGGCCGTCGGCGATGCTTGCAAGCAAAGGGGTTAAAAGGTTGCTCCACCCCAAAATGAAAATTTTGTCATTAGTCACTTACCCCCATGTCGTTTGTGATTAATGACAAAATTTTAATTTTGGGGTGGAGTAACCCTTTAATGATATTGATGATAATTAACTCCTTAATTTGTCCCCCTTTTCGGGGACCAAAAAACTTTTCTTTTTTTTTCTCATTAAGTTGGAGAAAGTTATTTGATAACCATTTTTAAATTTCTAAAATAAATTCCAACAAGGGTTGAATGGAATCATCAGCTTTTAGATGGAGGTAAAACTGTATATAATCAGCATATAAATGCAAAGAAACATTGGGCTTCCTAATAATATCCTCCCTAGAGGGCGCATATACAGTATAAGTTAAAAAGAAGTGGCCCCAGAATAGAGCCGTGAGGTACTCAACTAATGATTGGGGCAGATGATGAGGAAAAAGTGCCTAGCTCTTCATAAAAAGAATTGTCTTTGAAATATGAGCTGAACCTTCATAAGGATGTGCCCCTGATACTGATTAAATGTTCTAAATGCCAAAAAAGAACATAATGATCTACAGTATCAAAGGCATCTGTAAGATCAAGTAGAATCAGTGCTGCATTTTTACCAGCATCAACTGCAACCAACATATCATTGAACACTTTAAGCGAGCAGACCCTGTGCTGTGATAAGCAGTGAAACAAGACTGAAAAGGTTCTGATAAGTTAGCTTTATTTAAGAATGGGATCAACTGTAATTGCACAACTTTAAAAACATTTTTTTACAAATATTATAACTTTGAGACAGGCCAATAATTACAACAAAAAAACTTTCATCCAAACCTTGCTTCTTAAGCAAAGGCTGAACAACCACATGCTTAAAGCAATTCATAACAATCACCAGTGTCCAAAGATGAGTTAATCAACACTTGGATACTAGGGTAAATTACTGGAAAGGCTGATGTTATGATCTCTGGGGGAACAACATCGAGCAAAGATGTAGTTGTCTTTATTTTGTTAACAAGATCAGAGAGTTCCATTAAAAGAGACATGTTGAAAATGACAAAAGAAAAATGGACTGGCCAGCGAGTTCAAAGACAGGTCAGACAGCTGTGGAGTAAAAGATAAATGAATGGCACTCACTTTATCAACAAAATAAAAAAATGCTAGTTCTGTACAGAGCTCTGGTGACGGCTCCCTAGAAAACTGGGAATTTGGGTTAATTATTGAATTTATTGTGGATAATAATATCCTAGGTGGGACAGTTAGCAGTAATCGGATCTGAAAAATATTTTGATCCATCATACTTAGCAGCACTCTGAAACCTAACCAGACACTCTTTAAAAAACTCAATAATGGTTGTGGATTATTGTGATGTTTTTTCAGCTGTTTGAACTCTCATTCTGACGGCACCTATTCACTGCAGGTGATCCACTGGTGTGCAAAAAATGTAATGCCAGATCTGTTCAGATCAAGAAACAAACTCATCTGTATCTTGGATGGCATGAGGATGTGTACATTTTCAGCAGTTTGCATTTTTGAGTGTACTATTCCTTTAATAGTATGAATTATTGGTAACAATTTAGAATAGGTAGCACTTGTTAACTATTAACTACGACATTTCTCTCAATAAATTCTTAATTTGCTGCTTATTAATAGTTAGTAAGGTAGTTGTTAGATTTAGGTATTGGGTAAGATTAAGGATGTAGAATAAGGTCAAGCAGAATGAGTTAATATGTTCTTAATTAGCACTAATGCATGGCTAATATTCTAGTAATATGAATGCTAAGAAGCAACTAATAGGTGTTACCTATAATAAAGCGTTATCGATTCATTTTATTTTAAACGATTTAAAATATAAAAAGATACAGTTTTATATATGATGAAATATAAGTAATTAAAGGGATAGTTCACCCAAATAGCAAAATTATGTCATTAATAACTTACCCTCATGTTGTTCCAAACCAGTAAGACCTCTGTTTATCCTTGGAACACAAGTTAAGATATTTTAGATTTAGTCAGAGAGCTCTCAGTCCCTCCATTGAAGCTGTGTGCACGGTATACTGTCCATGTCCAGAAAGGTAAGGAAAACATCATCAAAGTAGTCCATGTGACATCAGATGGTCAGTTAGAATTTTTTGAAGCATCGAAAATAAATTTTGGTCCAAAAATAGCAAAAACTACGAGTTTATTAAGCATTGTCTTCTCTTCCGTGTCTGTTGTGAGAGAGAGTTCAAAACAAAGCAGTTTGTGATATCCTGTTCGTGAACGAATCATTCAGTGTAACCGGATCTTTTTGAACCAGTTCACCAAATCGAACTGAATTGTTTTAAATGGTTCGCGTCTCCAATGCTGACACTCCCTCTGAGTTAAAACAAACAAATATCCCGGAGTAATTCATGTACTCAAACACTACACTGACTGAACTGCTGTGAAGAGAGAACTGAAGATGAACACCGAGCCGATCCAGATAATGAACAAAACATATACTTGTTCACGAGTCAAGAACTGGTTGCATCGGTTTTTGGATCACCAGTACTTCTTTCGGACAGTTCGATTCAATAAACCGGTTTAAGAAAAAATGGTTCACCGGTTCTTTTGCGCTCGATGTAACGGCGTCATTGGCGATGATTGCCCTTGATTCAAGCCTTCGGTTTACCCGCGTTCATAACATTAGCACAGAATCAATTCAGAATCAATCACCAAAAGAATCAGTTCGGTTCAGACACTCTGTGTGTCAGTCTGCTTCACACTGAATCATACACATGCACAGTATCATCAGCTCCTCGGTTCTCGAATCGGACACGTCTGACAGAAACGGTTCTTGACTCGAGAATGAGTCAGTCTGTTGTTCGTTATCTGGCTCGGCTCGGTGTTCATCTTCAGTTCTCTCTTCATAGCAGTTCAGTAAGTGTACTGTTTGAGTACATGAATAACTCCGGGATATTGGTTTGTTTGAACTCAGAGGGAGTGTCAGCCACATTAAAAAAATTAACAGCTTAAGTCATTTGTGGATTAATGCGTATTGGAGACGCGAACCGTTTAAAACGATTCAGTTCGATTTGGTGAACTGGTTCAAAAAGATCCGGTTACATCGAACGATGTGTTCGCAAACCGGATATCACAAACTGCTTTGTTTTGTACTCTCTCTCACAACAGACAGGAAGAGAAGACAATGCTGAATGAAGTCGTAGTTTTTGCTACATATTGCTACTATAATAAATATATAAATACATGGATGCAAAATATTGATCTGAATTGAAATTACTTAATATACAAATACAGAGGGCACAAAATGATATGAGACACATACAGGAGCGCAGTGTAGGAAATTGGTTTTGCCAAGGACAACAGCCAAATATACAGTTCAGCAGTCATTATCTTGCCTCTTTTGATCTCAACCGAGTGTCAACTACTGCTACTCACAAATCAGGCAACCAACTGGACCTTATTTATACACGACACTGCTCTACTGATCATGTTCTGGTTACTCCACTGATCACTTCCTCCTCACTCTTAACCTCAACATGTTCCCTGCCACATCACTTACCCCTCCACATGTCATCTTTCGACGTAACCTACGCACACTTTCACCCACCCGGCTATCTGCAATGGTTTCATCTTCACTTCCTTCCCCTAAACTGTTTGCATCTTTGGATGCTAACAGTGCTACTGATACTTTCTGCTCCACTCTTACATCTTGTTTAGACACTGTTTGTCCCTTATCTTCCAGGCCAGCCCGTAACACCCCTTCTGCCCCTTGGTTATCTGATGTTCTACGCGAACACAGTTCTAAGCTTAGAGCTGCTGAAAGGGTGTGGCGGAAATCCAACAATACTACTGACCTTAATGTGTATCAATCACTCCTATCTTCCTTCTCTGCTGATGTCTCCACTGCTAAAATGACATACTACCATAACAAAATTAACAATTCGTCTAACTCTCGCATGCTTTTTAAAACATTTTCCTCACTTCTTTGTCCTCCTCCTCGACCTCCTGCTTCATCTCTAATAGCTGACGACTTTGCAACGTTTTTCATTAATAAAATTAAACACATTAGTGCACAATTTTCCACACCACAATCAGTCAAGCTCATATCACCAGCAAACATACACTCATTTACATCCTTCTCTTCACTCTCTGAGGCAGAAGTCTCAAAACTCATCGTTTCTAATCACCCTACTACTTGCCCGCTTGATCCTATTCCATCTCATCTCCTTCAAGCCATTTCTCCTGCAGTTGTAACTGCACTCACTCACATCATCAACACATCCATCCACACTGGTGTTTTTCCCTCATCATTTAGACAGGCACGTATAAGTCCACTACTTAAGAAACCCAACCTCAACCCATCTCTTTTAGAGAACTACAGACCAGTTTCCCTTCTTCCTTTCATTGCAAAAACACTTGAACGAGCTGTGTTCAACCAAGTCTCTACATTTCTCACAAACAACAACCTCCTTGACAACAACCAATCTGGCTTCAGAAGTGGGCATTCAACTGAGACGGCCTTGCTCTCAGTTGTTGAAGCTCTAAGACTGGCAAGAGCAGAATCCAAATCTTCAATACTTATCCTGCTTGATCGGTCCACTGCTTTTGACACGGTTACCAGATCCACCAGATCCTCCTATCAACCCTACTGATAAAAGGCATCTCAGGAACCACACTTCAATGGTTTGAGTCCTACCTATCAGATAGGTCCTTCAAAGTATCTTGGAGAGGTGAGGTGTCCAAGTCACAACATCTAACTACTGGGGTGCCTCAGGGCTCAGTTCTTGGACCACTTCTCTTCTCTGTCTACATGGCATCATTAGGTTCTGTCATTCAGAAACATGGCTTTTCATACCACTGCTATGCTGATGACACTCAACCCTACCTCTCATTCCATCCTGATGATCCGACGGTTGCTATTCGCATCTCAGCTTGTCTAACAGACATTTCTTCCTTGATGATGGACCATCACCTTCAACTCAACCTTGCCAAGACAGAACTGCTTGTGATTCCAGCAAACCCATCGTTTCATCACAATTTCACCATCAAGTTAGGCACAGCAACCATAACTCCTTGAAAAACAGCTAGAAGCCTTGGAGTTATGATTGATGATCAGCTGACTTTCTCAGATCACATTGCTAAAACTGTCCGATCCTGCAGATTTGCTTTATTCAACATCAAGAAGATCAAGCCCTTTCTTTCGAAACATGCAGCACAACTCCTTGTTCAAGCTCTTGTTCTGTCCAGGCTGGACTATTGCAATGCCCTCTTGGCAGGTCTTCCAGCCAATTCTATCAAACCTTTACAATTAATTCAGAACGCGGCAGCAAGATTAATTTTTAATGAGCCAAAAAGAATACACGTCACACCTCTGTTTATCAATTTGCACTGGCTTCCAATAGCTGCTCGCATAAAATTCAAGGCATTAATGTTTGCCTACAAAACTACCACTGGCTCTGCACCCATTTACCTAAATTTGTTACTTCAGACTTATGTGCCCTCTAGAAGCTTGCGTTCTGCAAGTGAACGTCGCTTGATTGTGCCATCCCAAAGAAGCACAAAGTCACTTTTACGGACTTTTAAATGAAATGTTCCCTCCTGGTGGAATGACCTCCCCAACTCAATCCGAGCAGCTGAGTCCTTAGCCATCTTCAAGAATCGGCTGAAAACACATCTCTTCCATCTTTATTTGACCCTCTTACTTTAACACTCACTATTCTAATTCTATTCTTTAAAAAAATCTACCTACCTTTCTAATCTTTTTGTATTCTATTTTCTTTTCATTTATTATGCAATTGTATGTGTGTGTGTGTGTGTGTGTGAAAAGATCTCTAACACTAGCTTGCTCTATTCTTTTTTTATTCTATCGGTTATTATTTTGTTTTTATTTATTTATTTTTATTATTTAAAATCCCATGCTACGTGTACTGTGTTAACCTAACTGAGACTTGTTATAGCACTTATATATCATAGCTCTTTTTGTTGTTTTTGATTGCTTCCACTGTCCTCATCTGTAAGTCGCTTTGGATAAAAGCATCTGCTAAATGAATAAATGTAAATGTAAATTATCTGACTATAGAAAGCTATGATTGTCCCTTAACAAACAAGTTTTACATGCAACTGCGTAATAAGAAATTAATAATAGCATTCCAACACATACTGTCACAATGACAATAACATGCTTCTGTCCATTCTCTGTGTCCCTCTGCTAGACACATTCTCTGGCAGCTTTCACTGGTATTTTCCTCACAAACCTTCAGCTGGCATTCAAAATATTCCTTTGCAAGTCAACAACATTACAGATATGGCTGTTTGTCTTCTTAAGCAGCAGTTACGATGCTACAGCACCATGGGATCTATGGCATTTATCCTCATTTATCAGGGGAAGTCGTGGCCTAATGGTTAGAGAGTCGGACTCGCAGTCGAAGGGTTGTGAGTTTGAGTCTCAGGCCGGCAGGAATTGTGGGTGGGGGGAGTGCATGTACAGTGCTCTCTCCACCCTCAATACCACGACTTAGGTGCCCTTGAGCAAGGCATGGAACCCAAAACTGCTCCCCGGTAGCCGCAGCATAAATGGCTGCCCACTGCTTCGGGTGTGTGTTCACAGTGTGTGTGTGTGTTCACTGCTCTGTGTGTGTGCACTTCGGATGGGTTAAATGCAGAGCACGAATTCTGAGTATGGGTCACCATACTTGGCTGAATGTCACGTCACTTTCACTTTTACTTTCACTTTTTCTTACGACCTGTTTCTGATTTCATTGTGTTTTACTTTGTGTTGATGAAAACAACGACCTTTGGAAAGCTGCAGGTTCATTCAAACTTTTTGCAGCTACAGTCAAACCAACTGCAAAGAACTTGAAACATGCTTTCACACTGCTGACGGTTTGAACAATTGCAGAATTTCTGAAAAGTGTATTGTGATGCTCACTAATGTGATGACACTTTCTCCTGAATCAACATGTCAGCCTGTCATCTCTCTCTCTCTCTCTCTCTCTCTCTCTCTCTCTCTCTCTCTCTCTTTCTCGCTCTCTTTCCGTCTTTTGGTCTCTGCGCAGCCATTTCAGTAAAAAGAAGTGTGGAGTTAAAAGCAAGCCGCTGTGCCATCCCTCTTCCCTAACGCTCCCTATTTCTCCCTCTCTCTCTCTTCTGCACACACACATGCCTTTCAGCCAGCTGATTCACACCAATATTCATACACACCATTTTGTCTCTGTGAGTGAGGGGAGTTCTAGGAAAGATTCTCTGTGATGTATAAATCTTTTTAATGGAACTCTTCATTTGTGTCTCCCCCAGAGCAAGGAATTGTGGATAGTTATATTGAGGAAAACCATTGTCAAGATTTTAACAGGTTTTCAGATGGCTATAAGTGTTAAGGTAACAGGAAATCTAAATTATCCCTATTTACAGTTGTAAGGGAAACAGGTCAGTTTAGCTCAAAGGGAATCATTTAAGATTTTAAAGGGAATTTGGACAGAATCACCGTTTCATCACCAGCGATTCATTGAGTGAGCCGTATAACAAACTCTGCAATGGATATTAATATCCAAAGTATAGTGAAAACACTATTAATTAGCACAGTAACAAGATTGGCAGTTTAAGACATTAACTTTTAAGCATGAAACACAAGATACTTCTCTTTTCAATATGAATAAGGCTTTATTAGATAAATCTTAGACATATAAACTTATCTAACACATAAGCACACACATTCACACAATATGCAGGAAGAGAGAAAATTAGGAAAGAATGAGTTTAAGAGAATGAAAATGTGAAATCCCAAGTTTACAGCAATACGTGAAATTGCATACATGAACAACCATCAATCACTTAATTAACCCTTGCATTGAGTTCCTCAATGAGCTTAAATTTATATTAGATCGCTACACCAGTTCAGATCAGAGTCTGGAGGTAAGGTACTTGCATTGCCTGTGTAAAGGGGTTTCCCGATGTCGCTGATTGGCTGGAAGTTCAGTAGTCATTGAAGTGATGTCTTGGGAAGCCCGTGGTTGGGCGTTGGCTGACAATGCGGAGTTGTGGGCAGGTTGTAGTTTTAGGCAGGCGCTCGAGGTCAGACTCGGAGACACAGCATTACAAAACTTAACTCAGAACATGAAACTCACAAACAAAAAAGAAAAGACACTAAAGTAAAAGAACAGAAGTAAAGTTTGTCGGGACTAGGTTGTGTTTCTTCTCATTGTGGCTAAGTAGCAGCAGGCCGAAGCACGCTGGAACAACACTCAAAGAAATGCTAAAAGTGATGACAAAAAGCAGCAGCTAAGAGCTGGCATGACTAAAAGCAAAAGCTAAAATGTAAAAGCTAAAAGCAAAATCTGATGGTGTCCTGAGTATTTAAACTGGCCTTTCGGCCACACCTCAAATGTTTTCTTGATCAATTAGATATTGTTTTTGTTTGGGGTGTCATAAATCATATGTTATCTTATCAATCACGTGGTCCGAATTTTCCCGCTCTTGCAGGGTATAATTTTGGACACGATTCCTACACTGTAAAACCCGACAACTTCACTTAACTCAAAAAAATAGTTGAAACAGATTACATTGAACATTTTTAGTCAAATTAACTTAATTTTTTTAAGTTCAATAAAATATATATTTTTAAGTGTCCGTTACCATATACTGTTATTTTTGTAACTAAGTATTTTGAGTTTACAGTACATATTTATATTGGGTACAGATAACTTGAACATTTTCATTAGTTTTAAAATGAAATATTTGCATTCTTAAAATCAAATTGTTCATTTTTTTGTTAACTTATTATTTTTTTTTTTACATTAATTGGGGACTCTTACACAGTCCTAGAATTATAATCCTCCTGTAATTTAAAACTTTAAATTTTGAATAAGGCAAAATAACCACAGAGACACTTCAGTGCAAGTAACTTGTTTATTAACCAAATATGACGTTCTTGAAATATCTCATATTATTGCAATGTAAACAAATACAAAATGCTCAAGACACATGAATGTGCCATGTGTAAACTTTCCAAATTGCCTCGACATCACTCAACATCCGGATCACTATACGTTTTCTAAAACAATTATTTAAAACATTTAACTGTAACAAATTGAAATTATAAAATAAAGATGAATGAAGTGTAACACGTATTACAAATATTATAAGTATAATACAAAGCTTATCTTTAGTGTTTTGTTACTTACACAAAATAAAGCTGAAGTTTGTGCACTGCAATGTAAACAGATACAGAATCTCTCTGTCACACCAATGTGCAAGTATCCTATGCGAACATTCAGTCCTTCAACAAGCATTTACATTACAACTACTATAATATAAAACAATTCTGTAAGAGGTTTAATATACAAAACAGCATGGCAGTGTGCAATTATCTGCTGCAAGGAAGCCATCATTTAACTTGCAGTTAACCCTATGTGCAAATTCCTATTGCAACCACACCATTCCACAATTTCAAAATTACCTGAGTGTATTATATTTGTAAATATGTCCTATGGTGTGACATTGCAAAGATATAAAAAATAACAATAAAAAAAATAGCATGAGAAAGTTACAAATACCATTAAAGAGATTAAACTATTTTAAATGATTTTTTCCCCCACATTGTTTGTTGTCACACCATAGGACACATTTAGAATATTTGTCAATACAAATATATGTATTAGATACACAAACATATTACACAAGTATAAAAATGTACAAAACAGGACTTCATTCAACTTTAACGCATTAAAACTTCAGAAACAATATCTATAAAACCCATCTGTTAGATGTTTTACAGCAAGAAAAACAAATGTGCTTACACTACTGCTAACAGGTCATTTTTCAGACTCAAAACTCTAGGCCTCAACTTTCCATCCTCAAGACCCATCAAGACCTTTTGGACAAAGTCAAATGTGTTGAGCAATTGTTTTGGATAGTTAAGGTGCAGGGTGTATGTAAGTGCAAATAGAATGACGAATGCATCAGCCAGTGTGTAGGACTCAATAACAATGTTACCCTCAATCAGAACTGCAATCCTCTCTGGGCAGAAAAAATGGGCATCTGATGATGTCTGATTGCTTAGGAGGAGCCCAAGTGGTACATCATTGATGTTCGGTTCATCAGACTGCTCCACCTAAAGACAACAAGAGAAACAATTACCCATTACTAAAATTTTTCTTAAAGCTGACACCAAACCTGCAGTCAAATACCAGGACAGTCCAAAAAAGGCAAACACAACCACAACCTACATATCTATTAATCACAATCAGATCATAGGTGTGTTCAAATGTGACGGCAATTATTTTAATAAACTATAGGCACTGCTGAATATGCACACTTACGTCCCACATCTTGAAAAGCTAACATCACTCTCATGCATATATGGAGGGAGAGCCCGGAGTACCACAGCACGTCTAACATGGACATCAACTTGATCCTTTCATTGTCATAAAAAAAAAAATAATAATTCAGTACGGATGCTAATCAGTATAGCCTCACAACACTATTCATGAACCAACCATTAGAGTTCAACTAAAGATAATTAAGCACCTTTACCAGGCATTAAGAATTGAACCAACTGACCTGGAGGTCATAAATTCTGAAGAGCTGATCCAGGAGTTCAGAAGCTTTTCCTGTCCGAGAAGCTTTTTTCCGAAACAGGCTCTGAAGCCGGGGGGTATGTTGGTCCAGTTGAGCAAAGAAACGATTCTTTTTAGGTTGACATTCGTCACTCTGTGAAACTCAGCACAGATCTGTAAAAACAGTCACAAAAAGAAACATTTTGAACACATTTTGAACATTCAACACAACCACAACAAACAATTAAATGTAAAGATCCTGAATAGTTATAACAAAGAAAATATTTGTACCTGCGACTAATTTAAGAGCAGGCCATCGTTTCAGGATTTCATCAACTGGTATCTCATTACAGACGATCTCTTTGCGCCGCAAAGCAAAAGTGCTGTCCATTAACCTTGTGATCAGGACAAGATTTTTGTCAGCCATCTGAACTTCATCTATAATTCTTTGTCTTTGTTGTTCGAGGCTTGAAGTATCATCACCTCTTGGGAAATTTGGAAGGAAATAAATTTCTGCCCTTTTTGGTCTTTTGATGTTCGTGTGAGGGGCATCTTTTTGGGGGTTGTTTTTACTCCTCTTTCCAGAATTTACAGCAACTTCCTGAGATCCAGCACGACTTAATTTTGGTGCGGTAGTTGCCCATCTTAAATGTTAGGCTGTTCTTCCATCCATACTAACCTGCACAAGAGCCTGGCTCTTTTAGACAGGGATGCTTGTTGACAAGGGCTTCTGCTACCATAGAAATTTCCTTAACATTAGGGTATGCTTTATAGCCATGCATTTGTTCTGCTAGGGTCTCAAGAATGTTGTGCTTTTGTACTCTATTTAACTTCAAAGTCTTTCCTGTTGTCTCGTATGCAGCATTTCCCTCAGCAAGTACAAGTTCTACTTCAAAAGAAAAAGTTGGCACTCGAAAAATGCAAGGCCACATTTCAGCCCTCTCTGGAATCCTTGCATGTGGCAATATTACTGTGTCATCAGATGCTACAGAACTAGCATCATTCTCAGATCGCACCACTATAAGGACAGCCTTCTGTGGAAGTTCCTCAATGTCTAAAAGGGAACATAGCTGCCCGTTGTAGTCAGGATCTTGGTATGATAGGGTAAAGTCAATGGTGAGATCAAATTTCTCTTTTATCTTTGTTTTTAGCTCTTCCACAGATGCTGGACGTGAAGATAAAGTCATCTTCCTCACAATGTCAGTGGATGTATGGACATGCAGGAAAAAGTTCTGCGCTTCCATTCCTGTAAAAAAAAAAGGAAAAGAAAAAAAGGCTTGTCAATGTTTTTCCCAACCTCATTTATCATGACTGTAAGTCAACATTTCTAAATGCATTTTAGACATCCAGGTGTTTGATCAAAATGAACCTTTTCTGTGTTAACACCAAATGTCCATCAATGTTGTATGCTGGGAGACTTTAGTGACTGTGTCATTTAGTTCTGATAGCTCATGCACAGAGAAATTGTCCAATGATGTCAGCTTAAATGATCTTAAATGCTCGATGTACCAGCACTCGTAGGACCTGCACAGAAATGACACAGAGTTATTTACAAGAAGTATACATTCAATCTTGCAAAAATTAGGAAGTCCCCCTGACTGTCCTGCAGATACAAACATTCCATTTGCATAATCTGTGCCATGTATGGAGACCACTGATGTGCTATATATATTTTGGCTGTCTGTCTTGGTCTTTATGAAGTCTTTCGCCACTTGAGGTTGAGTAGTAACCTGCACAGAAGTAACACTTCTGGTTTGTATTTGGGGTTTGAAAAAAGATGGGGCATTCATATGAAAAGCCATCATGGACAGATGCCTATCAGCAAGAGTCTTCAAGATATTTTTAAAATTGTGTGTGTCATGCATCACCCTTTTAAAAAAACGATGTTTCCCTTCTAACCTCATGGTACACAGATGAACCAGAGGCCCAAAACACTTGATCAGTTCCGGGTAATGTTCAATGTAATGGTGTTTTGGTCTGAGATTTAAGTCTGGAAACACAGCTTTAAGAGCCTGTCTGTGATCACTTATTTTGGTCTGCAGGTACTGAAGGGATTCCTCTGTGAAAGAAGGAGATAACACAAGCTGGACAATTTCTTTAAGGTTCATTATTATGTCCCATGTTTCATTGCCTTCTGGGACCTTACTTCCTATCATCAAGGTTAATAATCTCAGCAAAGCAGAATTTTCATGTCCATTTCTTCCAATACTTAGTTTGGCAACAAAACTCTTTGGGATTGGTTGTGGCTTATCAATCTTGTCAAAATGCTGATACGGAAATGTGTGAATCTTTGTGTTCAGATATTCAAGCGTGAAATACTTCCGCCGAATCATTTCACGGATGCACAAAGCCAACTCAACAGGTACAACACCCTCAAACAAATCATGCAGTATATCTGGTGGGAAACCTGTAACGGTATGAAAATGCTGCAGGGCCTTGCTAAGAGGACACTCACCCACAACACCTAAATGAGCTACATTTTCTTCCTGCAAATCTTTTTGGACATGTAGATCATGAGATTTCTTCATTCTCATGCTGAACTCTCCTTCAGAAACTTCGCTGATCTGTATTTGGTCTGTAGTACAGCAGCATAATCTGCAGATGTATTGTCCTCGAAAAGACTGCACAAAGCCTGCAAGACCATGAGCAGCCAAGTTATCAGCTGCAACACACAACACAGTGCCCTGAACAAGCTGACCAAGGGTTTCAATGAAAATGCCATCCTGTTCAAGAGTTTGCAAGTCTTTCAACAAAGGTGACAGGATACTTTCATAACCACACCCTGCACGTCAGATACTTTGCATAGCAGCGCTAGCTGTATGATAGCTGGGTAGGTTTGCAAGCAGCCATTATACTGCACAAAGCTTTTCTGAATGTGCCTAAAGGATTTGCTATTTCAAGGTCGTCCATATACAAAATGAGTGACAATTTCAGCTCTCCTGCTTCTGACAAAAAATGGTTTTCTTTAAAATAGGTTTTATCTTCATGAGACATGTACATTCCTGGTGATGACGGGTTGGCTTGAATTTTTTCATTAAGATCAGTATTTTTAAACATAGCTTGAAGCATTTGTAGTACTGGAACATATACCACTGTGCATTCTCTCAAACCTACAGTATATTGTACTGGCATTACCAGAGGGTAGTTGCTTCTCACAAATGTTTTCTTTCGCTTAGAAGTAAACAGCTCTGCACCTTCCGCAGTTGCACTGACAAAAACATTACTTTTCATGATAGCTTCAACTAAATCATTAAGAAGGACATCACTGATTGACTGTTCATTTTCTTGAAGAACCGTCATAATAGAGTCTCTCACAAGAGGTTTGGACAGTAAGAATATCTGCTCCAAATTCTCAACTATGTCTTGTGTTGCCGTCTCTGAAACATGAAGAATACTGTGCATTTTCAAGAACAAAGACGACAAGTTGCTATTTAGTTGAGCTTGCAATTCACAAGTATCATAAGTCGACTCAAGAGGACTATAGTCAGGACTTTCATGCTCAGGAGTATTCTGAGGAAAGTCAGCAGCTTCAACTTGACCCAGCATTGTGGGGCTGTCAGTTTCTGTTAAGATAATATCATTCTTAAAATTTGACAAATGAGCATCAGCATCTGGATGATGCCTACTTTTGTGGGCATTGAAAGAGGTATAAACATTACTGCGATAGTGACAGTCTTTATATGGACAATCCATCATCAAATGTTGTTTTAAATGTGCCCTTAAATGACTGAGGATAGTTTTCCCATTAAATGGCTTCTTGAAACCACATTTAGGACAGATGAATGAAACCCCAAAAGTTAGTTAGGTTGCAATGTTCACAAAAAACACTTATCAGTATACAGTCTGCTTTCTAAAGTGTTAAAAGCTAAATACCAGCATAGAAATGTGTAATGTGTAATAGATAATTTTAATAACACGCACTTCTGCATGGACATTGGTAAACTAACACAGTATGTAATGCATCACTGTGGTACAATACAAGTTAAAGTAACAAACTCTGTAAAAAAATTCAAACATGCATATAACTTGTTAAGGCAAAAAAACGTAATTAAGGTAGCTTGTTTTAGTCTGTGCTTTAACATTGACACTCAGGTAAACGCACCAAGCCGACGAATTCGTTCCAAAATATCTATATTTACCAAAAAAATATAAGGACAACTGAAACCACCAGTGTGTGAACAGCTGCAAATTTGACGAGAGTGGCTAACAGCTAAAAGGAAAGGGTGTGCCGCCAATTTTTCTATGTAGGAAAACCCCTGCTCTAGCACGTCACGTTTGTTGGTCATCACCACAATTATTATTCATTTTTTATTTTTTTATTTATTTTACCGCGAAACGCGAACCCCAACTGTGACTATGTTTAACAAGGATTATGTCATGTTAATGTCATGCCCAAATTCAATGATTACCGGTTTGCTAGTTTGCGATGGACATCATATTTAGGGGAAAGTCGTGGCCTAATGGTTAGAGAGTCGGACTCCCAATCGAAAGGTTGTGAGTTCGAGTCCCAGGCTGGCAGGAATTGTGGGTTGGGGGAGTACATGTACAGTTCTCTCTCCACCTTCAATACCATGACTTAGGTGCCCTTGAGCAAGGCATCGAACCCCCAACTGCTCCCCGGGCGCCGCAACATAAATGGCTGCCCACTGCTCCGGGTGTGTGCTCACAGTGTGTGTGTGTGTGTTCACTGCTCTGTGTGTGTGCATTTCGGATGGCTTAAATGCAGAGCACAAATTCTGAGTATGGGTCACCATACTTGGCTGAATGTCACTTCACTTTCATTTAATTGTAAAGGCATAAAATAAATCTACTTTCAAGACACCAAGTTTGCAGATAATTGTAAAACGACAGTAAAATATAGTGTTAATAGATTACTTACCAGATTAATGCTCCCAAAACCAAAATCGATATAACAGCAGACAGCGTGGTCAAAACGGAGTAAAACTTTGTCCGATGATCTTCGTAAAATTGCTGCATGCTACAGCGCGTGTCTTCTCAGAAGTATTCACAGAATAATGCCACTGTGAAACCTGTTTCGCTATATTTTCTCAACTTTTCTCAAAAAAAAAAAAACGCACCCGAGGCAAGCAGACCAAAATGGCGAACTCTCTCCCAGGCGCAGATGAGCATGTATGTTGAATGCACATGGATGTGACGTCAGGCGGGATAGTGCTATGACAAAAATAAATTAAAGTGTTTGAGCACTGTAAACTTAAAAATAAAAAAATGTACACATGACGCAGAAAATGTGAGACTAATGAACTTTTTTTAATTTTTAAGTTATTACAACCCATTTTATTTATCAAACCTTTACTGTTCAGTCTTACAGTGTATAACAAGAATATGATACATTTGACAAATAACTGATGGTCAGAAATGTTTCAAGCAAACAAAATCAAACACACACACATACTAAACATGAATATGAATACTTAAGCTATTCAATAGTTATTAAAAAGACATACACAATAAGCGATTAGAAACATGATAGTCAAATGTGTGGGCTATATATATTATATGTAGTTAAGTAATGGACTGATATTCATTTATAAGTCTTTTGGGGTTCATTTTGGTGCATCTACATCTATAAAAGACATAAGGATGTTCTATGGAGACCAGAGGTTTAAAGGTCCCCTTAGGAATTTCAGTCTGGTTCTTTTCTTCTAGGTGGGGAAAGGCAATCCAAAGAGCTTGTTATCATGATTATTATCATGGGTTTACATGTGATAGTCATGCTGTGCATCTTTTTGACCATCAATCTTGATTACTTGCCTCAAATTTGACAATCTCTTTTCCAAATTGAAATTGTCAATAATTGTTCTAATGTTGTTAATGTTGAAAGCTTTTCTGTGAAAGAGTTGGTTGGTTAGCTTGCTTCAGACTGGCTGACACGCGGATTTGATTTACAAATCCTGTTGTCTTTTCTGTGGAATTCGGCTCCTCATGTTTCAACCATGTTCCCGAACAAATCTTGTAATCATGTTCTAATATATACTTGCTCTTCTTCCTATTTTCAACCCCTCCTTTTTTAATTTTTTTTTTTATTATCTAATATATTTCCGTTACGCAGAGTAAATTAAAACCTTTCTCATTGTAAATATTGTTGAACTTTGAAATGCTTTAAGTATAATGAAATGAATACTGATGATTTTAAGAATCTGTTATAACCTAGGCCTCTGTGGCTCTCTCCAATGGCTACCGGAGGGCACCTTCACCCCAGTACTGACTTCTTCATGGACTACATTACCCATATGCTCCGTACCTCGGAATAATCACCACCAGGTGTTCCTCATTCCACGGCCTATATAAACTGAAGCCAAACACTCACTCTTTGCGAAGTCTTGTTTAGCCAGCCTAGCATTTTTGAGCATTTATCCCTGCCTGTTTATCTGTCTATTACCTTGGATTGTTCTGATTCTACCGATCCTCTGTCGCCTGCTTTACTGACCCTCTGCTTTGTCTTTGACCTGCCTATCGTCTGCCGCCTGCCCCGATTCAAGCCTGGTAACCAATCTTGATATTGATTGTCTCTGATATCCCTGACGCTGTTGTCTGAACCCTTCCTGTTATCACTACAAGTTCTTAATAAACATTACACATGGATCCGAATGTCTCTGACTCCTCGTTACAGAACCACAATGTGTTTTATTAGAGTTGTGTCTAGTATTTATTAATGAAAATAACAGTATTCATAGGGCAGCCCAAGAAATATATCTAGGTAGTTTAGTTCATAATCAGTTAATTACGAATGAAGAACATTTGAGCCATGTACCTCTATGTAGATCAAATTTTAATTCTCAAACAGCATACCAACTGCTTAAATTATCCAAACCACGTTCCTGAGGCCCCCAACACTGCACATTTTGCATCTCTCCTTTATCTGACACACCCAATTCAGGTCTTGGAGTATCCACTAATGAGCCGATGATCTGAATCAGGTGTGTTTGATTAAGGTGATGTGAAAAACATGCAGTGTTGGGGGGCCTCCGGGAATGTGGTTGGGAAACGTCTCTGTTACGTATGGTAACCCTCGTTCCCTGAAGGAGGGAACGGAGACGCCACATTGGTCACCGATGCAAAATGGGATAACGCTTCGATAGACCAATCTACATCGAGTGTAAACTAAACGAGCGAATGCACATTGGCATGCAATTATTGCATCCAGCTGCCGCTGATCACTGTGTGAGTATAAGAAGGCAGCAGGTGCAATGCATACTAGGTTTTCACTGAGGAGCAGAGCCGGAGACCCGGCAGAGCCGGTACAGCAACCATGCTGTAAGTAAACAGGTCTACCTGAGCGGCTCCGAACCGTCTACAAATCAGCTGGACTGTCAGGGGATAGAGTCGCCATTCTCCCGGGACCATTGCTCGAGACAGCTCGTCGGCTGTACAGTTGAGCAGGCCTGGAATGTAAACAGCATGAAGTGACCTCAGAACCTTCCGACTCCATGTCTGCCAGAGCCAGCCAGAGATGGTGCTCCTGGACCACTAATGTGGACATCGCACGTCCACGTGCCGCCTTTGTGTTTTCATGTGGACAGCGTATATTTTCTGAAATGATGATGTCATCATCATCCCACTTCTCGCCCCTAGTCAGACACCTCTATGTCACGTAACAGCAACAAAAACATGAACACACACTGAACGATTGTCTTTTTATTAACTAGATTTAATACAGATTAATAAATGTATTGTTCCTTGTTCATTTGTGTACCACGTGCAAGGTTTATGTGCATAGTCCATGTCTTCTCTGTTTTTAGTGTATCTCTGTGGCAGAATTACAGCACCACATGCTGGTCTGGCATGTATACTACATTGTTTTGTGGTTTCGTGTGGACGTGGATATCCTTGAGACAAGGAAAAAAAAAATCGGATAGGGAAAGCTCTGGATTGGTTTGAACGTAGCCTAAGTTCGAGTCTGTCCTGGTTGTCTTTGTCTGAGATTGAATATTAAACCATTTTTTGGGTTAAAAGACTATTGTTTGAGTGTGTGCTTTGTTTCTTTGCCGTAGTACTCATGTCGTTAAGCAGTTTAAACCAAATTAAATTAAAATGTAAATGAGTGGAAGCTTCAATAGAATGCTGCCTTGCAAGCACAAAAAATTACTGGATTTCAGTAACAACATAACTATGGTTGCATAATGTTTGTCTCTATAAAGCCTCATGCTTTCAGACTGCAATTTTAATGAGATCTTGAATGCCGGACAGAAAATTAAATAACACTCGTTAGACCCTGAACAGAATATTCCCTGGCCATTATGAGAGCGCTTTATCATGGGAGCAGTCACTACATCTAAATTAACTTATAAATGCATGGCAGCACCTTGCATTTTAGCCACGCTGTCATTTAGTGTCTGTTGTTGCTTAAGAAATTCACTCAAGAGGCTTAAATGATAATGGGAATGAAAATTAGGCACTTGTTGAGGGTAACATACACAATCTTAATTTCCTAGTTTTAAAGACTAGTCCCATAAAGGTTCCCTTGGGTGTCTTTCATTCATGTTCAGAGCATGGTCAGGGACTTGACATAGAACATGACCAGCTACCAAAGATGGTGTTTTAGGACTGGACTTAAAATGCTCCAAAAACATTGGAACAATTAGTCTTAAATGGAAAACATTCTCAGTCATTCTCCCAGGGCCGGATGCTAATAAAAGAAGAAACATGGTTTGCATGCTAATCACTAGGTTTTAAATGTTTAAAATCCTAATTTAAAGGTTTAGTACCTCAGAAGAGTTGGAATATAGAGAATGAGTTGTATGGACCAACACACTCTTATTGCAATTCATAAATATCTGCCATTTTTGTGAAATGGTAGTTCATTTGTATGATTCGTATGACCATTTTTTTTTCTAAAAAACATTTTCATACAATGCAAAACATAAAAATTCAACACCAATTCAGCAAAATGTTATATAGTTATGTTTTCTCATAAGACTGTATTGTATGGTCCACTTTCAAGTTTTATGTATAGGCATGTTTTTGTATTATTTTGTGAGAATAATATGACTGTGAATACTATATGGAAAAGAACTGCAGGAAGATTCTCCAAAAAATTTACTTGAATGGTCGAGAGAGAGAGAGAGAGAGAGAGAGAGAAGCACATAGGTTTGGAATGTCATGAGAATGAGTAAATAGTGGGAGAAGTTTTTAATGTGTCTCACTGAAACCTAGTATATTCACATATCAGTGGGGAGACAGGACTAAATGATCGCAGAGGGTGCATTATGGATCAGTGGCGAGAGGTGAGACAGGTCCTCTTTGCCGAAGCATTCAGTTGTTTCATATTCATCTGTCTGATTGAAGCTTGAATGTGTGCTACATTTCAATTGGCACCGAGCCCCCTCCAGAGTGCTGGAGATATCTAATGCTTTGCCAATCATATGCACATAATAAGGAGAGGAGGGTGAAGGGCAGAGTCATGACTTCCAAATGTTTTCTGTTCTCTTTGTCAAACTTGTCAGGCATGCAATATCTCAACTGCCGCCCAAGCGAGCCCAGGTATTTACCTAAAAACACTTCCAAAGGGTTTTTATTTGAAAGAAATCTTTGAAAGAGCCATAGGGCTAAAGTCACTGTTTATGCATGCTTTGACTGATTGATGTCGAATGCATCTCTGTTTGAAGTCTGGTTTGGTGGTGGATCTGAGCACAGGAAGTATGTACGGTGGAGCACGGGCCATATTGGGCCATAGCATGGCGTCTGAAAGCGGCCGTGCTCACCTAAAGTGCTGGGTGCACATGAAGCCACTGATGCTTGCTTAATGGCAGACTGTGGCGTCTCGCTCTGCCTTTCCAAATCCAACCATTTGGGCAGATGCTCCCTGGCAGTCGAAGAGCCTCTGGCACACACCTATTAATTAGCTTCCCACAAACAGGAAGCAGGTTTTTGGAGAGGAGATGGATGCCGTCTCCATTCCAACTTGTCTTGTCTGAGATGCTCTGAAGTTACAATCCCTCAAAAGAACTATTGGCACTTAAAGTTTCATGGGAAATGGCAGTGTTGGAGAGAGCACAAAGCTGGCACTTGACAAGTGGGAGTGGGTTTAGAAAGGCACCAAATGTTCCTCTGTTGTGGCTCTATTGTTTGTGATGGAGATTCATTTTTCTGTTGTACAGCTACTGAGCTGAAATGGAGCTCATTGTTTACATGTTATTTTGAGTGATATGTTACCTACCTGCTTACATATTTCAAGACACTGCAGACCTGAGTTTGATTGACATCCAAGTTTGGTTGGTGTAAATGCTTTTTTCTGAGGCGAGCACCTAGGGGTTGAATAAATTGCACAGTTGCAGGTATGTTGCAAACGTTCAAGACTAAACAATAAAATGTGAAAAGACCTGTGGGGATGAGATTGAGTCAAGCACTTGAACCAAGTCTAGAAGCAGCCTGACACTATGTGTACTTTCCCACAGTACATATAAAGACTCAAATTGCTTAGATTACATGGCAGATGACCTTTTAAAACCTTTGTGTGATTTCAGAGTTGCCTCTATTGACTTTATTGTTCTCTAGTAGTCCCAACAAACTGATTTCAACATTGAATAGAATAATGTCTGCTGCAGATTTGCCTTGGATTAAGATTTAGATTAAGAGTGAGATGTTGTGCCAGGGTCACGTATTAAACCCTGATTTTAGAGCCACTCAAAGGACGTTTCACTTTGAAACTGCCTCAAAAAGTGCAGTAATGTACGTAATAAAGGTGTTGCAGAAATGTATGTAGAAACATGTATTTCCTATGAGCCTGGGTTGCAAATCTTGCAGTATTTGGGCTTCACATAGGCATCTGAACATCAAAGACACTGTTCCATTTTCAGAAAACGCTATTTACTTTTTTTTTAAATGTTACATCTGTCTTTGCATCAAATACTTCTCATCCTAGTATTTCATAGATCACTTTGAATTTAGCACTTGAGGTGCAATGAAGCCTTTCTGATTGATAGATATGTTCACTGTTAAAAGACCTTGACTGTAGCTTGCGGGTAAAGACATATCCAACCCCAGAGTCTTCTGAAAGGTCAACGCGCCATTTAATCAAACATCAGACTGCTGAGGCCGAGCTGTCAGAGCTATGTGACCTTCTGCTCTCCCCTCTTTTAAAGATCAGCTCTAACCTGCTCAAATGCTGCCACATCACTGGGCCTATCCTGCTGTCCCCCGAGCAAGATCACTCTCCTCACTGCTTCTTTGCTCTAGGTCTTTGCCCGCTGTCTGCATTTCCTTCAAGTGTGCTTGTGATCTTTGAATAGCTTTCGCCTTTGTTGCCGGTGTTTGCTGACAGATGTTATTATAGCATACTGTTGATCTCACATGGACATTTTTTTTTTTTGCAAACTTCTGTTCAGCTTTCAATTATTCTGTGCTCAGTAGCAGGAAATCCAGTCATCTTTTAGTCCCAAGCCAAAATGACACATTGCCATTAGGACTAATAGAGTTTGATGCAGCTCATTAGCTCTGCATAGGCTACTGCGTATAGTGGCACTATTTTTCGATGGCAAATTGGATGCGAGGATGATCTCTTGCTAATGGTTATTTTTAATGCAGTGCTAATGTGGTTGCCCAAGCCCCTCCCATGAATCCAAATGAAATAGGGTTGTTAGGTAGGAGGACACTGTATAGTGTCGAAGTATCAAATGCTGGCTTTGGATTGCAATTTAAAAGCTTTTAGCTTCTGCACAACCATTGCAGATGGTGTCTCCTGTGCTTATTAGCAGTGAAAATTTACAAAGCTTTATAACACTGATTGGTTTGGAAAGTGTGCTTTTGTGTAAAGCAGTTTTTAACCTTTTTAATCCATACAGCCCCATTGTCCAGTATGTACAAAAACTAGGAGTGGAAATATAATGAAAATGATAAATGTATATACAATTCTGCATATATCCTTGTTTTCCAAGAGCACTTCCGACCTCCAAGTTGAAAGCCGCTGGTATAAAATAAAGTAATGGGATTAACTTCATGCAATTTCTCTGATATTTGCTGCCATCAAATCACATTTCACATTTCACTCCTCCCTTATGTCTTAATGAGCTCATGTGTCCTAAATGCATGTCTGCCTCATCTTGCTTTTTCAGCTCTGGTTTTCTGAAGTTATGATTGAATGAGTGTGTAAAAGTGCAGAGATTTTCTATCTGACATGTAAGTCTTATTCATTCTGTAATGACTGAACAACTAATATCCTCTCAATGTAGGGATTGCACACAACTAAACTTTAAACTAACTGTATCACAAGCTGCATAGTATTTGTTTTGCATTGTAACCTGTATTGGACAAATATATATTTGGAAGTTCCCAAAAGTGAGAAAAAGATTTACCCTAGGCACTTTTTGTTCACAAAGCATGTTGCAAGTGAACAGTGCTGCATGAGCGGTAGAAATCTTTGGTCTTCTGAGTCCACTTATAAGCCAAAATGTATGTGCCCTGAAACTGATCAAGCTTCCCCAGAGGAGGACAGAAAATATAAGAGATGAGTCATGATTGTTTTTGCATTATTCATGACGCATTCACATCATCTCACCTGTGTGCACATTTTCTGCACTCTCCATCAATGCAGTGCAGGAAACATTGACTCGCCTACTAGATGAGTAGCAGCCTGGACAACTACTTAACTAAAAATAAGTAGTTTTGCAAACCGTAGAACTTCTTTTTGAGAAGAGCACAAAACATAGTTTATTACTAGGATCATTGACATAATTTATTGAAAATGCAATTCATAAATCAAGTGTAGCATTAGTTCTGGCAGGTCACGATAGTCAAGCTCGCATCAGCTGACTCTCAGTTGACCCTGTGATCTACCTATAGGAATACGACACCTATCTAAGCATTCATATATAAGGTCCCTCAGTTTCATCAGTTTTCCCACTGCTCTATAGCTAATTATCCTTCTCCATCCCCAACTCCTCCTCTGTCAGTCAGGATTAAGCCTTCTGATTCTTCTTTGAATCAGACTAATTCTAAAATGTATGCATAACATTATTGGGCATTTAACAATACATGTGTATAAATTGCAATACATTTATGTTGGTTCTGTTCTGTTTACCCTGGTGGGTAATCACTGCTCTATCTGCTCTTATCCATGCTAGGCTACATGGATGTGCAGGGAGTTTTTGCCTAGAACAGAACCATACCGCCAGTCCAAACTGTATGCTAATTGTCAATCATCTTGGTCCTGACAGAAATGTAATGGCTTGAATACACATCTTTTTCTCCCTTAATTTTGAGGTTTGTCAGTATGGTGCAACAGGTACAACTGTCTTAATAATTTAAAATATATATATATTTTTAAAGAAAGCCTTACTAAGGCCCTGTTTACTCTAGTGTGTTTTAACTACTGGCGTTTTTGCTGCGTTTCAGAAAAGATCTCCTTACACTACATAACCAAAAATGCATGTCACCTGACCATTCATGCACTCTGGGCATGTGCATATAAGTGTAAACAAAAAGTTGGTTGCTAGTCACTGGCAGGTTTAACAATAGAGCATGATTACTGTTCATGATACGGCAGCCATGCCATTGTTTGTTTGTTTCTTTCTTTCTTTCTTTTTGTTTTTTTGCCCAGTAGCAGTTTAACCCTTACGAAAGGAAAATATATTTACCAATATATTTCTTAAAATATATTGTGATATATTGTAATATATTATTTTCCCTTTTTATTTTCTAATATATTATATATTTGAATACATTTAATAATATATTGATGATACATATATTGCAAAATAATTATAGACAATATTTGAGGTTGCTGGAGTTTTGGAGTGACCTGTTAGGGTTTTTCTTTATTTTGTGTGTGTTTGGAAAATGTCTGATAAGGCTGAGTTGGCAAAATTCTCTTTGACATTTTGCTAGATTTCCAGAGCACCAAATGAATACAAATGTGCACACATAACATTTAGTTTTCAAAGGCACTGTATATTGTAATGGCCTGATCTCCTTATCAATGACCTGCTTGCTCTTTCCTCTGTACTGCTGACTGACGAGACATTTAATTAGGGCTGAAACTAGTGTTCTCATGTAAAATACACAGAAAAAATAACCTTGACTCTTATCTGGGAAGAAAATACTTTGTTAGCTAAACCTGCTTGTTAAAGAAAATATCTAAACCAATTATGTGGCAGCAACTCAAAGCACAAAAGGATGACATGGTTAATGCCTGGCTCACACTACAGGAGTTTTAAAATCCTAACCGATTTTGAAATCTGGTTGCAGCACACACTTAAGGAGAATCTTTGCAGATTTTCTTCCCTCAAATCTTAAACATGCTCACACTACATTATTTGAAAATAGTGGCGCATCACACACTACAAGATATTCTTAAGATTATCTTGCCAGATTTAGCACCTCACGTGAGTGACGCGATCTCACGGGGAAGCGCATGTAAACAAAATGGATAGTGTGTCGCGACAACTTGCTGGATTAATACTTATTCTTTGTAGCAATAAAAAACAAAAGAAAATCAAACGAGTGTGGACGAGAAAATGGTTGGGAAGACGGGATCAGCATGGATTGTCTGTTCTTCAACGAGAACTAGAGGTACGATTTTAACTGTTTTAAAATGTTTACAGTAGTGCGCTAGCAAGGGCTAGATTGTTTACAGCTAATTGTTTGGCAACTTGTTACTATTAGTTTATAGCGCTAACTTGCTGTACACTGTTACAGTGTAGAACTGTGTTTTAGTAAAATTTAAATCAAATAGGTGTTAAAAGAAGCAGGAATGTAGCAACACAACAGGTCTGGTCAGCAGGAATGTGTAGTAGCTGTAAAACAATGGTGATCAGCAAATAATGTTAATTTGTTGCCTTATCGTGCAAGATGCAGACATGTAACATTAAATCGGTTGGATTGCTCCATCTCTCAATTTCAATTTCTCTCAGATTGTTACTGTATCGTACTGATATGTTTTTATTTTTTCAGTTGATATTATGGACTCTATAGACTACATGACACAAAGGAATGTTAAATGATAAACTTTGAAAAGCTAATGAATTTTGTATAAATTTTGATAAATTATGTATTATTAATTTAATTAGAATTATATATATATATATATATATATATATATATATATATATATACAATTTTATATATATATATATATATATATATATATATATATATATATATATATATATTACAGAGCATTAACTACACTAAATGTAATTGAATAGGCTAAAAATTATTATACAAACAGATTGTTAATGTAAGTAGGAACCAAAAGCAAAATGTCTGCTGTTTAATGATAGAAGCTCAAGACAGTTCAAAATACCTAATGATGGTTCACATCAAGTGTAGCGCTAGTTATACATGATTTTGTTTTTAGATTTTGCTAGTGTCACTCAAATGTGGAAAATATATATTTATACTTATTAACGGTTAAGTTCATTAAAAGTGTTTTTTTGTTTTTGTTTTTTTGTATAGTTGGAGGACAGATCAGGTTTCAAAGAGCTGCTACGGGTGACATCAGATGAATTTGAAATCCTGCTAGGGAGAGTAGAACCACTGATCACCAGGCAGGACACCAAGATGAGACGGGCAATTACAGCCAGGGAGAGGCTTTCCTTGACCCTCAGATTCTTGGCCACAGGTTTGTATTTATAACAAATGTACAGGTTTGTCTCTTGTGTTTTCAGTTTACAGTAATTAGGGCCCAAGCACTGAAAGCACCTGTGTTGAACTACATTGGCCACCACACTCAGTCAACATGATGTGAATAAACATTGAGAATGCTATATTGTGCTTGGATTTTGGATATCTTAAATGGTGCTGTTATGCAGTGAGATTAAATTAATGATAAAACAGGGAAACATGAAAACATACAAATAGCTTTGACATAGTCTACTTACATTTACCATTTTAAACCTGTGATATTTTCAACTATCGAAATTATTTATGAAATGAATGCACTATATTTTAATTAAATAATATTTGTGTTTCTGTTGAAGGTGAAACCTACAAATCATTGAGTTTCCAGTACCGAATTGGGGCCACTACTGTGTCTGATATAGTGAAGGACACATGTGCAGCACTACATCAGGTCTTGAAAGATGATTTTCTAAAGGTTAGAATTTCCTAATATTTTCATTGCTAGTATCACAATAACAAACATTATGACATACAGTATTTACAAATATGAAGACAACCAACATAGTTCGAAAATGACAAACTGAAAGAGGAGAAAACACAAACATAACAGAATGTATAGATGTGGTGGGCATAAGGTTTAACTTCACTGAATTTAGAAATTCTGTATAGGTGGGGTTGGGATTCAATAGTTAATCTATTAAATCAGATGAGGATAAATCTCTCACCTTGTAAATAAATCTATCATTCTGCTCTTATTTTTGCAGACACCAAAATGAGAGGACGAATGGCGAGCAATTGCCAAGAACTTTGAAGAAAAATGGCAATTTCCACATTGTCTGGGTGCCCTTGATGGCAAGCACATCTACATTCAGCCCACAGTGGGAGCACGTGGCACAATTATAAGAACAGATTTTCTGTTCTTATGATGGCAGCTGTGGATGCAAATTATAAGTTTATTTATATCAGTGTTGGCACTCAGGGCAGGGTTTCAGATGCTGGGCTCTTTGCCAATTCTGACCTGAGGAAAGCGCTGGACAAGGGGCTCCTAAATGTTCCTCCTCCAGAAGAGCTTCCTAGGTCAGATGTTTTGCTGCCCTATATGCTTGTGGGGGATGAGGCTTACCCACTAAGAACAGATCTGATGAAGCCCTACCCTTTCAGGCAGCTGGACCACAACCAAAGGGTCTACAACTACCGACTCTCACGGGCAAGCAGAGTTGTAGAAAATGCCTTTGGCATTCTCGCCAATAGGTTTCGAGTTTTCCGCTCCACCATCCTTCTTCATCCAGACAGTGTTACAAAGATCACCCTGGCTTCAGCATGCCTCCACAAACTCCTTTGTGAGCGCCGTTCTGAGGCCTACATGCCACCAGCACTGGCAGACTGGGAGGATGCAGACCACAGAGTCAACGGAGGAGCATGGAGGAGAGATGGTCTGGGGGCCATGCAGAATCTGCAAGCTGGAAGGGCACGAAATCCCACCCTCACTGCTAAGCAGCAACGTGATGTCCTGAAGGATTATTTTACGTCACCTGCTGGCCAGGTGCCATGGCAAGAAGACTACGTTTAGAGAATTGATAAACATAAGCGTTAGCTAGGTGTAGCACAGCAATGTACATAGTTAGAAGATTACATCATTTATATTTTTGTGGTATTTAAATATTGTATATATATATAAAAACAAATTATAATGTACATAGCTAGATTACATTTATATTTTTGTGGTGTTTAAAATATTGCAATTATTTAAAAACAAATTATAATTTAAACTCACAGCATGTCTATTTGCTATTATTAAAATAAAGACAGTATTCATGATCACATTTCAGTTCTTTATTCAATTATTTTCAAAATACAACTTTCACTTTGAACTACATATCTCTCACAGTAACCTCAAATGCCATAGTGAACTTTGTGTATATCGTACTATTTGCAACTACTCATCCAAATCTTCTAACAACCTGAAATAGTTTTGAGGCTGAGCTGGACCCTGAGGAGGCAGGAGCTGATGGTAGTGTTGATGTTGTGGCTGTGTGTATAAAGGGGTTGAGGAGAGCATTTGTGTAGGTGAGTATGTAGCTGGTGGAATGTGTGAGGATGGCGATGAAGTGGACTGGTCAGCTTCCTGGGCCTCAAACAAAATATTCATTATTTTTTTCTTTGCCCTGGTCTGTAAGCTTACATTTTTTATTAATTTAAGTTCCACAGCAACTTGATGTCCAAAGGAACTGTAAGGATCTGGAGTGGCAAGAACTGAAGTAACTTGCTGTAACAAATCAAGTTTCTGTCGCTCAATAGAATCTGCATCCCCTTTGCGACGTTTCGATCCCGATTTGGGAGTGGGAAAAGAGGTGGTGAGTTCTTCACCCCTTTGTTGGGTAGAGGGATGTGGTGCTTTGGTTAATGAGATGAAAAAATTAAAGTAAGAGAAATCACATTGTTATTACAGCACAGAAGCGAATCCATTTAGAAATCAACATTTCAGAGCATATAGTACAATATTTATAAATGATTAAATATCTCCATAACATGTAAAAGAATAATAATATGTAAAGAATAACTAATAAAATAAATAATATGAATAAAGACATTATCATAAACATTGATTGACCATTTTGGATACACCAGTTATGAAAATGTCACTGCTTGATCTGTTTTGTGCAAACTTTAAAATAGGACATCTGGCATCCTGAATGACAAAACGACTCTTCTGTCATCACTTTCTCAGCATTTTATTAGTCTTTACATTTACAATTGTTATTTTACCTGGTGCCTCGGATGTATTTATAACGTCCTCATCGCTGGTGGGGTCATCCATGTCCTGCCCGTCAATCAAGTCTTTGACAGATTGATCAAGCTGAAAAACAATTTTATGTCAGTGCAAGAATTTAAAGGATTAGTTCAACCCTAAATGAAAATTTCCTGATAATTAATATCTAATTATGCAACTATCTATATTACTTAAGCACACAATATGCCTTTCCGAAATACTGCTCTGCTTACACTGGTCTCACTGGGGCGTTGGGCAACATGTTTTTTGAGGAACTCCAAATTCCTCAACAGCCAAGCCTGCTTATGAGTGAGCCCTTTCTCCCCACTCCCACTTGGTTTAGGTTTGAGAAGCTTGGTGTATTGTGTCCGTAATGTTGTTGCTCTTGTTTTCACCTCCTCCACTGAAAATATACACTGACACTGACATACACTGTGTTTTCTCTCTAAATTCAACTGAACTAATATCATTAAATATTAGGCTAGTGATGTTATTCAAACAAACTAACTGTGCAATTCATCTTTTGTTAGACCTGAATGTAGCATATGATCATTGACCTAGATCTAATGTTTACATTTGCTAGCTAATGCGCTAGCAACTTTTTACACTCACCCGGTACGTTCAAATCTGAAGCGATCTCTCCCCAGCTCTTCTCTTTGTCGCTCCGGTTGTGGTACTCGTTTGAGGAGGCATTAAATAGGCACTCATACTGCTGCCACATCTCCACCATCCGTTCTTCCATCTCCGTTGTCCACCAGACCCGCACAGCTGCTTTCGCGGTTGACATTTTCAAAACTTCCGTCAAAAGTTCCGTCACTTCCGTCTCCTTGTAGACCTGTCTCTCATTGGCTATTGTGGAAGTACTGACGTAATCATAGTTTTACGCCCGATTTATAATCCTAGATATCAAACATCTTTGATATTATCGGGGCGCCCCCGATGTGTCTGCGAGCAGATCGGGAGGTGCAAGATTCGATTTGTGAACGCCTCACATTACCAGATAATCTGCGCCGAACATCGGAACCGATCGAGGTCCTTGACAAGATTTTTTCTCAGATTCTCGGGAGGGGTAAATCGAGCATAAATCAGCCTAAAACTCCTGTAGTGTGAGCCAGGCATAAAAGATTCAGTTGTTCAAATTAAACAGAATGTGGATGAAGTGATCTGAGGCTTAGTAAGTTTGATCCATATGTTTGATTGATTTTGCGAATAATTTTGTAAGTGAATTCAAATCCATTTGTTTAGACTTTGCTTTCTAGGGATGTTTCAAACATTCTTCCTTGATATCGAAACCAGCTAATCGCTTTGTTTGATTTGATACAAAGTCACTCAACATGTTAATTGCAAAAACATTATATATATATATATATATATATATATATATATATATGCAGAAGATGTGAACATGCTTACACTAGAAGTATGCAGAATATGAAAAGTTCAGCCGTGGCAGTGGTGTCAGCCTAAAGTGTTTACAGTAAAAAAAAAAAAAAAAACATTTTTTTTTAAATAAAATTGGTTAAAAAGTACTTATAATCCAAACTGCTTCATAAATTATTTTTTTTTACCTAAAACAACAGTAGCTGCTTTTCAGTCTGCATACATGCACTTATCATATTCTATTCTGTTCTGAAATTGTACCACACAAGAGACAAGTGCATGTTTGTTTCATTTAAAGCTGTGTTGCCAGATATCACAAAAAAGCAACCAAGATATTTAATCTTCAAAAATAAGATAAATATTACCAATAACCTACAGATTTAAAGTGAAGCATGTATATATATATATATATATATATATATATATATATATGTATGTATATATATATATATATGTATGTATGTATATGTGACCCTGGACCACAAAACCAGTCACAAAGCTAAATCTTTCAAAATTGAGATTTATACGTCATCTGAAAGCTGATACTGTATATACCTCAGCGACTTAAGACTGGTTTTGTCAAAGTCAAAGTCACCTTTATTTATATAGCGCTTTAAACAAAATACATTGCGTCAAAGCAACTGAACAACATTCATTATGAAAACAGTGTCAATAATGAAAAAATGATAGTTAAAGGCAGTTCATTATTGAATTCAGTTATGTCATCTCTGTTCAATTAAATAGTGTCTGTGCATTTATTTGCAATCAAGTCAACGATATCGCTGTATATGAAGTGTCCCCAACTAAGCAAGCCAGAGGCGACAGCGGCAAGGAACCGAAACTCCATCGGTGACAGAATGGAGAAAAAAATCTTGGGAGAAACCAGGCTCAGTTGGGGGGCCAGTTCTCCTCTGACCAGACGAAACCAGTAGTTAAATTCCAGGCTGCAGCAAAGTCAGATTGTGCAGAAGAATCATCTGTTTCCTGTGGTCTTGTCCTGGTGCTCCTTTGAGACAAGGTCTTTACAGGGGATCTGTATCTGGGGCTCTAGTTGTCCTGGTCTCCGCTGTCTTTCAGGGATGTAGAGGTCCTTTCTAGGTGCTGATCCAGCATCTGGTCTGGATACATACTGGATCCGGGTGACTGCAGTGACCCTCTGATCTGGACACAGACTGGATCTGGTGGCCACGGTGACCTTGGAACAAAAGAGAAACAGACAAATATTAGCGTAGATGCCATTCTTCTAATGATGTAGCAAGTACATAGGGTGTTATGGGAAGTGTTTCCGGTTCCGGTTTACCTAATTAATGCAGCCTAAAAATCCTTTAACGGATTTGGATAATAAAAGCATATTAGTATGTTATGTGTATGCCAGGTTAAAGAGATGGGTCTTTAATCTAGATTTAAACTGCAAGAGTGTGTCTGCCTCCCGAACAATGTTAGGTAGGTTATTCCAGAGTTTAGGCGCCAAATAGGAAAAGGATCTGCCGCCCGCAGTTGATTTTGATATTCTAGGTATTATCAAATTGCCTGAGTTTTGAGAACGTAGCGGACGTAGAGGATTATAATGTAAAAGGAGCTCATTCAAATACTGAGGTGCTAAACCATTCAGGGCTTTATAGGTAATAAGCAATATTTTAAAATCTATACGATGCTTGATAGGGAGCCAGTGCAGTGTTGACAGGACCGGGCTAATATGATCATACTTCCTGGTTCTAGTAAGAACACTTGCTGCTGCATTTTGGACTAGCTGTAGTTTGTTTACTAAGCGTGCAGAACAACCACCCAATAAAGCATTACAATAATCTAACCTTGAGGTCATAAAAGCATGGATTAACATTTCTGCATTTGACATTGAGAGCATAGGCCGTAATTTAGATATATTTTTGAGATGGAAAAATGCAGTTTTACAAATGCTAGAAACGTGGCTTTCTAAGGAAAGATTGCGATCAAATAGCACACCTAGGTTCATAACTGATGACGAAGAATTGACAGAGCAACCATCAAGTCTTAGACAGTGTTCTAGGTTATTACAAGCGGAGTTTTTAGGTCCTATAATTAACACCTCTGTTTTTTCAGAATTTAGCAGTAAGAAATTACTTGTCATCCAGTTTTTTATATCGACTAAGCAATCCATTAGTTTTTCAAATTGGTGTGTTTCACCGGGCTGCGAAGAAATATAGAGTTGAGTATCATCAGCATAACAGTGAAAGCTGACACCATGTTTCCTGATGATATCTCCCAAGGGTAACATATAGAGCGTGAAGAGTAGCGGCCCTAGTACTGAGCCTTGAGGTACTCCATACTGCACTTGTGATCGATAGGATACATCTTCATTCACTGCTACGAACTGATGGCGGTCATATAAGTACGATTTAAACCATGCTAATGCACTTCCACTGATGCCAACAAAGTGTTCAAGTCTATGCAAAAGAATTTTGTGGTCAATTGTGTCAAACACAGCACTAAGATCCAATAAAACTAATAGAGAGATACACCCACGATCAGATGATAAGAGCAGATCATTTGTAACTCTAAGGAGAGCAGTCTCAGTACTATGATACGGTCTAAATCCTGACTGGAAATCCTCACATATACCATCATATATATTTTCTCTAAGAAGGAATATAATTGTGAGGATACCACCTTTTCTAGTATCTTGGACAGAAAAGGGAGATTCGAGATTGGTCTATAATTAACTAGTTCTTTGGGGTCAAGCTGTGGTTTTTTGATGAGAGGCTTAATAACAGCCAGTTTGAAGGTTTTGGGGACATATCCTAATGACAATGAGGAATTAGTAATAGTCAGAAGAGGATCTATGACTTCTGGAAGCACCTCTATTAGGAGCTTAGATGGTATAGGGTCTAACATACATGTTGTTGGTTTAGATGATTTAACAAGTTTATACAATTCTTCCTCTCCTATAGTAGAGAATGAGTGGAACTGTTCCTCAGGGGGTCTATAGTGCACTGTGTGATATGATACTGTATCTGACAGCTGAATGGTTGCAATTTTATCTCTAATAGTATCGATTTTAGAAGTAAAGTAGTTCATAAAGTCATTACTGCTGTGATGTTGGGAAATGTCAACACTTGTTGAGGCTTTATTTTTCGTTAATTTAGCCACTGTATTGAATAAATACCTGGGGTTATGTTTGTTTTCTTCTAAAAGAGAAGAAAAGTAATCGGATCTAGCAGTTTTTAATGCTTTTCTGTAGGATATGTTACTTTCCCGCCAAGCAATACGAAATACCTCTAGTTTTGTTTTCCTCCACCTCCATTTTTCGGGCTGCTCTCTTTAGGGTGCCAGTATGCTCATTATACCATGGTGTCAAACTGTTTTCCTTAACCTTCCTTAAGCGTAAAGGAGCAACTGTATTTAAAGTGCTAGAAAAGAGAGAGTCCATAGTTTCTGTTACATCATCAAGTTGTTCTGAGGTTTTGGATATGCTAAGGAATTTGGATACATCAGGAAGATAACTTAAAAAGCAGTCTTTTGTGTTAGAAGTGATGGTTCTTCCATACTTGTAACAAGAAGTAGGATTTACAATTTTGGCTATATGAAGTTTGCACAGAACTAAATAATGATCTGAGATATCATCACTTGGCTGAATAATTTCAACACCATCAACATCAATTCCATGTGACAGTATTAAATCTAGAGTATGATTTCGACAATGATTAGGTCCTGAAACGTGTTGTCTAACACCAATAGAGTTCAGAATGTCTATAAATGCTGATCCCAATGCATCGTTTTCATTATCAACATGGATATTAAAATCACCAACTATTAAGACTTTATCTGCAGCCAGAACTAACTCGGATGTAAAATCACCAAACTCTTTAATAAAGTCTGTATGGTGCCCTGGTGGCCTGTATACAGTAGCCAGTACAAACATAACAGAGGATTTATCATTAACATTTGTTTCTCTGGATAATGTTATATGAAGCACCATTACTTCAAACGAGTTCAATTCAATTCAATTCAATTCAAGTTTATTTGTATAGCGCTTTTTACAATACAAATCGTTACAAAGCAACTTTACAGAAAATTATGTTTCTACAATATTTAGTAGTAGCTAGTAGTTTGTGCACGTTTGACAGGATTTTAGAAAAATAAAAATAATAATAATAATACAAGACGTAGTCAGCTAGATGATGAACTATCAATATTATTAATTAATAGTAATTATATGATGCAGTCACACATGTAGCAATAATTGTTAGTTCTGTTTGTTGATTCAAGGTTAGGATCATCTGGGGTCCTCTGAGGGTCAGCATCATCTCTTCTCAGGTGTTCTGGATCCAGACTGGAGCTTGTGTAAATCCTAGTTCCCGTGGCAAAACATAGAAACAAAATAGAGACATCATTAGCATAGCTGCTGATCCAACAAAGTAAAATTAGTTTAACCCAAGCTAAAGAATAAAAATGCAGATGCAACTACACTCACAATTTAAGAGATACATTATTCGAATGCTTGGCGAAAGAGATGCGTTTTTAATCTAGATTTAAACAGAGAGAGTGTGTCTGAACCCCGAACATTATCAGGAAGGCTATTCCAGAGTTTGGGAGCCAAATGTGAAAAAGCTCTACCTCCTTTAGTGGACTTTGCTATCCTAGGAACTACCAAAAGTCCAGCGTTTTGTGACCTTAGGGTGCGTGATGGGTTGTAGCGTGGTAGAAGGCTAGTTAGGTACGCAGGAGCTAAACCATTTAGGGCCTTATAGGTAAGTAATGATAATTTGTAACAGATATGGAACTTAATAGGTAGCCAGTGCAGAGACTGTAAAATTGGGGTAATATGATCATATTTTCTTGACCTGGTAAGGACTCTAGCTGCTGCATTTTGGACTACCTGTAGCTTGTTTATTGACGAAGCAGGGCAACCACCTAGAAGTGCATTACAATAGTCCAGTCTAGAGGTCATGAATGCATGAACTAGCTTTTCTGCATCAGAAACAGATAACATGTTTCGTAGCTTGGCAATGTTTCTAAGATGGAAGAATGCAGTTTTTGTAACATTGGAAATATGATTTTCAAAAGACAAATTGCTGTCTAATATAACACCCAGATTTCTGACTGTAGAGGAAGTAACAGTACATCCGTCTAGTTGCAGATTGTAATCTACAAGATTCTGTGTGGTGTTTTTTGGTCCAATAATTAATATCTCTGTCTTATCCGAATTTAATTGGAGAAAATTATTTGTCATCCAATCTTTTACATTTTTAACACACTCTGTTAGCTTAGATAATTGGGAAGTTTCATCTGGTCTCGTTGAAATATATAGCTGAGTATCATCAGCATAACAGTGGAAGCTTATTCCGTATTTTCTAATAATATTACCAAGGGGCAACATGTATATTGAAAATAGAAGGGGACCTAGGACGGATCCTTGTGGCACTCCATATTTTACTGATGATAAATGAGATGACACCCCATTTAAGTAAACAAAATGATAGCGATCGGACAGGTAGGATCTAAACCATCTTAGAGCCTGCCCTTGAATACCTGCATAGTTTTGTAATCGATCTATGAGTATGTCATGATCTATGGTGTCGAACGCAGCACTAAGATCAAGTAAGACTAGAAATGAGATGCAGCCTTGATCTGACGCAAGAAGCAGGTCATTTGTAATTTTAACAAGTGCAGTTTCTGTGCTATGGTGGGGCCTAAAACCTGACTGAAATTCTTCATACAGATCATTTTTATGCAGGAAGGTGCTCAATTGAGCAGACACAACTTTTTCTAAAATTTTAGACATAAATGGAAGATTTGAAATAGGCCTATAATTTGCCAGTACACTAGGATCTAGTTTTGGTTTCTTAATAAGAGGCTTGATAACCGCCAGCTTGAATGGTTTTGGGACGTGACCTAAAGATAACGACGAGTTAATGATATTGAGAAGCGGTTCTTCGGCTACAGGTAACAGCTCTTTTAGTAATTTAGTGGGTACAGGATCTAATAAACATGTTGTTGGTTTAGATACAGTGATAAGTTTATTTAGCTCTTCCTGTCCTATATTTGTAAAGCACTGCAGTTTATCTTTGGGTGCGATGGATGAAACTGAAGTGTTAGACGCTGTAGAATCTACATTCGCTATTGTATTTCTAATGTTATCAATTTTATCAGTGAAGAAATTCATAAAGTCATTACTATTTAACGTTGGTGGAATATTTGAATCAGGTGGCGTCTGGTAATTTGTTAATTTAGCCACTGTGCTAAATAAAAACCTTGGATTGTTTTAGGTTATTTTCAATGAGTTTGTGGATATGCTCTGCCCTAGGAGTTATACTTGAAGCCTGCTCTCTGAGAGATCCTGAAAACGTTGTTATAAATTGAAGCAACACCTCCACCTTTGCCTTTTAGACGCGGCTCATGTTTATAACAGTAATCTTGGGGGGTGGACTCATTTAAAATAATGTAATCATCAGGTTTTAGCCAGGTTTCTGTCAAACAGAGTACATCTATATTATGATCAGTGATCATATTATTTACAAAAAGTGTTTTCGTAGAAAGGGATCTGATATTCAATAAGCCAAGCTTCATCATTTGTTTATCCATATTGCTTCTGTTTTTTATTTGTTGAACCTCAATTAAATTGTTAATCTTAACTTGGTTTGGACGTTTTTTGTTTTTTCTAGTTCTGGGAACAGACACAGTCTCTATAGTGTGATATCTAGGTGAAAAAGTCTCTATGTGTTAGTGTGACCCTGGTTTTGTGGTCCAGGGTCACACTAACACACACACACACACACACAAAACAAAAATACATGGAATATTAATAGTGTTACAAAGTTAATTACACCTGTCTATTCAATAATGTTATTAAAAATTTTTTTAAAAAAATAATTAATTAATTTGAGGACAAAAAAAGTTGCCTTTGGATAAAAGCACAGAAGAAAATCTTTATTGTTACACCCGTTCATACCATAAACAAGTAAATGGGTTTAGTGTCTTTCTTTCTTTCGTTTTTTTGCCTGTCTAAATAAAACCATAGTGACTTTGAGGTTGTTGGAGTTAGTCAGAGACGACTGAATGGTGAAAAGCAGTACTGTGAGGAGGTCAGAGGAGAATTTGCAGACTGGTTCAAGCTGACAGAACGGCAAACACATCACAGTTTGAAGTGGGTGGGCTACAGCAGAAGAAGACACAATAGGCTTCGCTCTTGTCAGTTTTAAGAACGGGAAACTGATGCTACCATGGGATCGGACTCAACAAAACTGAACATAAAGATAAAAATGTCAAAAAGAAGGGTAAAAAATACGCTCAACCAGAGTTAGAAATAAATCAGTGATCAGTAATGGCCCAAGCGCTACAGATTCATCACCAATTATAACAATTGCATGGTTTACACCTGTGTTGCAAAGAACATACCAATACAATATGACTGGTGAGCAAGTTTCTCATAGCATTTCACACTTACTTTCCACCATAAAAGAAGATTCTCATGAGACTGATTACAACCGCCTATTAAGAATCAAAATATTGCCAAGCTTGGTTGTGCCTGAAAGCCCAGTCCATCACCTCTAGCCTGTCATGTCCACAATGCATCATGGTGGAAATTGTGACAAATAATATATTTTGGTAACACTTTAGAATAAGGGTCCATTAGTTAATGTTTTAATTAACATGAAAAAAACAATGAACAATACATTTATTACTGTATTTATTAATCTTTGTTTAGTTAATGAAAATACAGTTATTCATTGTTAGTTCATGCTAATTCACAGTCCATTAACTAATGTTAACAAGAACAATTTGGATTTGAATAATGCATTAGTAAATGTTGAAATTAACATTAACTAAGATTAATAAATGTTGTAGAAGTACTGTTGTTGCTTAGTTCATGTTAACTAAAGTAGGTAACTAACATTACTAATACAACTAATGGAACCTTATTCTAAAGTGTTACCCATATTTTTCTTACCCCATGAATACATATGAGTGTACACCTTTTAATGTTTATTTTCAAAAGAGTATTAAATAATATTGCTCAAGGCAAAACAATATTAAGTATATATATATATATATATATATATATATATATATATATATATATATATATATATATATATACAGTACAGACCAAAAGTTTGGAAACATTACTATTTTTAATGTTTTTGAAAGAAGTTTCTTCTGTTCATCAAGCCTGCATTTATTTGATTAAAAATACAGAAAAAACTGTAATATTGTGAAATATTATTACAGCTTAAAATAATAGTTTTCTATTTGAATATACTTAAAAAAAAACATTTATTCCTGTGAAGCAAACCTGAATTTTCAGCATCATTACTCCAGCCTTCAGTGTCACATGTAACATCCAGTCTATCACATGATCATTTAGAAATCATTCTAATATTCTGATTTATTATTAGTGTTGGAAACAGTTCTGCTGTCTAATATATTTGATGAATAAAAGGTTAAAAAGAACTGCATTTATAAAAAATAAAATAAAATTATAATAATATATATTCTAATAATATATTTTCTTTACTATCACTTTTTATCAATTTAACACATCCTTGCTGAATAAAAGTATTGATTTTATAAAAAAAAAGAGTATTTATTTTATTTAAAAAAAAAGAAAGAAAGAAAAAAAATTACTGACCCCAAATTACTGACCAGTAGTGTATATTGTTATTACAAAATATTTCTATTTTAAAAACATAGCTTCTTTTTTATTATTATTATTATTTTATTTTTTTACTTTTTATTCATCAAAGTATCCTAAAAAAGTATCACATGTTCTGAAAAAATATTAAGCAGCAGAACTGTTTCCAACTTTGATAATGAATCATCATATTAGAATAATTTCTAAAGGATCATGTGATAATGATCCTAAAAATTCAGCTTTGCATCACAGAAATAAATGATAATTTAAAGTATAATACATTTAAAAACAATTATTTTAAATTGTAATAATATATCACAATATTATATTTTTTTCTGTATTTTTGATCAAATAAATGCAGGCTTGATGAGCAGAACAAACTTCTTTCAAAAACATTAAAAATAGTAATGTTTCCAAACTTTTGGTCTGTACTGTATATATATATAAACAGTAGTATATAAGTTATATAAGTTTGTACTATGCAGTAGTTTACTAAAATTGCCATATGATAATAAGATCAAAAACTCTTTGAAGAGACTCAAAAACATGAGAAAAAATGACAAGACACACACTGCATCAGTTAGGGTTCAAATAATTTTTGCCAAACATACACCATATTAATACCATTTCTTGATTTATTTTTTTCATTTTTATATATCTTATCTCCAATCATGTGGTGTGAAGTAAGCAAGTAAGCATCTGCAAGATCTTTACTCTTGATCTTTTACATTATCACACTCAGAAAAACAGATATCAGTTGGATCAACAGGGTTACACATATGAAAATGAAACACCTTTTCTACTGCAGACCAGGGGGTGTTCAAATACAATAACATCAAGTAATATTTTACATGGGCACCTGCACGGAGTCAAGTAAACATCACTGAGCTGTCTGTGTATGTAAGGTCGGGGCCGTTGTGGGCCCTGTGAGAGTGTGTCTAATGGGAGGAGGGCGTAATGGCAGCTGTTTATGAACCCTGCCCACGTCTGGATGGATGAGGCTGTAACTGAAGTGGGCTTTTATCCAGGAGGATGTCTCTCAAAATACCCCCCATCTCAGTCCCAGCCATGTGCGCCACGAGAAACAGTTATTTCACTCTGTCGTTCTGTGAGCTCAGGAGAGAGAGACAGGCCTGGAGGATCCAATCAGTGCAGAAAAACCTTTGGCGTCTCGGTCTGTAGGGAATGCTGCTCCGTATGAGTGCCGCTCTTCGCTGTTGCTCTCATGTCCATCTCTATTTGTTACAGGGGAGATGAGCTTTGGTTTTGGTTTGTAATGTGGTTGTAGGTTCCGACTTGGTGGGTTGTGACCCGGAAATGCGTTGCAGATCTGTTCTGATACCAGATGCAAATTATAAATGCCCACTAACTAGATAATCATGCTTACAGTAGGATAGTTAGGATAGCTAAATAAATTAGCTTATAAGCTTTGAAAAAGGGGGCAGAAAACACTTTTCATATCTAATCAAGCTCTACTGTGTTTTGGTTAAAATTCATCTGTCAGTTGGTAAATTAGTTTAATTAGACAGGTACGGTCATGATTAGTTTTTTGTGACATACCCTCATCCTTAAAAAGTTTGATGGGAAAAAAAGGCAATAAAATGCATCCAGAATATTAATACAGGTTTGCTGTGAGTCTGTTATCAAAAGAAAGCATCAAGGGTTGAACACAACAATAAATATCTAAATAGTTAATTTGCAAAAACAAATAACTCCATTTTAGTTTATTTTATTTAGGTAATTTAAAAAAAAAAAAATTTTGCATTCCAAGTAATATCAAACAGACTGCAGTTGGGTTGTTTAAATTAAGTAATAATAACTCGAACAAATACAGGTAACTTGCAAAATTAAAGTTCATTGAAAGTATGTTTATATGTAGTAGTTTTTTGGCAAAAGCATATAACTTCACATTTCATGTTTCAGAATTAAACAGAAACATATGGTGTTATTTCCCTGTCAAATGTCGAGAGCGCATTATTGTAGCGTGAAAGTTTACATTAATATAATGCGCAAGCATGAATCTCTCTGCTCGCGCGCGGGAACTGGGCGCGCGCTCTCAGATACACGTTGCTCTTGTAAGAATTTTCTCTGGGCTCGCTCAGAGAGTATGCCTGCACTTAAAACGTGTTCAGTGCAATCGCGAATCTCTCCTCTTCGCTTAAAGTAAGCGTGTATGTGCTTAGACTGTGTCCCGTGTGTTCGCGCATGGCCAAGTACTCTTCTCTTCGATTTCTTTCTCTTTACTTTTGGCATAAACGCTGTCAAAACGGCAACAACTAATCAGAAATATGCTTCAACGACTGACCAATGAAAACGCGACATCGTAAATGGAATCTTATTGGTTAATATTGAACCGCACATGGAACACATGGAAAAAGTTCACTGAAGTTCAATCAAGACGAGCCGAGATGCATCCGCCGAAATCGACAATCTCAGGTAACCTGTTTTATTTGTTTTGATGTTAAATATGTCAGATGTATCTTAGAAATGTCTGGGAAGAGGGTGATTGGATTAGTTATTTTTAATAAAGTACATTGTAGTACATTTGAACCCGTAGTGTACTACAAGTTTTTACAAATTAAATTTTCATATACAGTAGTTCATGACTTTTAGCTGCTGCTAAATCTACAGTGCCACAACATAAGACATTAGCTTGTATTTTACACACCTTGCAGTCTGAAAACTTCCACTACCAACATAGCTTTCAGTGGTTTTAGTGAAGTTTTGTGCACTTGAAGTGTGTGAAACAAAAATCACCATAATCATTTAAATCATCATAAAAAGTTTTACAGACCTCCTCATTGTGAAAATAGAATTCTGTAGGAAACCCTGGCTCATGATAATATTATTACAATTCTATTTCATAATCATGATTCTGTACAAATGATTACAAGCACTTTTTTTGTTTACTTTTCACAAATGAACATTTTTAGTAGTTTGTGTCCTTTTTAAAATCTGAGACTTGTAAAACTAGTTCAACCATAAATACAAAGTGAGAAACTAGAAATGTGTGACAGCCCAAAACACTTGAAACAGATTATTTAATATTTGTTGATCTTGATACAACTATTAACATTAATATAAATTACCAAACTGTGATGGGCTGTACTGTACAATTAAATATGTTTTACATATATATATTCTAGAAAATGTGAGTGGTGTTTGCCTGAACAAAACTTTTTGCTGCAATGCCTGCATGTAGTAGGTAGATGCCAGTGAATTGCATTGCTAAGGTGCTTTGCGTGTCTTTTAGCATGTTGTCTACTAGATTGTTTAATGTGGTTACCAGCTGGTTACCAGTCCAACTCAACAGAGTCCACTCCCAATTTTTGCCAAAGACTACCAAAGCATTTACTTCAATATAAATCTATACATTTTCTGCCTGATTTTATAATTTAATGGGTGGAAATTTAGTGTATTTTTCACATAAAAATCAGCATATATCTCTTCAACAAGCAGCATGGTTTGAGGTATCCTTCATGCCTGTAATACAAATGGTTTTCTAAATGCCTGTAATACAATTTTTTTATCACTATCCTTAAAGGGATACTCAACCCCAAAATGAAAATTTTGTCATTAATAACTTACCCCCATTTCGTTCAAAAACCCATAAAAGCTTTGTCCATCTTTGAAACACAATTTAAGATATTTTGGATGAAAATCGGGAGGCTTGTGACAATTTGTTGAATAAAGTCGTTATTTGTTTTCTTTTCATACAAAAAAAATATATTCTTGGTGCTTCATAATGTTACAGTTGAACCACTGATGGCAGATGGAATATTCTGACGATGCTTTTAATACTTTTCTGGACCTTGACAGTGTATTGTACATAGCAGTCTATGGCCAGTCACTAGCCTCCCGTTTTTTATCCAGAATATCTTAAATTGTGTTCAAAAGATGAACTAAGCTTTTACGGGTTTGAAACGACATGGGGGTAAGTGATTAATTACAACATTTTCATTTTGGGGTCGAGTATCCCTTTTAGTATGATCTAGCCTTTACTACGCCTCTACCTGATGTCATCTCATAAATTCTCATATTAACCAACTCACCATTTATTCTTCATTATTATTCAGTTATTCAGTTGCCTTTCATTTTCTCATTTGTTTTACTTGTTCATTGTTTTCCTGAGGCGAGCACTTTCAGATAATATACAACCTCTCTGCTGGTGACATCAGGGTGGTGTTACATCGGTCTTTATAAGAACACAACACGTACTGTATGCCATTAAACCAGTCAATGCTTTGAAGGGCAAGGGGACATGCTGTAAAATAAGTAAAGAATTAATACATGCAATATAGCATGCATGTTTTGTTTTTGTTTGTTTTTTTTTTCTGACGTGGAAGACAAAAAGAGATATTTAGCAGAATGCTACCAAGCTGCTCTTTTTACACTTACATTTACACTTGCTCTGTTTACTGTAAGCAATTTTGCAAATACCAGTCATTAGATTATTAGTAGGCTGTGTACTTAATATCTGCTAATACTTTACTTTGATGGCCCCCCGACAGACAGTTATACTTTAGACTTGAATTAACTTTGCAAGTACATAAACAAATTCTACTAACCCTAAACTTAACCCTAACCTAACAATCTGCTAATACTTAAATTAGAGTTAGTTGATTTATAGTTGCAAAAAAAACTTACTCCAAAGGGGACAATGAAACATGTACGTGGTTTCATATCAACATGGTTTCATATCAACATTACACAGCTGTGATCTTTCCTTGATGCACTTTCATTAAAATAACTAAATTATGACTGTTTCTTGTAAAAGAACCTTGCAGAACAAAATAAGTGGGAATTTGAAAATAATATATATATTTTTTTTTTATTATGACACCTTTCGAGATCTAAATTAAATCTATATCAGTGTGAGGTGGGTGCAGTAATCAGTGCAAATCATGCATCATCATTTATTAGCCTGTAAAAGCCATTTAGCTCCTTCCACATAAACTGAGGCCTGTTTAAAACTTTTATCTCAATCATTTATTTATTATTTATGAACCTTCCACCTCTTTTGACAGGCTCATGAAAGTATGCAGGAACATGTTCCTATGTTTAGTTTTTTTTTTCATGAAATACTGCGATAATTGAACGGCAAAGGACAATCATTCATTTATATGCAAATAAGGGCCCTATTTGATATCAAGCCAAAGAGAGATACACATTATTATGCTCTAGTATGAGTGTGTTGTTTAACACACACACACACACACATGGATGTTCAGTAAATGGATACTTAAGTCATGTCAATCATGCACGTTAGTCACACAAATATACAACCAGCACATCTGGCTCCATCCTGTTTGGTCATGTGAGTCTCTTTGTTAAAAACATTTATTTTTTCATATCTATTTTCATTCTGGTTGCTCCTGATACTCTCATGCAGTCCTATTAATAACACACTATACAATATCACAGTCAAGCGCTATCAGACGTACTTTTATTATGAGGAATGGGCCAATTTGGCACAAAAAGATTGTGGGTGTTCAAAACATGCACATCACTTATCTAAATAGTTCAGTCGCTCACTGAATGTCAAGTTATTAAGCACCGCAAATCTGTACAGAGACTCATTGCTGCTGCTGTATGAAATTAGAAAAAGTTTAGCATTTATTTTTTTGCATAATGGAAAGCAGCAGTTAAAGTCACTTTTTTTTCAGAGATAACCAATGTCTGATATTTGTGTTTAAATGGTCTCTGTATGCAAGTGCACTCCTAAATATGTTGTCACGGTAAAAATGTAACAAAAATTAATTCTTAATACCAATACAATGCCACAGCAAACATGTAAATATTTAAAAAGTGAAAATTATAAATGCTTCATAAAAAAGTAAATATTGAATATTAAAACATCAGCATGTCACTTTCAAGTATTTCTAAAAGTAAACATTGTTTCATGTTATCAAATAATTATTCAATTATGCAGTCTGTACTAAATTAAAGAACAAAGAAACAACTTATAAACAACAGAACAAAGATACTTAAGAAGTAAACAGTGTTTGATATTTTTCAGGTATCAAAGGCTTTTTTCACACTTCAGAGAAAATGTGATTATCAAAAACATATTTTGTTTTTCTTGTTCAAACTGCATTTGTTTTCACCAACTTTATGATATGTGAGACTTTAGCAACGGATGTTTCACCACTGCTATGCTCAGGGTAGGGTTGTCCACAAGTTTGTTGCGTACACAACAGGATAAAATAAGAAAGATGGCATAAGATAGATTCAGACGGCAATTTCATGTGGTGCAATCACATGGGATAAGCAAAGCCTGTGATTTTACACAAATGTACTGACTTCTCTCCTGAATAGGATGTCAAGGCTTTGCGTAACATCATAAACAAGAATTTTCCTTAATGCATGCTGCTATACATGTCATTCATCTCCATGTAGACATTCTTTTTGTTTTCGCTCTTCTGATGGTTTTCAGCTTTCTCTTTCTGCAAATTATATAGTTGTATGGTGCATAGCGATATGACCCAGCACTCAAAATACAGTCCAACACTGCCTCCATTCTTTACGAAAGATGGATAAAAATGAGCTCAGGAAATAAAAACCTTGAAGAAATGATATATGACTCGCCAAATCATAGCCCAATGGCGATGTCGATGTGCATAGGACTAATATTATCACCGGATCTCTGTGTTTGGTGAAATATAATAGATAATTTACGGGGGACTTGCAGACTTACAGAATTACAGACCTGGCCGATTCGTACGTGAATAAGATCACAGACAGTTATTACAAATGACTAGAGGTCACCAGGTATAGCTAATCTTGTGCGAATAGGGCTTTAGTCTGTGATTTTTATTGCTGTTTGAATCCAAAATGTGTGTGTTTTTCTCCCAATAGTCACGTAAAAAACCCTGGTAGAATTTCCTACTGTTTTTGAACAAAAACCAAGGTCCTGTGGAAATATAACTGACATCCGAATCCACATCTCTGAGTTTACAAGAAGAAATTGATTCAAAGTTCACTGTTTAAATCCTTTTGACGATTGCTGAACACCTATTAGGCTAACTGTTGCACATTGCTTTAATCTGCATGCATTTGTATTACTGAAATGCTGGAAAGCATTTACAAGAACAATGTTTCATAATATTTCTATAATATTTCACTGCTCCACCACAGTGAGTGAGCTGTTAAGAACAAGAAAATCACATAAACAATTCAAAAACATGTATTTGATACAATTATTTTGTAGCGAATCAGCTCAAAGGGGAAATATGAATAATCAATCACAACTGTAGTTATGATAAATTTTAAATATTTAGATCCGCTGTAAGTATTTACTTGAACTCTCAGTGTCAACTGTTTGTCAATTCTAAGAATGTTAATTTCCTGGTTAAGGAAAGTAATTTTCTTACTGTACAATACTACTCAGAGCATGTAGTAAAAATCTGCATGATTAGGGACTTCAGTTATGAGCAAACAATGAACAACCTCAAGTGTGATACAAGTAAGACTTTATTAACTACATAAACACTTAAACTAGTCACACACACACACACACACACACACACACACACACACACACACACACACACGCACACATACAGTACAGACCAAAAGTTTGGACACACCTTCTCATTCAAAGAGTTTTCACACTGAAGGCATCAAAACTATGAATTAACACATGTGGAATTATATATGGAATTATATACATAACAAAAAAAGTTTGAAACAACTGAAAATATGTCATATTCTAGGTTCTTCAAAGTAGCCACCTTTTGCTTTGATTACTGCTTTGCACACTCTTGGCATTCTCTTGATGAGCTTCAAGAGGTAGTCACCTGAAATGGTCTTCAACAGTCCTGAAGGAGTTCCCCGAGAGATGGTTATGTGTGTTCATTCAAAGAGAGGTTTTCTTATGAACTTATTAGAGAAGAGTCCATTTTTATGGACATTATGTGTCTGTTTTTGAGAGACTTGAGTTAAGAGTTGCTTTGCTGCATTCCTGGGTGCCATAAACTAGTGTTATCAGATAGTGTGCCTTTGGTTGCTATGGAACCAGAGGCCTGTTCTGCCTTTTTTGAGGTGATAGTGTAGTTGCATTTTGGGGGAAGGGACCAAAGATCCTATGGCTAGATGAGGGGGCGTTATAATTTTTTAAACATAACAAATAGTTGTGTGTCTGATTGGTCCAAATGCTACAATTTACAAAACAAAAAACAAAAAAAAACAATCAGTTGTATGTTTACCTTAGAGGTTGCATAATCTTCTAATCTTCAAATTTTTTATGACATCCATAATTTTGAGAAATAAAGAGAGAAATCCATTTAAACTACAGTGACTTTTATTTTTTAACATGAGGTTTAAATAAACAAATAATAAATAGGATATTATTAAAAAATAATTTATTCTTATTATTATAAACATATGACATTTCATTTACAGCAGACAATCATGCGACTAGCTATGTGAGCAGCGTGTTCCCAGCTTCGTAGGATTACAGAACTCACTTCTCCACTGTACATAAATTGCCATCCAAATCCATGAGTTCTATCCCTGAGGAGTCATGTAAATTTATTTTAACAGACATCCTCATGAGGGACAATTACTGTCCAAATAGGGAAATATTCATTGTTTTTGGTCTTCTTCAGTCCCTCTAGATTTTTAGCTATTCCATAATGCCATAAGTTTGAGGAGTAACATCCATATATAATACAGGATTGTATCCCCTAAATTACAGTTTTTTGTGTGTGTGTGTGTGTGTGTGTGTGTGTGTGTGTGTGTGTGTGTGTGTATGGAACAGAACATTCTGGTTTCCTGTGCATTTGACATCTGCTATTTTTAACCAAAGTAATATTACCAAAGGTTTGTTATGTTAGGTGATTTTAAACCACCATCATTCATATATATATATATATATATATATATATATATATATATATATATAATATATACACATTTGTTGCCGTGCATATGATACGCAGTTTTTCCGTACATATTATATGCATCTACCCCACAACCCTAACCCTACCCATTGTGTAGCATATACACTCCAATGTCAATTTTTGCCTATTAACACCACAAGTTTTTTTTTTATTTGGCGTACTATTTGAATGCGCATTCATGAGATCGGGTTGTTTCCATACACACTGCATAGAATTTCCGCAAATGTGGCTGTCACTCTCATAAATTACTGAACTGTGTGTACAGAACAGGAGTACACAGTTAAAGGTCAATTGACAACCAAATTTAGCTGCAGTGTGTACATGGCCCAATCCTGTTGAGAAAAAAAGGCATATGCTGGTTAGGTATGTTTTAAAGCATGGTATAGCTTGTTTAAGCCAGTCCTTAGTTGGTCATGAGCTGGTTTAAGCTGGTCCTGAGCTGGTTTTTTCTAATGGGTCAGATGGTAAAAATAAAACAAGACACAAAACATGGCCACAAGTCTGGATCAGGTATTTAGGGCCAATTTTATAATACAACGCAATTACAAAATAATCCCATCTACTTAAGTGATAGTATTATATTACAAAAGGAAAATCAAAAAAGCTGCTTGTTACATCCCTAGTTCTAAAAATTGTCAAAGGCTTTTAACAGATATGCACATTTAAAAATAGATGTAATTTATGTCCCCACTATTTTTGTCCTAATTGTCTTCACCAACTTATAAAACTGATTGTGGTAAGGAAAAGTAAATGCATTTAAATTGGGGAACAGGAGTTTTAATTAAGTTGTTTTGTGTTATAACGAGTGGCGTTCCAGTTATGCAATTTGTTCATTTTTAATATGTTATGGTGAGCACTTTGAAGGCAACAGCAGTGCACACAGACTCTCACATTGATCAATTGCTTTTTCACAGCTGCTCTGGCTCACTATTCATTCTTGTATAATCACCACCCAAACTGCAAATAAATCTGATGTATGACTACAGTTTTGGTTTATTAAAATATTAAAAGTTTTATCAGGCAAATTAGAACAGAGAACCTTTAGTTAACCTTTATAAATGTTATAAACAAAATGGTACCGGATTTAACTACAGAATCCCAGGATAGATAGTGACAGATGTAGGATTTAGGTTATCAAGTTAAATAAGTTACATGTTTATTGGATCACTTAAATGGGTCAACAAGAATTATTGTTCCCTTCAATCACTCTGTAATGAGTTAATGAAGTGGTATGTTGAAAAATGGCCAGTCAGTGTGGTATTAAAATGTTAAATTGAAAGATTTTTGTATGATTCTTACGTTGGTTAGATTTGTGTGCAGGCATGGAAATAAACAAATACTCTTCTACCGATGTATATATGTCACAGACTAATAATTTATTAAAACTGTAAAAGATTTGTGCATAATCTATTTAATATTAATGAGCATAACTTATGGTACAGCTTTCTTGACAGCACAAACAGTACATCAGTGCAAAAGTGACAGCCATGCATTTAAAATTCACACGTTTTCCTTAATGAAAAATTAAACAAAAATGTTGATGATTCATCTTAAACTTAGTGGCTTCTTATTTTTAATTTTATTTACTTTTTTGTCCATTAAAATTACAGTGTCACTCCCTCCAATTATAAATTCCATCTGCTGTATTCTGCCATATTTGTTGCATTCTATAAATGTTGCTGCACTTTATAAATGTTGCTGCAATTAAACAGCAGTTAAAATATGCTTTTAAGTGTACAAGTTGGCATTTCAAAAAAAAAAAAAAAGGCAAACAGCAAATCCACAGAGACTCTTTGAAATAAACAAATAAACACAATTTACATATATTTCAGCCCACTCTGTTTCCATCACTGGGATTCTGGTCTGTGTCGAGTACTCTGAACTGATGTGGAGCGACGGATACGGACTCATTTTATCTTGCTTGAGGCAAATCTCAGCAAGATGACAGTGCTATCGCAGGCCTCTGGGAGACTGCTCATTTTTTAATCCATCCCTCCTTCATGAAGTGGGGAATTTGGGAGGCATTGTTCAATAATGAAATAAACTCATCATCTGGGGACTCTTGAATTGTCTTGTTTTGGAGGCAGAATCCTCAGTCTCCAAGAATCCCTCATTGCTACATCCATTGCTTTTGATTCGGTTGTTTTTTATTAAGTTTATGAAGAGCAAACAATGTGTCATAGAATCTGACTTTTATTATTCAGAGAGGAATCATATGGAATATTTGGAATGGCATATTAGATACCATTTTTACTATTTGAAAATGAAGTGTGCATACTATACTGTGCTTTTTCTATTTACCATAACTAGAGGTGAAATGCAGCTGCCAAGCTGTTCTATGTGGCTGCTAGAGCATTTCAAGGTGGTTTCTAAGATATGGTTTGGATTGGTGGGTAGGTGGTTGTCAAAAAAAAAAAACCTTACTAGTCTCTATAATATTCTGGTCTCTAGATTACTAAAGACACATCTTCAGTGTTTATGGACTTTCTATATTTATTGTAACTAAAACGAAGTACATATGATACAATGAATTACCACTGCATATAATACAATAATTTGGATTGAAAATACAAATGTTAATATTTCTGAAATTATATTAGGACATCATAACCGTACAGGGTTAAAATTTTATCTTGAAGTATAATCGTGTTTGATACATTATTGTTGCACACTGCATACTGCTTGATATGTTTTTAAAATTGAAAAGGCAATATACAGTATACTGTGTAGTGGGTAGTGTGTATGCTTTACTGTATGCTTTACTGCACAACAAAGTATGCCGCAATGTTTTATCATTTACTTCTACATGTCAGGTGTGAGTGGATAGGTAAGTGTCTGCTCTGGCTCTGGCTCTGGCTCTGGCTCGTGTGTGTGTTTGGCAGTGTAAAATGCTTGCTCTGCACCTCTGTCAGATGGACCTGCTGGGAGTTCACAGTGTGAACGTGTACACCAGCCCTTCTGATGGATCAATAACCTCAGCTCATGCCTCTCAGCGTAATTGATTTATGACCAACCAATCATATGTTCATCTAAGACAAATCTAGATATGAGGGAAGTGAATGTTCCTTTACTTCCACAGAGGTTCTCAGAGTAAAATCTTTTTTTTTACCAGAGTTAGTGGAGACTGAATTGAGTTTTCAGTCATTTCATTAAGGTATCAAAGATGTCTCTGCTTAAATTCCATGCTGATCAAATGAAAATGGATTCTAATTAAACATACACTTGTTGACATGCATTACAGGTATAAAACTGTAATTTAAATGCAAATAGCAGCTCAGATCACTTGATTTCAGAAGGATGCTACATATTGTTTTATAATGGGTTCATATACAGACTATTTTAGTCTATATACTGTAAATATATACAGTACAGTCCCTTCTGAAACTGTGACATTACTTGAGTCGTTTTCTCAGGAGAAGCAGAAGACTTCAGCAGAAGTTTCCATTTGCTCTCCATGTATTCTCATTGCTGTCTTGAAGACATCTGGCTTGTGATTTTTCTCTCCTGTGGGCTGTATCCTGAAGCTCATGTCTTAAGCAGCGTCTCTCCATGTCTTCTGAGGAAGCACTGCGTGTAGTTTTGAAGTGATTCTGACAGCGACAGACATATCTCATTGTGTCAGACTTCAGTTTCCCAAAACATGTTCCCTTCGACCAGGTTTTGTTCTGTCATAGCGTTGAATCTCTGGATCACTACACTTGTCAGCCGAACGGCTTTGAGGTAACAAATCGTTTGATTTGCCTTTGACACTTCGGCTGGACACAAATAAACCAGTGTTGCAGTGGATTGCACCAGTACCGTTTAGTGGAGCAGGTATGGTAAGCTAGACATGCCACATAAGGATTCCCAGCCTCACAACGACTGAACGGATTGATTCCGTGACGGTGAAACGGATGGAAATGAACCAACAAATTTGCTCCCTCAAGCAGTGTTGGGAGGAGGTCGAGGGGAGTGCTTCACTATATTGAGCACTAAAAAGCTCCAGTCTGCCGGTGTGTCTTTGTTCATGCTTACTGTCCCCCAGCCGTAAAGTGTTCTAAACACTTTAAATTACAGTATAGCTAAAGTTCCTTTCAAGGAAACACTGCGCAACCTTATTTGACACCTGTAAGTGTCATTTCAGGCATGGAAGACCAACTGCTGAAAGTGTATACTTGAACATAGAAATACTGAAGTGTATATATACTTAATATACTATATTGAAGAATACGTAAAGTGTATATTGTGGGTCGGTCGATCCGATACACATGTAAAGTCCTAAATGTGACTCTCAGAACCGGAGCTTATATGAGAAACTGAGCTTCTAATGACAGGTGAGATGAAGTAATGACTTTACCAAATGGGTGATTCGCTCTTATATTTAGAAGGAAAACAAAACACGGTTTTTACCATTCAGAGTAATATGAGTGAAACCTGGTACAGTATGTACCGGTACTGTATATATGGGCCATTCTACAAAACTGGTCCAAAGCCAGAGTTAAAAAAAAGTATGCAAATTGTATTATATCCAAGGTACACATTTCTAGTAATTGTGCAGTTAATTCTCATATTGTATTTTAAGAAAGTTTTGGAATATTTGTTCTCTCAAATTTGTCATTACAAAAACACAGTAATAATAATTTAATTTAATTAGAAGGGTTATATTAACCTATTAAGATTTTGCTTACATCTAGATTGTATGTGTGTGTGTGTGTGTGTGTGTGTGTGTGTGTGTGTGTGTGTTAGAGCCCGATATAATTAATATTATAATATTATCGGCCGATATAAGCTAATTGCATTTAAATCGGCATCGGCATTTATAACGGCCGATGAAACATGAGAAACAGAGTCTCATGCTTCACTCATGTTATGAGTGTTGCATAGTGTGCCCACCAGAGGGAGCTCTGCAGCTCCAGAGTTAACAACAGCACCAGAAGTCCACTACAGAAGAAAGCGATCACAAGCCACGGAGATGTAACTTACTGTTTTGACGGTGAGTCTGTCGTTCGTCATGTGAAATGATTGTAGATTTAGTTCATACCCTGTATATAAAAACTGTGTGGTAGTTCTAGCTAACGGTCCTATCATTATCACTTCTAAATATTATGTAACATCACTTACAGCCGCTAATGCATTGCTATATTAGATTAGCCACAAAGCTAATACCATGTTTATCAGTGGAAGAGCGTGAACGTTAATAGGAGGTCAATTGCGATTTGCGCTGCGCTATGGCGCAGGCGGAATTTTAAAAACGTTTAGCGGGAGCTCTTTCATTGTCTGTTGTTCCTCCTTTCGGTCAGGAGCAAACATGTATCTGTCCCATTGTAAGAAGCGAGCGATAGCGCTAGTCCTGCTGATGAGAATTAAGAGAGAAGCAAGGAAGAAGAGGCTACCCTCAGGTCCAGAGAACAATTTGGTGAATTCAGGCTGGTCACGTTACTCTAACGCTAATAGCTTCCTTTTTAGCAGGCCCCTTAAATGCTTGATATTAACTTGTTTGAAGGTGGTTCTTCTCAAAATTGACAGCGGTGTGTTCATGACACTAACGTTAACCATTCACCTTCTAATTGATTCCGTAATCTTCCGGTAATAGTAGGCAAGACGATGTTTTGATTCAGACTGCACAAAGAGAAGAGGAGAAGTCCGTTGTGAATGTGTCTGTGAGAGCAAATATAGTGTAGTTACAGTGACTACAGTAGCTGCATCAGAAATGATTAAACCAGAGGGGACATGTAAACAAATGTGAGCTGAACAAGCACTTTTTTTTTTTTTTTACATATTGTTTCAAAGCAGCTTTACAGACATAACAGGAAAATGTTGAAATAATATTGTTAAATATAAGTAGGTAATACCTATTGCTTGACAAATAAAATATATATATATTTCTCATTTTTGCCTATGTAGGAGATCCCAGTTTATTATTATTATAATTCTAATGATGACATGAGTAATGATACATGGTGATATTATTAATACACATGCTTATTCTTTCTCCGTCTCTCTTTCTGCCTACAGATGGCTGAAAAAGGTGAATGCTGTAGCAGCAAAGTGTGGGACTACTTCTGCAAATACTTTAACTTTAGTATTATAATTTATTTACAGTACACACACAGACTGTTAAAACCAGCTTCAACTGGAAGAAAGTAAAAGTGTTAAATTTTTAAAACCAGACTGTTTTTTGATCATTAAAAAATATATACTTTTGATGTGCAATTGTTTAGTCATTGAGACTGTAATCTAAGGCTTTTTTTAAACATAATCCATTCTGGAAAATGGTTTATACAGCCCACATACATAGAACAGGCAGATATTTTGCTATTGAATGTTGTGTAAGTGCAGTTTATAGGAAATGGGTCTAATATCCAGATTATTCTTAAAATCAAAATATCGGCTTATAAATCGGCTCTTTTCAAATTAATATCGGCATCGGCCCCCAAAAATCCATATCGTTCGGGCTCTAGTGTGTGTGTGTGTGTGTATATATATATATAAATAATTATTATTAATAATATTATTATTATTATTAATTATATATATATATATATATATATATATATATATATATATATATATATATATATATATATTAATAACAATAATAATAATAAATATAGCTGCAAGCAGCAATTAGGGGGCCAAGCACTCCACCAGCAAATTGAGGAGCTAAGCATGACATGGAGAATCAAACCAAATGCAACAATGAGCAATTACAGCATTTTTAAGATGATTGCAATTGAAAAGGCTGAAAATTCATAAATACAGCCACAAGTAATATGATTAAATGGCCTATCACGTTTGACCAACAGGTGGCGCTGTAATCAAATCATTTTGGTGAGTTCTGTGTGATTTGTCAATGACACACACAAAGTTCAGTGTCAATATGCTAAAGCATTGCAGAGATACAGCCTGAAGTGTCATTTTGGCATGATGCCTCAATTTCGTCGCAGTGGTATGTGAAAACGGTTTTGTCTATCAACACAAAATCCATAACTTTGTGTCAGCATAGTCTGAAGATCATCTGAGTCGAATTTGGTCAAAATCGGACCTACGGTTGATGAGAAGTTTGAAAAAGTAGGTTTTCAACATAAATAAAAATGGCGGACCGGAAGTTCAGCATACAATGGCATATTTGGTATCTATGTTATCGGCAGAAGCCAGGGAATATTTTGAGACCAGTTTTATTGCATTTGGCTAATGCAATAAAAAGTTATTAGCAATTTAATAAGTCTAATAATTAACCATTAATGAATGGTTTATTGCTCTTGACCAATAGGTGGCACTGCTACCAAATTGATGTGGCATGGTCAGTGTGAGGTGGCAATGACACATACAAAGTTTGGTGCAAATATGTCAAAGCATTGCAGATATACAGCCTCAAATGCATTTTGGCACTCTTCCAGCAAATTCATTGATGCGCTAAATGAGAACCGTTTCATATATCGACACGAAATCCATAACTTTTGGCCAGCTTGGTCTGAAGATGATCCCAGTCAAATTTGGTGAAAATCGGACTAACGGTCTAGGAGGAGTTCGAAAAAGTAGGTTTTCAACATTAATCATATAATTGGTATCAATGCTCTCGGCATGACCCAGAGAATATAGGGAGACCATTTCCATTTCAATAGACTAATTTATTCAAACGTTATTAGCATTTATGTGATATTTCATTATAACTCTTGACCACAAGGTGGCGCTGCCACCAAACTTTTTGAGTACCTTCAGGGCATAGAGACGAATATTTTTGTAATTATTTTCGTAATGATACGATGCTGCGTTCAAAAAATATAGCATTTTGAATCATAATTCAAAATGGCTGACGCCTAAAATGGCCAACACGGGAAAATTTCTTATCATTCGACTCGACATGACTCACTGAATCTAAAGAGACCAGTTGTGTGATTTTTGGCCAAACCATTCAGAAATTATAAGCCAAAATATGCATTTTTCATATCTCCTGACCACTAGGTGGCGCTGCGTCGAAATACTGCAGGTAGTCTCAGGTCATGCTTGTTATAACACTCACCAAGTTTGGTCTCAATATGCCAAACCGTTGCCGAGATATAGCCTCACATGCATTTCTGCGTGCTTTTTGTCAAATTTGTTTACGTGTCATTCGACAACGGTTGGACGAATCAACTTGAAATCCATAACTTTTTGCCAGCATGGTCTGAAGATGATATGAGCCAATTTTCGTGAAGATCGAACTAACCGTCTAGGACGAGTTTGAAAAAGTAGGTTTGAAAATAGCGAAAAAACTAAACCTTGCGATTTTTTAATTTTTGGGTTCATTCAACTTGGCATGAGCCAAGGATTCAGAGGAAAAAGAATTTCCATTTTCTGTCTTACGGTTCAAAAGTTATTAGCATACAAACATTTAAAGTTTGGACAAGTGGTGGCGCTAGAGAGTAGGAGTTAGAGACTTCAAATTTGCTATAGTTAATGTTGGGACTGTCCTCTATCAGTGTGCCAAATTATACAAATTTCCCGCAATCGGTTCTATGGGCTGCCATAGACTTGCGGCGGAAGAAGAAGAATAACGCCAGCGATTACAATAGGTGCCTACGCACCTTCGGTGCTTGGCCCCTAATAATAATAATAATTTTAAGCCACAACAAAGATTTTTTTTTACAATATTTAAAGTGTAATTCAACTTTCTGACCCTCCCACATACAGCAAGTATCCCAACAACACGATCAAGGCTCAGAAACGGATGAAGGACATTGTTAAAATAATGTATGTGACCTCAGTGGTTCGACAGTTTTTTACGAAGCTCCTCTGCACCACACTATAGTGCCATTTTGGAAAATATTGCATACCTAAACAACTTATGCAACCTATGTATTCAGATACGTTGTTTACATTCAGTTCAAAGTGCAAAAATGTAAATAACATACTGTATCCACGTACAGTTCTGCTGACACAAAACAGCATACCTTGTTTACATATGTGATATTCTCCAAAATGGTGCTATAGGAGGTGCAGAGGAGACGAATTGTTGAATGAAGTCATTATTTTTGTTTTCTTTGTGCACAGAAGTACACAAAAATTAGTTATCGTAGTATCGTATCATAAAATTATGGTTGAATCACTGAGGTCACTTGGATTATTTTAACGATCTTCTTGCTACATTTCTGAGCCTTGCTCTTGTTAGTACAGGAGCTGTCTATGAATGGGTCAGAGAGTTCTTCGGATTCATCAAAAATATCTTAATTTGTGTTTTGAAGATGAATGAAGGTCTTACAGGTTTGGAATGACGTGAGGGTGTAATTAATTACAGAATTTTCATTTTTGGGTGAACTATCCCTTTAATAAACATCTAAGATTTGAATATTTACAGTAAATGCCTTTTAAAGTTTTTTTTTTTTCTTTGGTTGTCGGACAGCAGTTTGGCACCAGTTCTGTAGAATGGCCCATATATAGTCTGTGACACAGCTGAACCACTGAGCCACCAAAATAACCTTTGAAGAGGTAAGTCGACATGAAATGCTATTTGCAAACAATTTAAGATCTGTAATGTGACAGATTTTTCTCAGGGAAGCAGAATAATTAATAATAAAGGGGAAAGGTGGGTTGACTATCTTCTTGAAACACTGCCAGCAGCCGTTTTTGAGGAAAATCTCCACCTATCCCAAATATATTTGGGTGATATATCATATTTTAATGATATAGTGATGAATGAATATTTAATGAAAAATATTTAATGAAGCACCTTTGATTATTTTTAACTGTATTTAATTTTACTGTATTTTACAGCTTCCAATTAGGTTGCATGGTTTTTTTTTTTTTTTTGACATTTCAGTGTTTGAGATGAAAAATGTAATATCTTCAAAAGAAAGAGACATATATATGCTCATATATATATATATATATATATATATATATATATATATATATATATATATATATATGCAATACCATGCTCTGATAAATCATGCTCAATAAGACCAAGATCTTGTATTAATATAGAAAATTAAATAGGGTCAGTGCTGATTTCATGTTGTACTCCAGTCATGAAGAGGCACGTTCAGTGAGTGAATGGAGGTGGGTGGGAAAAGAAGGGGGGATGGAGTAAAAAAAAGTGCGAGATGGGACCAAGAGAGCAAGAAAGCATGAGAATGTGAGCTAGACAGCCACAGAGTAAGAAACTGAGATAGATAGACTGTCTTCTCGTTGTCTACTAGACGATTGATTTGTTGGAGAGTGTCTTGTAGTGAGCTGGCGTGGGGTCCCGAGTCAGAGTCCCTTATAGAACCCCTCCCACCATACCCCAGCGGACTTCCTGAAGACTTGAAGTGAAAGATAGAGAGACAGCAGCAGGAGACGGCAGCGACACAGGCGTCTCAATCATGTCTGTCTTAATTGCCACCCAACAGATCGATACGGCTGCCTCCTATAACGTGGTAAGAAACTTTCAGTGATGGCTGTGCTGTTTTATCCCTCCAGAGAGAGCGATTCTTTACCAAGGGCTTTATATCTTATTAGAATTTTGGAAAGGGATCCAGTGACAATGAATAAATAATTTAATATTGCAGTATAAGGGGAATCATATTGTTATTGCTGTTCTTGTACATGTGGTTATGAGATCTGGCCCCCAAACTGAATATCACTTGTCTGATTTGTTAAAGCTTGTAAAATATATGGTATGCTCATATGTTGTTCTGTAACTGTCATTTTTGACAGGAAACGCTCTCTTCCTGTTAATGGCAGCATCCTGAAGTAGTAAACAGTGTATTTGGTAGCATGTATGTGTTATTTGCAGTGTTTTTAACAAAAAAATGTAGTTATATTAAATAAATTACATTCATTTTATTTTATTTAAATCTCTGGACAGTCCTGTTTAAGATAGCTGCATAAGCATGATTTTCTTCTGCTCCTAATAAGCAGAATTAGGAAGTTGTGAATGAGAGAGAGTTATTCTGACATGTCAGTTTGATTGAGCATTTGTGGTGCTGCCGTTTGAGTCTTGAGTCATTTTATTTGCTGCTAGTATCAATATGAGTAGCAATGAATGTAATTTTTGCTGAATCGAAAGTAAATATCAAATCTGACTCTTTGAGTTGGAAACAAGGAGGTCATCCGTTTGATTCAAGGAGATGAGGTGCAAATGTTTTATTTCTGGACATGAACATATTGATGTGGCAGGTTTAATATAAAGTATCGAATTTCCCATCAAACCCGTGCTGTGTATGAAACATCAATCCTTTTGCTTGAGACGTTTCATTTCTCGGCTAATGCGTCCATTTCAGCCCATCTCTCACCTGTACTCTCTCAATGGATTCATTCTTCTTTATGAAAGATGATCAGGTGTCTCAGAAAGTATTCAACATCAATCCTAGCCTCCAAAAATTAATAGTTAGCCTATGTTTCTTTCTTTCCTTTTTCTTTCTTTTTTGGAAAAAACATATATATATATATAGAGAGAGAGAGAGAGAGAGAGAGAGAGAGAGAGAGAATTTTCCATGTTTCATCTGTGGAAAATGACCGAGTGTGTCAAATACAGTATGAAAAAGACTATGAGCTCTTCTCTGAGAGCATTTATCTTTGGGGAAGAATCCCTCTGCCCTTCGAGTCATTATTCTGCTTGAAGAAATCAATATTGACATGCAGCCTTTTGATATCCTGTCACTAACTCAACCTTTATCTCTCAAAAGACTGAATATGGAATGAAAAAGAAAAATGAAAATAGATGTTCAGAGAAATGAATCATGTTGAAGTAAGCATGCTGATCTTTGGTATCTGTTTCTGTTTTTACAAAGGCAAACTCTTGCTAAACGTTAAGTGTAATTGAATCGCCTTCAAGTCAGAAGCATTTAGAATAAGGTTGCCACCATAGCAAATTAAAAAGCCATTTTTAGGTATAATCTTTTAAATGCTGGATTGTTGGCATAATCAGTAGTTAGAGCATGTCTGCCTCACTGCTGTTTTTCAAACCGGTTTGTCCGTAAATACCTTTTCCCGGCAACCATTCAGGGCAGGATTACAATGGACGGCTGTGGAAATTATGCAGTGGACTTCTTTTTGAAAAGACTTATTTTCATCACACTATGGCTATGTTCCAAAACCTAGTGAACTGCCTTCACTGAAATGAACCTCATAAATGACTGATTCGAAATGTGACATACAAATAGTCTCTTCAAGGGCTCTGAAAACGGATTTCACAGTCAATAGTCTTTAAAAAATACTAATACAAAGTTCTGTTATGAAACTCTAGATGGCGCAGGCCAATAGGTTCTAACCCAGTTGGATATAATCACATCATTATTTACATGGTGCAGCTGATTGATGTCTCATCAGCAGCCAATGAGATTAACGCTCAAATACTTAGTGATTGCTGTAGCAGTTGCAGCAGCGGTATGGTGATAACACTTAACGGCACAGATTTTATTACATATTTAAACTATGCAGTGTGGTTTTTTATATATATGTTTGACTAACTGTATTTTATTATGATAATGAACAGGCTGCATTGTTAAGGGGAGACGATTCAGGCAAAAACACTTTTTTCATGCACCGGTCAATTTTTTGATTTTGGGCTTTTTGGCTTTTCATAAAGAGTTTTTTCAGACTGATAGGAAGAAAACATTCAAAAGACACTGTTAAGAGATTTTTTTTAGCACTTTATCTGTTTGTGTCAACAGATTTAAATTACAATACATATTTGTAAAGGCTGTTTTCTCAAAATTAGATTTTCTCCAACACTGAGCCATAAATCTCCACTTCAGTGTCACACCGAACTTTACATATTTATTCCTGTCTATATTCTGAAGGATTTTACAGAGGGATTTGTTCATAATATATATATATATTTGATCATATACAACACTTTATTCCCCCCATATTTTTGAAAATATATTGTTTTCTGGCTGATCAAAGTATTTTCTGTATTATGGAGTGACAAAAAAAGATACTACGAATTCCCTCTGTAAATGTCAAAAAAATTTAACAATAACTTTGAAACTGACTTTTTTTTGTACAAGAAATGAATGCAAATTAGCACATATTTCATTAAATAATGCCTCACATATTTAAACATAACATTTTAGAAAACTTTTAATACAAAAAATGCTTGCAATTATCAATGTAATCAATCAACTTGGTAAGTAAGGTGATAACTCTTAGTTAATTATTTTACCCTGTTCACCTGCAGTGTGTGCGCGCATGCGGTGCCAGCGCAATCACTTGAAATGTTTTCTTCTATCAGTGGAAGCAACTACTCCTTTTAGTCATAAAGATAATTGGAATTGTAAAAGATGTGCCTTTATTTGTGTACATTCACAATAAAATAAATCTTTGTGCTTTTGTAATATAAGCCTAAAGAAAAATAGGATGCCGCTTTCTGCCGTTTGGTTTACCTTCGTGGAGCACAAAAATAAATTAAAACTTTGCATACTTTGCTACTTTTTACACATTTTTCGTAATTTATTATTTAAGTAAAATATATATTTCTCGTATAGGCTTATTTATTTGTTGTGTGCTATATATATATATATATATATATATATATATATATATATATAGCCTATTTTTATTATGTTTTTCTGCAGCTCATTGTGCGGGCCTACAATACACTGATTTTCATGGTAGTTGATGCCTACTCGCATATGACTTTTACAAACAAAAAGTGTCTTAGAAAATTTAAATCAATATATTGTTTTCTGTGATAGAGTAAACAAGATGATTTTCACATCATTTAGAAAGAAAAATTCTCGGCTACAAGCTCCAGTTCTCAAAAGTGCCGGGAACCTTATTCAAGTGATTTACAATTTTTTTTGTAAAAAAAGCATATGATGCTTTTAAATGTTTTGTAGGTACTACACTGAGAAAAAAAATGGTGTAGACAGTTTTCACTTTGAAATTGCTATTACCAATAGCAATAAATGGCAAATAACACACTGAAATAGAAAAAAAATAAAAGAGCATTTTAAACAATCTTTGTTGTAGCTTATATCAGAGATTCGAGTGAGGAAACAAGAAACTCAGCAACAACTGTGGGAGTACAAATAATTGCCTCAATTTCTGCGAGGTTACATTGAGTTTGTTGCCCTGAATTGTGAACTGTATAGTACCTTTGACTTTGTTTTCCCTATGGTCTTTTTTGTCTTTGTGCCATCTCTTGTTTTATCTATTTTCTCCTTTCATCTGGAGGTCTAGATAATAACACTGAACTTTGCTGTGTCCAGTATGGCTGGCAGCACTAGAAACTCAAGTAATAAAGGAATTTGGCAGAATCCTGACTGATGTGTTGAGTCCTGCAGCAGTGGGGTGCTGCACAAACTCTCATATACAGCTACAGTATTATAGACGTCACAGCACACCAACACACATCTGCTCTGTTATTTTCACTCTTTTTCTTTCAGTAACAAGAAAGTACCAAGGTTATAGGTTTTTACCATGGTAATACAGTGTTTTTGGGGTACAATGTTTCAGGTCTTTCTAATAGGAATGTGTTTCCATTTGCCCTACATACTGGCTGCATGTGTGAAAGTCTGTGTTTTGTTTTGTTTTTTTTGACTCGGAACTGCCTAACAAAAACAGCACATTCTTTATTTTTATTTTTCCAGAATGTTGTTTTTCCTGCTTGATCTGAGAGGAGGGATTGGGTGGATGGAGCTGTCACTCAGAACAAGTGTCTTTCTCTGACAGGCTGGAACAGAGGTGTGGATGGGAATAACAGGGCCTATTAATTTCACCGTTTGGATTTTAGACAAACATGGTCAAGCTCCAGCAGCCTCAATCTCTCCCTGTCATTCAACCGGGCCTTCATCGTAGCCGTAGCACACACAGACACACACACACATACAGACAAACACACACACATACACACTGAGACAGACACGCACTCTAGGATAGGAATGTATAATGGTAATACACCGTTATACTACTACACACAGTGCTGAATTTTTGGGTGTGGATGAATGTGGAAGAATCTGTTATAAATGTGTTAATAATGATAGTTTGTAGTTCTATCAAGACAGAATTTCTGGAAAAAACATGCCTGTGCTGACATTTCTGCAAAATGATATTGCATTGTCTCTTAACACATTTTGCAACAATTTATAAATTGTAATAAATTCAGTACCGTACTACAGCGGGCAACAAAAGGTAATACTTATTTTAATTTAAAAAATCAGTGGTGGACTTCATTTTTCGAGTATCTGAGTATTTTTATATTTAGCTACATCCCAACGCATTATATTGTACTTTTAACTCCACTACATTTCATAAAAGTGTTGTTCCTTGTTATTTTGAACTAAAGAAAGGCACAATAGTGATGTCTGATTTGTGAATGAGCTAATTTATTATTCTTATTTTTTCAAGAACCTGTTGAATTATTATTATTTTTGTATTATTCATTTGTGAATTGGACTAATCCAATAGCAGCTTGCTGATTTGAATAACTGTGAAGTCATTGCAGCTTGAATTTGTGCATGACTGAATGTGCAATATACTATTATTATGTTTCAAGTATATATATATATATATATATATATATATATATATATATATATATATATATATATATATATATATATATATATATATATATATATATATATATATACTTGAAACATAATAATAGTATTACACAAATACTATTGATTATATTGCAGTAGGGAATGCCACACAAAGCAGAAAGATACAAAAAGTGAAATTTCCCAGTGCTCTTGTACTCTATATCAGCACTTTGAAAAGTGAAATCAAAAGACAAGAACTAACTATAAAATGACTGTACTGTGGTATTTGACTTTGGTCATATCACTTTGACACCTAGCCAGAATAGTTCACAATTGTGAAGAGGAGTGGGGCAGCCATCTGTTACACTCCAACAGCCTTCTTCGCCTCAGCTGGGTTATACAGTAGAAAGGATTGTCTGGACTAATTTAGTTTGTCCCTTTGTTGTAGAGTACAGAAATCTGAAATATCCAGGTAATGGCCATATTGATCTCGCACATATGAAGGCTATGTTATATCAAAGCATTGTGGCTGAGGAATGTGATACAAAGGAATACATTCTTGTGATCTCTCTGGCTCTCCTGCCATGAAGATCCATTTAAGATCTATCTATCTATCTATCTATCTATCTATCTATCTATCTATCTATCTATCTATCTATCTATCTATCTACATTTTAAAGATAATGTCTATGACCATTAGTTTTTTAAATAAAGTTCCAGAAATACATAGAAATTGTTCTGTTTTCATTCTCTCAGATCCTCTGTCTCTTCCTAAATGTGTAAATTTATTCAATTCACATATTTGTCATAAGTACCCCAAAACAGCACTCACACATCAACAGCCATAGTCACTGGATATAGTCCAGAAAAAGAGTTTGGTGTGTGATGCTCACAGCGAGAGCATCCGTCATATTAGGAGGAGAACTTTAATGCCTATTACACTGGAGAGAACTGTCTGATATGGATGATAAATCCAACTAGAACGGGCGGATCAAGCTGGGTGGTGAGATGGAGATGATTGGCCTTCAAAACGAGGAGTAAAACATCCACCGACAATCTTGTTTTCCCTCAACCTCCTCATTTATAAAGCTTAGCCACAGACTTTCAGAGACAGTGGAAGGAAAGTAGCATTAGAGGAATTTAAGGATATAAAGTTTGCTGGCAAATTAAGGGCACAATATATATCCACTGACATGACAGTGTTTTTTTAAGCATAGTTGGAGAAACCTACTGAATATACAGTAGTCTTAAAAATGAATAGGATGCTTAGCTATCCAAATGTCAAATCAAGTAACATCTGCACTCCAGTGCTGCTTTTCTCAGATCTAACTTCTCTTTTCTTACTTTTAAACTTCTGTTTGGGTGAATTTTTTATTTTTATTTTATTTATTTATTTATTTATTTATTTTGTGGATGCATGAAGTCAGCATCATACAGCATACCTGTATGTGTGTTTGTGTCTTGTTGTTTCTTGTTTGATGTCACAGGCGTTGTTCCTTTCAGGACCTGCTTCCATTCTGGGCTGGTTAAAGGTTTTTAACATGTTCATGAATGCATACTTTATCCCTGCAGGTGTTTCTGAGTAATGCATCATTTAAGGAGCTCTTGCATATGCAAATCTCTCAGAGGCTGATTATGTTTGATGGAGCAGATGTCCTTACTCCTCTTACAGACCGCCTGGGGTTGTGTATGTACAGTATGTGGGTCTGGCAGGTACCTCTCAGCCCCATACACTGCAGATTGGTACATTGTGTTGTAAAGAAAGGGGCATTTGTTCAGTGTGTAATTACCTCTCACAAAAAAAATAAATAAATAAAAAATAACATACCTATCATAAGGCCTAGGTCATAAGGCTTTAAGATAAAAAAACATGAATAAAATTTTTGCAAAATATTTGACTTGACTGACTGTAGGTGTCTAGTTTTGTAAGTGATTTTGCTGAGATTTCTTTGGCCACATGGAGGCGCTCTAGTATTGCTTGTGATCAGTGTACAGAGATAAAGATTTAGGATGTATATATATATGACTGCAGAAAAGTCACTCTTTAGTAGTATGATGTCATTGTTTTTGACTCATTCATGGCAATTATTTGATCTTTTTTCATTTTCTCTGATTCAAGATTAATCTCTGATCAGTTTGGCCACTATTCACACATGGGAAATCATCATGAATCAGGCGATTGGCTGCTCAATCCTTGTTTTCAGCTGAGAGACATTTGTTCCCATCTTCTCTGGTTTTTGAGGCTGAATAAACTTGATGGATGGATGAATGTGAACAAAGAAAATGGACATGTGGAGAATAATGATGAAGCTGAACTTGAGTCTTCCTGAGAACTGTGCGTCCCATCACCTCGGATCTTACTCTCTGATTTTAAACCTTATCGATCTGCTTGTCTGACTTTTTTCCCCTTGGATCTTCATCGGCTCTGTCTGTGTGTTGAATGCGAGGGCTTAAAAGATCATTTTGTCAACATCAGCGTTCCTATAGCACACACTGCACTTTGATAAGAGTATATCTTGTGATATTTCCTAATGGCTTTGCTGTACCAATGATTTTCCAGTAAGATAAGTGCCGCTGGGCAGACAGAAAGTGTGAAGACCCCACACCGGTCAGACTCACACAGAGTAGCCTAAAATAGCTTTGATAGTTCAGTTACTCACGAACAGTAACTTTATTAGTAACTGCATTGTTATATAAGATTTGAAACAAACTGAAAACAAGAATGATCGTCTGCTCCTCACTGATATTTACACTAAACTGCCACAACTTACATCCTTAAACAATCTTTACCATCAGATTATTATTTATTATTAATATTATTATTATTTTAATCCAGAACTGTGTGTGTGTGTGTTTCATATTTGCGAAAAAATTTGTGCTATGCAGTTGCTAAGGTATTCTGAGTGTTTTTATGGAGTTCTTGCTGGTTTCAATGGCCAATTATCTAGTCTATGATATCCTGTTCTCTATAGGACTAAGTGTGAGTTGTTTTTTTGCCTAGGTGAAAATCTCTTAAGAAGTATAATAGCACACTTCTCCTCAATCAGTCGCTTTATGTGACGTTTATTCATATCCATAGATAGATACTGAAGTACAGTGCTCTAATCATAAATGTGCCCTACAGATGCAAAACACAATAAACATGCATTCACAAATTTAATCAAAATTGAGTTTTCTATTAAATTATAACTATGATCTATTTTGTAGTAGATAAGTTTGCATCAAATCCAGAGAAAATTAACTGTGAAAATTTATACCAATTCAGTGTTTGCATTATATAAATGATATAATGTAATGATGTTTTTTTTTCATTTACTTCATGAAAGTTATAAAATGTTATGATCATGTTGCTTTTTCTGTGTCTTGTTGCATTTTGAATTAGTTTTAATTTAAGGCATAATTTAACCAACTTTAGAAATCTCAGTGCAGCTATGTCGTAATCACATCAATTTATCCTGACTTCACAGGAAGGCTATGCCCTCTTAGCTTTTAATGGCAGCCTCTCTTATAGTCTGTTAAAAGTTTTAATGCATTTTGTGATGTGTTTGGCTCTAAGCCATTGACCATGATTGCAGTCCTACTTGAGAAACAGTCAGTGTCACCAGCAGTTTCCATCCAATCATTTCTATTCATTAGTGAGGAGTGCAGTGAAATGCTAAAGCTACTGTAATTACCACTGCTTGATTTCACGGTTTTGTGTATCTCTTTACATGCTCCAGCTGGCATCCTAAATAGTCTGTAACAAGTTCCTGTGTCCTATAACTGTGTGTCCCAACCAGGGCCACGTAAAAACCCAATGAAAATGTAAACAATTTCATATTTTGCTTTGTTAAATAAAAATAAATAAATAAATAAATTTAAAATAAAGTTAAAGTTTTGAGTTAAGAGTGCTTGATGAAGCAGTTTTTGAACCTTTATGAAGGTGCTGTAAGGGAACATAAGACAAAACAACACTGAACTATAATAATAAAGAGCCTTTAGTGATTTTGTTTCTTGTTGCTATTATTAGAGGACATAATTTCCTGTGTGCTTGTTTTCAGAAGTACAATTCTCTTCTAAAAATAGCCAAAAAGGCACAACATATATGTCACCCGGAACGCCAGTTTCACAGTTGAGACCTTTTGTTGTCCCAGATTCTACGTATTTGTGGCTGAACATTCCTGCATTAAAATGCTACTGGTTTCCAGTGTTTAGGAAGTTCTGGTTAGATGGCTGAACACTAGCTTGTTTAAGTTCTAAGATTCACTACCAGCTAAACCTGCAAAGTAAACAGTTGAACTGAATTTATATGTTATGGTTTAGTTATCATAACATCTGTGCTGCTTTCACTTGTCAAGTACTCACCCTGTCCTAGTTTGCATATTTTACAATCGTAATTAATGCAGCGTATCAAAACAAGCTTTAAAGGTCCCATGACATGGATTTTTTTCTTTTCTTTAAATGCTTTTTAATGTTTCCTTAGGTGTACTTATATTGTTAGTATGATTTTTACATTTAAAATTTAGAAATAAATTTTTTTAATATCCTGATATTAGCCCTCTGGCTTGAATGCTCTGTTTGAAGGGGCGTGTCTGCTGTGAGACTCAGAGTAAACGACAACTGTTGTGATTGGCTGACATCTTTGCTTTTTAAATGCGTATTACATGTGGACCCCTCTCAAATATATATATATATATATATATATACTACAGCTGTCGAGATTAACGAATCATGGATTTGTTGATTATATAATTATTTTTTCGATCTTTTCCCATCACATGAAAGGCTGCAGTGATGAGCAGCATTGAATAGACCGAGTCTGTTTATCGCGTGAATGCAGTGATCTCGTCATTATTGCAACACGTTTTCTCTCACAAAATGCTTTCATCACAACTAACAGCAAACACATGAATACAGTAAGAGCTTTGTTGTGCAGCATAACAGCTTCATTCATTGTTTGGGCGGGCAAAGCAGAGAAAGGGGAGGTAACATTTCTCTTTACAACGTCACAAAGAGGAGATTCAAGATCAGCCCGTTTGAGCTTCCGTTTTCTCAGAGGCAGAGAAAGATAGTAAAATCTCGATTTGCACCGATTAAAATTTTTAGAAACTTGGGGACCGCATAGATGCTAGGGGAAGTCATATTAATGTTAAAAAACCTCAGAAAGTGACATTTTCATGTCATAGGACCTTTAACAAGGTATGCTGTTTTAAAGTCACTGTCCACGGTTCTGAAAAGCACAGTCTCATCTGTGATCTGGAGCTGTCCATGGTGCTGCAGCACTGCTCTGATTTACTGTGCCAATATAGGGAATTTAAGAAATAATTGAGTACAACATTTTAAAGGAATAGTTCACACAAAACATGTACATTTGCTGAACACGTATTCATCCACAGGATATCCAAGATGTAGATAAGCATTTTTTAACCAGAACCGATTTGTGGAAAATTACGTCACTTGCTCACCACTGGATCCTCTGCTGTTCATGGGTGCCATCAGATCGAGGTTCCAAACAGCATCAATAGTCTAAAAGTATCCATTTTGTACATTTTGTTTAGGAATGTTTTTGCTTGCAAACACTGCTGTGCATATCTCTCTCTTGATTCTGATGATATTACTTTTTCACTTAGCAAAGCGAAGTATTTATCCATATTATGGATAAAGGTGGAATTTTGGTATTTTAGCCTGAAGCAACAGTTTGAAAATAAAAACATCTTAATTATGGGTTTGTTTCTTATAAAGCGCTTTACACTTCACAAGACGTTAATTAATGGACTCCTTACTTGTGTATTGTGATGTTTTTATCAGCTGTTTAGACTCTCATTCTGATGGCACCCATTCACTGCAGATGATACACTGATGAGCAAGTGATGTAATGGTACATTTTTCCAAATCTGTTTCAAAAAAATAAACTCATGTACATCTTTGATGGCCCGAGGGTGAGCAAATTTTCAGCCAATTTACATTCCTTTAATTTGCGGAATTCTCACATGTTAGACAAGTGGGAGCTAATTGGTGGTGGTTTATAAATTGTTGAATTGCACGTGACTTTTAATTAACCTGTCCAGATAACAGAAAACTATTGCCTTTTTTTTTTTTTTTTTTTGCCTTTTGTCTTTTGCAATTAGCAATTATGTTCCTTGCTTTATTTTGTGTTGATGGTCCCTTGGCAGAAAAGCTGCCACACTAATTACCATGTTATAAATTATATAAAAATAAATAATAATTTAAAAAAATGCAATAAGCTAGACACGGAAATTAGATTATCAAATGTATGACATTTTTAGAAGTCATAAAATGCATTGTTTATAAATAAATGAGATTATTGTAAATGTGGCACAGTGGTTAGCACATATACTCATTACTTGCAGGTATATAGCTCCCAAATTAGAGTTTAGCATGTCTCAGCCCTTCTACTAACATCCCCTATTCTATCAATCATTCAAACTATTTACTTTTAAATAAATAAATAAATAAATGTATTAATTAATAATCTATATTTATATAAAACATTAAATGAATAATCTATATTAATATTCATAAAAAGAATGATAACTGTCTGTAGGTGTTTATATCTATCTAGTCAATGTCACGGACTCGCTGCAGGACTAGTATGGATTGCATCATACTAGTGTAGATCTTCCAGCTGGATGAGGGATTCTAAGTGCGTTTCTCAATGCCATCCCTATAATTGAATAACCTGACCTTAATTACTCATTCTAACCCTATTGCCTAAGAAAGTTGGCATTTAAAGCGAGCACGTTTGTGAAAATAACCTCCCGAATCTCTCCGTATTGAGCAGAATGCCTTTCATTTTTACCTGCTTTCTGTTTGCGTCCCCTCACCTTTCATTGGCCTCAGCGAGGACAAGGACTCCATCCTCTAAAGCATGGCCTTTCATAACGTCAACCCACCTTTAATGCATGATTGAAAATGTCCAACCGAGGCTAATGGAAGTCTATTGATTTAGGCTATTGGCCGTGAGTGGCTTACGTGGTGGAATTAGCGTGAATGTAAAAAAAAAAAATTGCAATGCATTTAAAACGATTAATTATGCCCTTATGCGACTTGAGCTGCAGCTTTGTTGTGCAAAAATCCCATTTTGTCAATACACCATGCGATGGCTTTGGCGCCTTAATCTCAAACCCTTCTAAGTCTCTGCATGAAGAGATGTTTGATTAAAATCTAATCAAACTTTTCTCTGCGAGAAATCTTTCTCGCTGTGTACGCAGTTAAACACACACACCTGAGGCGCTGAATGCAGATGAGGTGTGTTTGGATGTGTTTTTGTGCTGCTGTCATCTACACGTCTTTATTCTTCTGTCCCATGTGGTTACATCTGCGAATATACAACATGTCAAATACATTTGGAGCAGTTGTGATTTCACACTGTCACTTTAACCTGATACTGTTGATGAAGATTCTTTTAAGAGTTTAGGCTGTTGTCAGGTCTCTCTCCAGGTATCCAGAACGTAGGTCTGCACCAGTCTAGTTTTCAGCTGAACTCCACTGGGAATTAATTCCTAGCAAGGCAATTACAGCAGCAAAATTATAACAAAGGATAAAGATTAAGTAGAATGCATCAAGTTTGAACTTGTTAAGGGTATTTGCTAAGGCAAGAATCACAAATACTATTTGAACTAACCCTTATTCCAAGACAATGTGTGACTAATTTCACATGATTTGCTCAAATTATGTAAAGTTTTTACATGTTTCACAAGGTTTTCACTTGGCATATGATAAAACATGCAAAAACTCTATGCCACTCTCACACACAAAAAAAAAAACATGCTTTCAACTAAATTTTTGCAAAAAGGAAAAGAAACACTGAAACACAGAACTATAAATACAATTCACTCTTATTTCTTCTTACGCAAATTATATTTATAGGGCCAGATTAATGATTATTAAACACTTATTTTTACTTTTTATGTTTGTATTAGATAAATGGCTTCATGTTTATGGCTTTTCTGTTGTGGTAAGCTTGCTCGATAGCTCACCTGCTACAGAAATGCACTTGTGATAACAGAGCATCCAGTTACATTACCTGTGAAGCACAAGTCATGATAAAAGACTACAAAAACTTGCAGAAGCCAGCTAAAATGGAATAGGTATTTCTGCAAATGTGTTTTATCTTGTGTTTGTTTTAGCAGTGTCGTTTAGGTTTAAGGTAGGGTTTAATATAGGTGGTACATTGTTTCCAACATGATAGAGCATTAAACTTTTAGTGGCATTCACATTTTATTTCTGAACTGCCATGACATATTTAACAACCCATGTAATAAAATGTTGATCAAACTAAACACACTTTTATAGCAACTCCCTGGAAAGATGTGGAAAATTGAATTGCAAGTAAAAATAAAAATACAAATACATGAAATGGAAATTAAAATGTATATTGTTTCAAGCCCCCTCTGCATTCTGCCCTGTCACTCTCATTGAATATAGACTGTGACCTGCAGGTTACTTTTACTGAGCATTTCGCTGGGCCTTCATGAAGTCTGATTTTGCTTAGTGCACATGCAAGTCAGAATATGACATGCTCAAATGACACCAGTCTGGTCTGGCCGAAGTCAAACATGCCCAAACCATCCATACAGCTGTCAACCCAACATTGTGATGGCTACTTCTAAAAAAAGTGTGGGAGTACTTCAGCATTATTTTCATCATTTTGTTACAGTTATAACAATTAGTTTAAACAGTAACCTTCCCGTGACATTTAGTATAAGTTAGCTGTTGACACTGAGCTTAAGTGCCAATGTCAAAAACATCAATCTTCATGTGTTAAAATGTGTGTGCTTATAGATATTTGCATCCCAAATTCAGCTGAAAGATCCACATTTTCCTCACTAATGAGGACATTAAGATTCATCCTGGGTGAAATACTGCAAACTAAGGTCAGCGTTAAACCCAGAGCTAAACGTAGTGTCAACATTAGCCTCAGGGGGAAAACACTAAGACTGAATTATGCCATGCTGACAGTGCCGTTTATGTGCACACATTTTTTTAAGCACTCGATTCAGCAGAAGTTTTCATACTTTTTGACATGGACTCACAAATAGGATGGTCCCCTAAAGTATATAAAAAATGTTTTTTTTTTATCTAAAATACAAAGGCAGCCATATATACTGTACAACCCCATCAAAACATGCCTGTGGCAACATTTCTGCAGCATAATTATAACAAGTTGCTTCTTGCACATATTGTGACACTTCAAAAATAGAAATATCCATTGAGTAGCTGTAAAAGTGTATTCAGTTTTATCCAAAACGGATGAATTTGAAGTGGTAGGTGGCACTTAACGCTCTATTACATTTGAAGATAATATGCCAAATACACTAAACCTGATAAACTGATAGTGTAAACAAAAGCAAACATGGTAAAACATGCTTGCAGAAGCTAACCATGCCATTTCTGCGTTTGTGCTCTTTTGTCAGGAATTGTGTTTCACAAGTCTCTGAATGCTCCACATTGCAAATGCAGTAATGTACTAGGGGAGGTGCAGAGCAAGTTTACTATGATAGTAAGTGAAGCTATAAATATGGTGTTTGTTATGTGATGCAAATGTCAAAATGCAGTTTGCACATCATTCACTATGGTAAAAGTGTTTTAAGGTCATAACATAGTATTGTCATCAATAATAATTAATGTGGAAAGGAATAAAAGTTGTTTTACTGCCACCATAGTGTTTATTTTAGCTGGGAACTGAAGTGAATTGTATATACTGTATACAGTCAGCCATGGTTGCATATATAGCGTGAAGCCCCATTTATACAGTAGGAGCAATTATTGTATTATAAATGAATTGCAAATTTTCCATTTGCTTTTAAATTATTGCTGAAAACAATCTCTGTGGCCAACAAAAGTGTATAATCTTCACGAATGAATTTATTTTGAATTTATAATTTCTGAAGCCTAAATTAGGTTTGTTGGAATAGTTTGCAAAAGGACTGAAACACAACAAGGTTGTAAAAGCAGACTAGTGAGTAGATATTTCTATTTAAAGGGGTTTTGATGAAGTACTTCATGCCATAGAATATCTTGAGCTTATGTTTACCACAGACATTTAACCAAAATCCATTTCAAAAGACCATAATTCATTTCCAGGTTTTAGGGCTCATATCAATAATTTTGTAAAATCCCTTTTCCCTCACACTTTTCTCCAAGAACCTTATTGTGGTCTCTAGAGTGGTACCCAGTTTGAAAACCTCTGCACAAAAAGAATTAAAGTAGTTATACGGATTGTGGTTACTTGGTGAATGAGACACAGGTCTTGCACTGTAATGCTGTGTACTTTAAACAACTGTTTAGAAAATGTGACCCATAGGGTTTTTTTTCAGAAACCCCGACTGGTCAGTCTACCAGTGACCTTTGCTTGCTAACGGTTGCTACCTGCCATCCACAACCAGGTCTGAGTGCTCACACTCAGGATGGTTGGGGAAAAATCACAGCGCTAATGCAGGAGATAAATAGAATAATAGAGACATTAGGATGCTGGCAGGGTTGGTGCAGAGAGGCAGGCTCTGTGGAGCAGCTGTTGTATCGTGGGATGGGTGATTTGGAGCCAGAGTGAGATGTTGCAAATAAACGCAAATGAACGACAGCTGGCATAGCTCTGGGTTTTGTTTGCCAATAAAGACAGAATTAGAGAAGAGTTGTCCAGGCAATGGATCACTATTCAAACGCTGTTGGACACAAAAAATTTGAAATTTCTGCCCTTATGATAGCAGATATAGTTTGTGAATGATCCCATAACTGTCAAGTGCAACTGACATAAATTAACTAAAAAGTAAGTAAAAATAGGGATGCATATCAAATATATATTTCTGTAAATAGGGTTGCTATGACATCTACATTGTAGAGAACAGTGAAACAATTCTCAATACCAGATCAGAGTATTAGGTAACTAGTAACAAATAAGTAACAAATAAACAAACAAAAAGTCCTCAAAATTATTGAAAATATTTCAACTTTCAGTAATAAAAAAGCAAAGGACAAGTACAATACAATATAAAACAGATACAAATGAAACAAACTGTGCTTTAAGTTTGTGTTGTTGTTTCCAAGAAGGTCTTACAGCTAAACTCAAGCAGTTAACAGCCTACTACAGAAATGAATAATCAAATGTAAAGTAAAACCACATAGTCTACACTGTAAGAATTTCACTTTCTTTGTTTCTTATTAAAGCTACAAAAGTCCTTCGCTCAAGACCAGTGTGTGATTTTGAATTTGTCTTTTGTTGTTTGATTAATATTAAGCACACAGTTGCAGCAGGAATATAGCTCGTTTTCACTTTAAGAGCCGCACGGATCCAATTTACTGTTGCACGCATATTTTCTTTCTCAACTCTTTATGTTCATTTACTACATGACCGACGAAGGTATACATGAATAATCACTAAGTTCCACATTTTAACACATTTTGCATTTATTTGACTATTTAAGCATACACCTTATGCTAAAAGATTACTTTACATCTGTCCGTGTTCTGCTCCGTCTCTGGGCGCATTCAATGTTATCTTTCTGAGGAGCAGCACAAGTTCTCTTTTATGCTTTTAAAAACATTAATAAATCTAATATACTTCCATAAATCAAGCACATCCCATTTTGCAAATGTTACATGATTTTATTGATTTGCACATAGCACATTGCTTGAAAGGGGGCGGAATGGGGCGCAATAATCGTTTTATCTTGATTGTTGTATTTTCATAATCGTTGGAGGCCATCAAAATTTTAACTGTTTTTCGATTAATTGCACAGCCCTATTTCAGATTTTAAAAAGCAGCTAGTTGATTATCCAAATGACTAGTCGACTATAAAGAAGCTTTGTTGATTTAGGGTCATTGATCTCAATCAGATGCATTATTAGCAAGGTATGTGTGCAAAACACACCCATCTGTCAGTAGTGTAACTGACAGATATTCCCCAAATAAATAGATTAAAATAACTGTGAACAAAGTCGGTAACACTAATGCTAGGTCTGGAGTCATCACTTGTAGAAACTAACTGATGGATGTGTCAGCACTGCTGACACTGAACCGTGATGTGCTATTATAATTTTGCATATGTTGCATTATATGAGATCTTCCATTTTGCTGGAATGCTCCCACGCACAGTGCCTGGAAAAGGGTTTAGTGTGCTGACAGCCACAGCATAAAACCGTGGATGGTGAAATACATGAGCTCTGAGCTCTTCTAAAACCTAGTAAGATGGCACATTAAATGTAATTATAAAGTTTTTTTTTTTTTTTTCAAGGAATTTTCATTTTGTAATAAAAACGACCTTTTATGATAATATTTTCTCAGCTTGCAGGGGAGTTTAGCTGTAAATTTGGAAATTTCTAGTTATGCTGAAGACCGTAATTGTCTAGTTCAGATGTACGCTGGAGCTAAACTATGCTGGAATTTTCCTCCAGAAGCAGGATTCAGTCAAAAGACATTCTATAGACATTCAATAAGACATTCAATCAATAGACATTCAATCAATTAATCATGCTGAAGCATGCTAACATTGACTGCACTTACTCTCTCACAAAAACTTCTTAAAAACATATTTAAAAAATTATTTATTAAAATGATTCATTACATTTGTTTTTACATTTATTAAATGCACGAATTAAAATATATTTATTAAATTACTTATTACTGTAATTACTAAGTGGTTACACTTTGTAGGGTATCATGAAGTGATTCTCAATAAATGTTGTAAATATAAACTATTAAAGTCCATACAGTATTAAATACATTGCCCTTTACTAATATTGGCATCCTTGGTAAATATGAGTAAAGGCGGCTGTGAAAATAAACCGGCATTGTTCATAATTTTGATCTTTATTTAAAAAGATTCACAAAATTCTAATCTACCATTGAAGTAAAACAAATGAAAGTGGGGTTGAAATCTCATTGTGGAATAATCAAAACAGCCTGGTCTCATAAAAGTATATACCTCTATGTGCTTTTTGTGCAATACCATTTTTACGCACCTTACTGCACATGTCCCAGTTTCAAAGAGAAATGTCCGCTGAGCGGCGCTAAAACACAGGTCCAATACGTGAACCACAGCCCTTCTGGTACGTATTGCAGCAGTTCAGAATTCAAATATCTGTGGACTATCTCTAAAAGTGAATTCTCTATCGTGGAAACTGCAGTGATATTTACTTATTGGTATGTATTTTGCGTACCCCCAGGTACGTTTATGCCATAAGACCAGGTAGGAAGTAAATGCTTTCTCTAGTTCATGTTGGTCACAATTATTGTCACCCAATTATTGCCATGTCCTTTTCCCAAGATAACAGCTCTGCGTTTTGTCCTATAATGCCTGAAGAGTTTGGAGAACACATAGTAAGAAATCAGAGACCATTCCTTTATCCAGAATCTCTCCAGATCCTACAGATTCACAGCTCCATGTTGGTGCTTCTTCTCTTCAATTCACCCCACTCATTTTCTACAGGATTCAAGTCAGAGGACTGGGGCAGCCATGGCAGAAGCTTCATTTTGTGCTCAGTGACCCATTTTTGTGTTGATTTTGATGTTTGTTTTGGATTATTTTCCTAATGGTAGATCCAACCACGGTCCGCTTCCTGCCGAAAACCTTTTTTTTTTTAAATTTCATCTGACCATGGAAGCCAGTGCCATTTGAAGTTCCAGTTGTGTCTGACAATTGAATATGCTGGAGTTTGTTTTTGGATGAGCGAAGAGATTTTTTCTTGAAACCCTCCCGAACAACATGTGGTGATGTTGGGGCTGTTTGATATTTTTTAAGGCTTTCTAGCCCCAATATTCAGCTAATCTTTGCAACTCTCCAGCTGTGTTTCTTGGACAGTCTTTGGTCACTCAAACTCTCCTTCTCTGTGCATTAGGACAATATAGACTGACATCCTCTTCTAGGCAGATTTGTAACGTCTTTAGTTGATTGGAACCTCTTAATAATTTCCATGATAGTTTGAAATGGGTATTTTCAGTGGTTAAAATGTAAATATCAATGGTAATATACTTCAGAGATATTTTACTCATAAGAAATTCTAGGGGTGTCAATAATTGTGGCCAACATGCATTGGAGAAAAAATATTTATCTCTTCATGAGAGTTTTTCCCCACTTTTAATTGTTTTACTTCAAAGATAGGTTAGATTTTTTGTGATTTTTTTTTTTAATGAAAAATCAACAATACAGATTTTTTTTTTTGCTCATGTTTACCAAGGGTGACAGTATAAGTGGAGGTCACTGAATAGGTTCTGAGTTTGTCACACCATAGAAAAATGTGTTCTTAACCACCCAGCCAAATTCTAAATTCTGAATTCTAAAAACAGCCAAGAAAATAAAACAATTATCAAAATCGAAACAAAAAAGAAAAAAAGCAGTATTTTCTGCTAGATTAGATACCAGGTAATATGCATTTGCATGAATAAGGCATAGCTAGCTAACAAACTATATAAGATGTAGTAATGGTAACTCGGGTGGGCAAACCACTAATGCTAATGTGCTCTAATTATTATATAGCGGAGGGGCCATGCCCCCAATCACGATATGATTTCAGTCCCGCCCAAAAACATCCTGGACACAAAAATTGTGATAAACTGTTTAACAGTCTAACTCCATAATTCAGAATTGCATAGTTCATAAGTCTTTGTAATGTGTTTTCAGCAATACATTTCTAATATTTATAATGTGTTTAGAAACAATTCTCTGAATTGCCTTTACACAAACTTTAACACTTTTCACAGAGCACTTGCACAAATAGTCATGGAAACATCTGAAAGTGGCTGCCTGTCAGAAGATACTGAATTGACCTTGTACTTGGTACTACTGGTACTGCAGAAAGGCTGGTAGAGTAACATCTTTAAAATGTAAGGCTCAAATTGACCAAATGACCAATACATTTGACAAATCCAAATGCCTTCAGCATAAGCTGGCACATGCATGCATACAGGCACACCTCGTTTGTCCCATATGGTCAGATTTTACAGACATCCTGGCTAGTGTGCTTGACCTAGACAAACAGTTTGTATTTTATTATCCTCGCCGGGCTTCTCTTGCACCATAACACTTTGTAGTGATAAAATAGCATATGAATATAGTACTTTGACTTGAATTATGCTGTGAATTATGCAGTCAGTAGGGCAGAGAGCAGCTATATGGTTTATTCATCTGCATATAAAGTTTGAGGTAAATCAGATTCTCATATAAAAACCTCACACGTCCTTGTTTTTAACCCAGCTCTGAGCATCGGAGCACAGACAGTTACATCACACATGTCAACGTTCAGCTGATTTGAGCCAGCAGGTTTAGATGGATGGTGTCATACATTGTTAAGCACTTTGGTACAGGGGGTGAGGTAATACTAGCATGATATCAGAAATTAAAATACCAAAGCTGAAAATGAGATCCAAGACTTACGAGGTGATGTGATTTAATTTGTTTCATTGATGTTTCTTCTTTATTTTTAATGTTTTTCATTTGTAATGTTTCTTCTTTATTTTTAACAGTTTGTCACTGTACTAATTTCTGTAGATAAAAATAAACATTTTTTATTTAAGTAAACAGGCAGCAATAAAAAACAGAAACCAATTAAGTGCAGTGAATGATTTTCTGTTTTTCTTGTTAATATTGTTGTATATTATTGTAATATTGATGTTGACAGCAGCAGGTCAAATGCTCTAATATTTTGATGCCCATGCTAATTTAAATAATTATTATAATGTATTTTTTATCAACAAAAATACCTTTTTTTTTTTTTTTACAAATCTCAAGTCTCTATTAAAGTCAGAAATGGTTTCTACCTTTAAATGTTTGGATGCATGTGAGTCTTTATCATGTATAAGATTAGTCAATAGTTTCTATGGAATTACCATTGTGCTTCAAAGTAGTAACATGGCAATAATACAGTAATAAATTTTTTTTTTTTTTTAATAAGGATTTATTGAATTATTGACTTGGGACTTTTTTTTTTTTTGACCAACCAGTGCCTTATCCATTTATAAATCAAACTATGTCTAGATGCAATTTGAGGAGGTTAGGTTTGTGCTCTACACTCAAAATTTGTTTACTGAATTCGTACTGGGACCAAAATGTTAGACTATAAAGGGTGAGTGACACCTGACACCACTTATCAGAGGATTTTGCGTTCAGCAGACGGCTTTAACGATTCAATTTGGGTTTTTATTGACTTCTGACAGCAGCACAACCAGATGGCAGACAATAATAACTTCATCTTTCTCTAAAAACAGATTCATCACCGTCTGTGTTCACCATCACCAAACGCACTGTTTCAAGATACAACTCCACCTCCGGCACAGCATGCATCCGTTCTCTGATCTCTAATCTCTAATCCCCTTTAAGATCCACATATGCGTAGCTGTGCACTTCATTCCCACACAGACCAAAAAATAAAATTCACAGCAGAAGTCAAACTCCAAAATATGTGATTTGTTGAATCCTAAATGAAAGGAGCATTTCAACTAGAGTGCATCCACATTTTCATTGATTTTCAGTATGGATTTTCTTATCTACCAAAATGTGATGAATAGCATAAAGAAGTATTTGGGGTAATGTGTGCTAGTTTGTGGGGTTTCTGCTTAGGTGTCTGAAGGGTCTAACCAACAGAAATATGTTTTGCTCAGGAAGAACAAAAGGTAGAGAGAACAATATACGTCTCTCTTTCTCTATAACCCTCTATGGTACTGTGAGAGACAGCATGGCATTCGCTTTAAAGACAAAGTGCTTATTTAGTAATAATTTATGATGTTTTTTTTTTTGTTTTACGGAAATTGGGAAAGAAAAAAGCACCAGCAGATAGAATCATAAAGCATCAACAGCCACATTTGTAGACGCACAAGCACATTTTGTATTAATCCCTCGGCTATGAGGCTACGTTTTGTAAGACATAAAAGCCATTTTTTTACATTAATTTATTATTTTTTGTGATGTTGTTTCAAATGGCCTATTTCTACGGATTTGGGCAGACTATAGAGAGAACCCCTAGAGAAATGCATGAAATCTAAAGTCTAAAGTTCTTCTAGCTTTTTGTATACTTCTCGCTGTAGGTTTGACATTTCACCTTCCCATTGTCCGTATGGGCAGGATGGTTGACTGGTTGTCATATTTTTTATTTATTTTTTTAGCAGGGGTGATTTAAGGGGATGAGTTTTGAGATGTAACTTTCAGAGACTGTTTTAGTGAACTATGCTTAGTCGCAAGGGTTGCACTACAATTTTTTTATGTGTATTATTGTTTTGTTTTCCATTCCATTACATTACAAAAAAAAAATCAAGAAATAAAAATCTAGAAATCTTCAATCAAGAAACATTTATGCCTAAAATGCTGTCAGTATGGAAAATAATCTTGATTTTATTTATATATTTATATATTTTATTTATATATTTTTTCTGTTTAAATAATAAACACACACACACACACACACACATTTCTAATAAGAAATTAATATTGTTTTTGTAGTGTTCCTCACAATACATTATACAGCAACATTTATGTTAATGAATTCCAGTTACTTTGTTTTACAAATTTTTTTAAAACTTACTTTCTAATCTTTTTCTATTCAGTTTTCTTTTGATTTATTATACAGTTAACAAAAGCAAAAAAGACCTTTAACACTAGCTTACTCTATTCTTTTTCTATTCTATCTGTTTTCTTTTTATTTATTATATTATTTAAAAGCTTGTGCTATGTGTACTGCGTTAAGCTAACTGAGACTTGTTATAGCACTTGTACACTGTAAAAAAAAAAATTCCGTAAAAAAACGGATAATGTACTGGCAGAAAATTACCAGGAGATTTTGTGTTAAATTTACGGACACTTCCTTCAACATTAAAACGGAAATTTCTGTAGATTAACATTTTCTTCCGTACCATAAACGGAAAATCCGTTATGAAGAGATTAAAAAAAAATTAGAGCATAGGCCTCTTCTGTAGCAAATAAATCCAGCACAATATGTACAAATTGAACATGGTTTATTTTTACCTCATGTGAACATTCTTAAAAATGTGTTCAGTAGCTTTTATTTGCCTTAAACTGGTGAAGACAAAAATATTATGACATCAATTTAACAATGTGAAAAGCACCATTGAAAATGTTTGTATTATAGAACAATTTTTAGTTTAAACAGCAACATGCAGAAAAAAGAAATCATGAACAGGTACTTGTACAATATTGGTGTTGCACCAAACAGTGGTTGCAAAGAATACATTTTCAAATACATGGGGTAAAAATTAATACAAAGACAGGGCTGTCATTATTAACAATTGCTACAGACTTGTAGTCAATAGTCAAGTGAAATGACACCATTTTCCCATAGAACACAACATTATTTAAAAAGCACAAAATTGAATTTGAATTTTGTCATCAGTTATTCTCCCTCATACCGTTTCAAATCCATACGATTTCCATTCATCTTTGAAACACAAATGAAGAGTATTTTTAATGAAATCTCTGTGCTTTCTGTCCCTCAATTGACAGCCTAAGCAACTACCATTTCAACGTCCAATACAGTATAGCTGTCAGATTTCATTCAAAAGGATCTTCATTAGTGTTCCAAAAATGAACAGTCTAACAGGATTGGAATGAGATTATTCATATAATATTATGAACTGTGAACTGACCCTAGTTAGATTACTAACCTCTTATTCATGCTAAATTATCTGCATCTACAATTGACATCGAAAAATAAAAAAAACTTTCTTGTACAGCAATTGAAAATAAAGAAGAAAGATTTATGCACTCATGCCTGACATTTCAATGTTAAACTAAGAAAACTATACAAACCAAATTAAGATCAGGGCTCCAAGTGTTTTTGTGCATTTAGTATCTCTTGCCATGTGCCCCTTTGAGGAAACTACTTTTTTTTTCTTTTGCTGCATTTTAGTCCAAGTCCTAAATTGAGATTTGAAAAAAAAAAAAAACTCAAATTTACACGGAATCTAGAAGTAGTTCATGCATGAGTCTTGGAAGCGTAGATTGTCTTCATCTGAACCTTTGACGCTTGTTCAGGATTTCTTCACAGGAAGACTGTTAATGACAAGAAATGAAAATGAATGAAAAAGTACAGAATAACATGCAGAACAGGTTGAGATTGAATTATTAAGTTCCAGTTTAAACATTGCTTATAAAATATCTGTTAAGTCATTCAGTTATCTTCAGATCACAAATTAAGATATTTCGGATGAAATCCGAGAGCTCTCTGACCCATGGGGAATGTGTGTGGTGCTGTTGACGTAGACCCTGCATGCGCTGCACTTTGTTTACTGGCAAATTAATGCACACGCAAATTAAATGGTACTCTAGTTAATGGCGGCAGACTCTCTCAGGAGAGGATAAATCATTGAATAAAGTTGTAATTTTGTTTACTTTGCACACAAAAAGTATTCTTTTTATAAAAAAAGAAAAAAAAAGTAATATTTTTGTAAAATTACAGTTGATCCACTGATGTCACATGGACTATTTTAACAAACTCCTTATACTATGTTTCTGTGCCTTGATCGTGGTAGGGCCCTTGCTGTCTATCACAGCAAATTTGAAAGTGTTAAATTAACACTCACAGTGTGAAAATTAACACTTTTTCGGGGTTTATATAGGTCCACACTAAATAGAGTTAAACTTACACTTCACATAGTGTTACTTTTTTTAACACTTGCATAGAGTAAAAACAACACTGTACGCGTTAACCGTTAACACCATTAGTGTTTTCCCTCCCCTACATTTACACCAAGTTAGTGTTGAAACTACACATTAACACTTTAAATAGTGTTGTTTTTTTTACACTTCCACGGAGTAAAAACAACACTGTACGTGTTAACACCACACTGTAAAATCCAATAGTTTACCTTACTTAGATTTAATTAGTTATCTTTACTTAGTCCTTATACTTACTAGGTTTTATTAAGTTTTAGCTACTTTCAAGGCAAATAAAACAATTTACTTACTGTTTTGAGTGACACTTACTTAAAATATTCAAGTAGCCACAAAGGAACCAATGACATTAATAAACCAGTGATAGGCAGCAGTGCACTAATATGTTGCTAATCGCCGTATTTTTTTTTTAGCTCACCATTATAGTGATTAGCATTCCCTTTGGTTGGGCATTTGAAACTTCATTTATGTTACTATAATTTTCTCTCTATTATAATTAATGGAGAAATGCATCATGAAATCAGAGTTATTTGATTTCAAAGAAAAGTAATAAATAGGTTGCTTTTATAAAATGACCTATTTTTTTAATTAAATTATTTTTATGTATGTGTTTAATAATGACCTTTTTGAGATTTTATTTTTCATAAATACCTTGATATGCTTTTTATATAATCCTTAAATAGTGAGTGGTAATATGCTGAAGTCACACACAGACTTAAACATTCATCACGTGAATCACAACAATGGTAACAATTAAATTTAATTTATTTTCATTAATTGTAACAATAGCCTTTTTGTTGTGCTACTGCTGACACAAGACAGCAAATAAAATTGTCAAATAAAAACAACAACTTTAAAACAAAGCAACTGCATAATTTATTCTGCGCAATGCATTCTGGGAGTCAGTGAGTAGCTATACTAAGTCATGAGTAAACCTAAATGAAAGGATCAAGTACCCCCTACAGTTCTTTTTTAGTTACTAGAACTCTTGTGTAAGTTAACTATACTAACTAAGCATTTGTCAGTACAACATACTATTCCTATTTCACTTTACTTAGTTTTTTCAAGGCAATCAGTTTGCATGCTTTTTTTAAGTAAGCCCAACTTATTAGATTTTACAGTGCATTAGAGTTTTCCCTCACCCTCATTTACACCAAGTTAGTGTTGAAACTACACTAGGTGTGTCAATATCTTACACTTATTTCCACACTAATGTGTTCACACAAACCCTGATTAAGGTAATTAATTGTAATCTGTATTAGACTAAAAACACCTGTGTGCAGTCACGAAAAATAAGTCCACTGTATCAGTTTGAAATTTTATTTTTAACATCACAGATGTAACCATTACACCAACACAAAAGCAGGTACAATAAATTCACCATCATCTGACCCATATAAACATTGCAAATCAAAAGGCCTGTAGAACTTCAAGCTGTTGACTTCTACAAGTTCATCCAACTCACAGTATCTCTGTACTTTAAACGCATGATGATGTTCTGAAAAATGTTCTGTGAAAAGTTTGTTGACAATAAAATACACAGTGCTGTCAATGTAAAGTATCTTTCGAATCTGACTGAAATCAGGAATTTCATCCTCAATTTCATTGCATACAATGAGGTCTTGTCTATATTCTGTCCCATCTATTTTGACCCAGTTCATGGAATGCATGTTTGTCTGTATGGGATTCTGTAGCATTCCTGCCAACATTTCACCATTGTCAACATCATTCCAACAGAATGTTTCCATTGGTCCACACTGAACTTGACTCAATGGTGTTGTTTCCCAAAGATAGCCTATTGACATCTGATGACTCTTTGCCAAAGATTTCGTGATGTTTTTAAAATTCTTTAGTGTATTCTTAAAAACTTTATGCTTGGCCTCGAACCTCATGCTCCACATGTGCACTAATGGTCCAATTTTGCGAATACAGGATGGATAATGGACCATAAAATGGTGTTTGGGGAGGAAATTTTTGTGTGGATACAACTCTTTAAATAACTCATGGTGTTCAATTATTAAATACTTAAGGTGGGCAGTCATACCTTTAGAAATACAACAGGAAAACGCCAGGTTTAGAATGTGAAGCAAGAGCAGGAGCAAATGCCAATTTTTATCACCCAAGGGTACAATATCACCAAACAGTAACGGAATGTTTTTGATGAGACAGAGTGCCTGGATCGAGTTGAGCCCTATGCTATTTCCACTGTGCTCTAGATCAGGGGTTTTCAAACTGTGGGTCGCGACCCACTCGTGGGTCACGGAATGGAACAAGGTGGGTCGCACAAAGTCACTTGGCTGCAGCTAATTTTGCGTTTCAATGACACACAGACACTAACACAGTTCAGTCTAGGGCTGCACGAATGTGACGAGTGGGGCGGGGCCTAGTGCCATGGGAACAGAGCTAGGCCGGTGGAGTGATTGGGAAATGAGCAACACTCACCGGTCTCAAGAACCACGGAGGAGATCGGAAAGATACAAAAGAGGAGCGATGACAGTGAAGGACGAGAGAGGACCAGGCCTGGGTTTTATTTTGTGTTTGTTTTTTATTTGTGCACGGCAGTCATCCGAGAGGGGCTGTCGCGCTGTTTTGTGTTTATTTGGTTATTAAAACTTTGTTTGATTGTCCGCCGGTTCCCACCTCTTTCCACGAAGGAGTCATCGAGGCGGTGGGCTGGAGTGAGTTCGCCCCCCCCCCCCCCCCCCGGCAACTCACTCCAGCCCACCACATCGAGCACCCTCGGCGGCAGACTCCTTCGCCCTGCTCGATGGCACTGCGGATTCACCCCAGCGGCGAAGGATCTTCGGCAGCGCGCCCCTCCTTCCTCCCTGGCTTCGGCACCAGTGTAAAACATTAAAATCTTCACAATCACAGGAAGAAGGAGGCGGGAACTGGGAACCCACTCATCACAACGATATAGCCCACCAACATTAATAATGAACTGCAATATCCTTAGTGTGATTTTCAAATTGCAATTAAGTCCGTGTGCGTTGCGTGTTTTGAAGGTCTCAGAGCAATGTCATTAAAAGGTTCAATCGGTCTTTTTTTACCTATTTCACAATTATTTTAATCTCCAAACTGTTTTAGATAGTTCTGCTTTGCTTCTTATGCTTTTCTAAAAAAGTGTTGGATTGTGCTCCGTTCTCGCCGACACACACGGAAGGATCATGAATGCAACAAAACACAGCAGCGCAGATCACACTTCACTGGAGTGAGCCTGCTTCACGTTTTTATGGACACTACATATTTTAACGCCAGTAAACAAAAATTAAAACTTGTAAATTTGTAGTGAAATTTTCAGTTGTACTCTAAAATAAAATGGTTATTTTTCTTAAATACTTAATTTCTGTCATAAAAATTTTAAGTAAGATTAGGTTTAAAGTAATTTCACTCGTTGTTTTTTTTTTTTTTTTAATATTTTGGTGGGTCGTGAAATATATTACACTTGTCTAGGTGGGTCGTGGAATGGAAAAGTTTGGGAACCACTGCTCTAAAATAAAATGGTTATTTTTCTTAAATACTTAATTTCTGTCATAAAAATTTTAAGTAAGATTAGGTTTAAAGTAATTTCACTCGTTGTTTTTTTTTTTTTTTTAATATTTTGGTGGGTCGTGAAATATATTACACTTGTCTAGGTGGGTCGTGGAATGGAAAAGTTTGGGAACCACTGCTCTAGATTAACCTTTGTAGGCCAATTTTTTCTCTCCAAATATCCATAATCAAACGAATATATTCTGGAAAGCAATTCACTCCGTGTAACAAATTTTTCTGAAAGATACTCAAACAGAAGTTTAATTTCAAATTGCACAACTCCTTCCAGGAGGTCATGCATCACATCTAGAGTGTAGTTGTGGCACACGTGAAAATACTGCAGACCATTGAGTGTTGAGTTTCTTTTGAGGCCATGTGTTGACTTGAGTTGAGGGTCAGATTCCAATTCACTGCAATGTTGTTCATAAATTGTACAATCACGCAAAATAACTCTACAATCATCCTCGTTGTAAACTAACTGGACATCAGCTTCAGTCAAACATAGACGACAAAAGTAATGTCCACTAAACGATTCTGTGAACCCAAGGATTGAGTGCATCCCCAAGTTGTCTCCAGTTACTTGACATATTGTGCCATAAACTCTACTCGTTGATATAGGTAGTTCTATACCATCTGACTCTAGAATCTTTATGTCACGAATCAGTGGTTCCAAGATGGTGTCAAATCCATATTTTTTCACATCTTGTGCATGAAATAGAGCGATCAAATGAATATTCATCAGTCTTGAATTCAGTTTTGAAGGTAGATTTCGAAGCACAAAATAAAGAGCACCAACCTTGTGTACCCCACATTTAGAGACAAGAGGGTTTGCGGTTTCAAATTCATCGTAGTACATCTGAATTTGTAAAGCATTTGGATGTTTTGAGAATAATGGATGACTCTGGTAGTAACTTCCATCACAAAAGTCCTCAAAATGTGATTTCTGCTTTCCTGCAAATTCTGTCAGCAGTGTACATACATCTACATTTCGACACATAAATTTTAATGTTTCCAAAATTGGGACATACACATATGTTTCTTTAACTGGGACCTGATCATAACATCCAGTTTTTTTATTTCTCCTAATCTCATATCTCATGCCAAGCACAATTTCAACAGGCTCCACGACACCCCATTTGTCAATGAAATAATTAGTTATTTTAGTTTCGGTGTTAAACATGGAAAAGGGACTCTCAAAATGCCCCAAACTATCTTCGACAGCTGATCTGATGGAGTTACTAAGAGGAATGACAGAAATCACATCTTGACGAGTTTGGTTATGCAGTTCCGTGGTGAGATCCTCAAGGTCTGAAACAACTGATGATACCAAACTATTGGCTACTCCACTGCACTGTAATTTGGCCACAATTGAGGCACATATATCTGCCGTCTCTCTCCTGGAAAAGGTAACATTTTTCTCAATGAGCGCAACTTGGGGATCACTTTCTCCGACAAACAAAGAACCTGACTGATTATTAACATTTTGAAATGACAGTTCACCAGATGGCAAATCAAAAGCTGGACTGGCATCAACAACATGAAAACTGTTCAAATGCTTTCGAAAACCAGAATATGAGCAAAACTGCCGACTACAGCCACTCTGTGCACATAACAACCTAAACTTTAACGAAGGATAGAAACTGTGTGTGAATCTTAGATGAGCTATCAAAGAGTGGCTGTTTGCATGCAGACTTTTACAGAGGAAACACTTCAACATTTAAACTAATTTAAAAGCTTTGCACGCAGTTCCCTTACTCTTGGAGACTCACTTAAAAGACCAACATCTATGTTGTAAACTGTAGTCTGCAGGAAGGTAAAGAAGTTGACCAGGGATTCCTCGTAGAACAGGTTGAAGACATAGTGAACTTTAAAAAGTTCAGGCACTCAAGGAGCTGGATCCAGCGCAAGGGATGAGGCGCTTGTCCACAACGACGTAGAAGTGGTCGATCCTGCCCTTAATCCTTCCTGATCCCAGTAGGAATGGCTGGTGGCCCTCCCTCCTACTGAGATGGCCTTCAATACTGGTGCAGGACTGAAAAGAGCACAGACAAAAATTAGATTAAATAAACCACCCCACCCCCCAAATTTATTTTTTTTTTTTTTTTTTTTTTACAATGTGAAATGATAAATGCATTATAAAAAAATAAAAAATAAAACTATATAAAACACACCTTAACCCTATACGTGCCAAACAAAACTAGTTTATATCACGCTTTGTGTATTATATTAAAAGGAAAATGTTATTAAAAGGAATTCAACAAAAATAAATAAATAAATAATAAAATAATGTGCTGATACACCCCCAGCCAAACCAAACTATGCTACTGACTTACTTCATTAGAACACAAACAAAGAGTTGTACATGGACATCTGAGAGCTGTAGGTCAATATAATGCAAGTGAACATGTGAAATCAGTTAAAAGGAACATTTTAGACATTTTGCCTGTGATTTTCAATCACTGTCCTGTGGACCCATTTCGCTGCAAGTTGTATGTCTCCCCCCGATTCAGAACTTCACCTCATTATGTAAGAGCTCCATGTAATAAACTAAAGGGTTAGTTCACCCAAAAATGAAAAACCTGTAATTTACAGAAAAGGTTGTTAACCACTGGTTATTCCAAACCTTTATACATCTTTGTACTACTGAACACAAGATATTTTGAAGTATTTAAACAGGCCGCTTTGGGCAGCCATTAACCATCATAGTATTTTTTTCGCTACTATGTAAGTCAATGGCTGTCCAAAGCAGCCAGGAACAACCCGAGGGTGAGTAAAAGACCAAATTTTCTGTGTCAGGTCAGAGAGACAGAATGTGCAAAGGGTTGAGTCCCAAAGACCATGATTGAAAGCCATTGCATTTTAGAGTTTATAACCAAAATCATAATCAAACATTCACAATTTTGCAACAGTATTTTTACCTTATGGAAATGCACAAGTCTGTCAACAGCCTCTGTTGGACTGATCTTAGTCTTCTTCATCCCTGGAGCAGGAGGGAGGAGATGCAACAGCAGCAGGACAGATGACATGTCACTGTCCCAATCTGAATGAGTAGATGTTTATGGTGGGCGATTTAGGATAAAAGAAAAACAAACATTTAGTGCTCACAATAACAAGAATCCAGAGTAAATATGAAATTGACATCTTCACAAATTATGCCAACCATTTTCAGAACCTTGTCCACATGCTGCATTGAGAAGACACCGAATTTCTGCTGTTGAAGTAAGAGACTGGGCTTCATTGATGATCTTTTGCTTGAATGCTGTCTCCCACCGCTCAAGAAACTTGTTGGAAGTTTCAGCATTGAAGAGCAGAGCAAAGTCCTGATTAATAAAAAGACAAAACATATTACAAGATTTCTAAGAAATTACTTTAGTCTTTTACCACCAAAATCGATAGTGTGCACATGTTAAGACTAAAACATCATGAATGTCCAAATGAGTCAAACATAGAAATTAAAGTATTTACTTGAATTCTTTCAAAATCTTTCACTGGCATGTACTGTACGAGCGAGAGTGATAAATTATGAACGAATGAGTCCAAGTAGCAATAATATCAAAGAGTAACCTTAGCAACACTTAAAAAAGCAGACATATCTAAAACACTTAAAACAATCTTTGAAAATGAGAATAAATGTTTTATTTACCAATCCTTTTACATCCAAATATCTTGGAAAGACATCAAGGACATCAGCTGATCTTTCAGGATTATGTACCAGTTCTTGTCTATGCTTGAAAGTTTCCTTCATCTTTTTCATAACTTCGGCTTCATCAGCTGTATGGACAAGGAAAGAAATTGCCTCTCTGCATGCATCTCCTTCAAGTTGTTGCACATCATCGATCCTCCTTCGTCGACTTGGTCCTCCACTTTCAGTCATCTCCAAGTGAACACGTTTTGGGTTCTTCCTCGACAAAGTTTTAAGGCGCCAGGAGATGAACCCGGTTCCCTTTTCCGGATCGTAGAAATGCTCCTGTCAGAAAGCCAATAGAACACCTTGTAAAATTTGAATATTACATTAGTCATAACATTTAAAAGATAAACTGCTATTACATGCCACAAAAAAGGAGCATAAAATGTCATGCATGTCCAACTAGATTGTGTTACAAATACATCAATACAAAAGATTCTTACATAGCCCTTTGTTGAAAACGGGTCTCTCAGGCTAGGAAAGAGAGAAATAATTCCCAAGGCATAGTTTTTCCGCTGTTTGCGGGTGGGGATCCTCCTTCAGTGTAAAAATATATATATAGATATAATGTTAAACTTAACTTTGTTTTCTACACCAAATGACACAGCTGTGTGTATTTCTTGCATCTGTACATTGTAGTCTTACCCGTGAATTTCTGTCATGTGACTGACAACAATATTAACAAGCTGACGTCTGGTGCTGTGCTTTAAAGTTTTAGTTTTCTTTTATTCTTCAAGCACTTCCTCACCACCAGATTTTTTTTTTCCAGTGCATCTTGGACAATCTGATTAAACATACCACAATACAGGTGAACACTTGGAAGACTACTAAAGGGTGAAAGTATTATTATATGGATAAGTTAACCATAAGGAAAAACATGCATGCATACCCCTTTTGCCTTTTCAGAGTCTATGTTAAAACTGTTGCTGGCCATTGTGGCTTGAATATGCACTGCTCTCTCTGTCTCTTCATGGTCAGTTGAAGAGAGTGAAAGAGTAAAAGAGTATCCGTGCATGTGCTGGGGGTTGACGATCTTGTGGGTGAAAACTCTTGAAAGAGAAAGGCAAAACAATTTTCATGTTTTTTCTAAATGCATTAAACCAAACAGGGCTTTGTCTAAATGTTCTTTACTTTTGCAGCAATAATTTTGTATCAGAAACCCAATTAAAAGGTTACTTCAGCAAAATAACATTTGTCATTAATTAATCCACCTCATGTCATTCCAAACCAGTTAGAACTTCATTTCTACCAGAAAGACTCGGAGAAGATATTGTAACAATTCATCCATTTATTTAAGACCCAGCAAGCTATATGGTTGTATTTGGCGTAGGCCCCATCCATAAATAGCTGTCCGAGGGTACGGATTCGGTATTTCCTGCCTGAAGATGAAGGCAGGGGCGCAGCCGACCCCCGTGAGGTTTTAGTAGGGACCATCCTGGTGGTGGTGGGGTGGTTGGAGGGGAAGAACATCCTGCGGTGGTAAGGGAGATGCAGAGAAGAAGCTTTTTATTTGTGAGGGAGGAGCCCATCTTGGTGGTGGAGGGGTGGGTGGTGTTGAGTGAAGCGTTCAGCATCTGCAAACTCAGACAAGTGTAAGCACAGGTTCTTTTATACTTCTATCATTAGAACGTGATTGGACAATTGAGAAGGTAATAGGTGACACTAACAATTGAGTCTTCCTGGCAGAACTTATGCTAAAGCTTTCATTTCTACCAGAAAGACTCGGAGAAGATATTGTAACAATTCATCCATTTATTTAAGACCCAGCAAGCTATATGGTTGTATTTGGCGTAGGCCCCATCCGTAAATAGCTGTCCGAGGGTACGGATTCGGTATTTCCTGCCTGAAGATGAAGGCAGGGGCGCAGCCGACCCCCAAAAACTAGTGGAAGAATAATTTGATTGGAATGGAGCCTACCCCCAAAAATGGAAAATTAATATACTTGCCGGCTGTCTAGCTTGACGTACCTAAAATAAAAGAAGAAATAAAATAGTTAGCAATCAACGAGCATGCTAGACATGAAAACTTCAATAATTGTGGTTTGACGGTTTATAAAAGGGTTCCATTTAAAAAAAAACACACATAGACTAGGCCACGCTGAGCCACACATAGACGAGGCCGCGCTGAGCCACACATAGACTAGGCCATGCTGAGCCACGCATAGATTAGGCCACGCTGAGCCACACATAGACGAGGCCACGCTGAGCCACACATAGATTAGGCCACGCTGAGCCACACATGGACGAGGCCATGCTGAGCCGCACATAGACGAGGCCACGCTGAGCCACACATAGACGAGGCCACGCTGAGCCACACATAGACAAGGCCACGCTGAGCCACACATAGACTAGGTCATGCTGAGCCACACATAGACGAGGCCGCGCTGAGCCACACATAGACGAGGCCGCACTGAGCCACACATAGACGAGGCCGCGCTGAGCCACACATAGACGAGGCCGCGCTGAGCCACACCTAGACTAGGTCACGCTGAGCCACACATGACTAGGCCGCGTTGACCCCGCACATAGACGAGGCCACGCTGAGCCACACGTAGATTAGGCCACACATGACTAGGCCGCGTTGAGCCACACATAGACGAGGCCACGCTGAGCCACACATAGACAGGGCCACGCTGAGCCACACATAGACGAGGCCGCGCTGAGCCACACATAGACGAGGCCACACTGAGCCACACATGACAAGGCCGCGCTGAGCCACACATAGACGAGGCCACGCTGAGCCACACAGACAAGGCCACGCTGAGCCACACATAGACTAGGTCACGCTAAGCCACACATAGACGAGGCCGCACTGAGCCACACATAGACGAGGCCGCGCTGAGCCACACATAGACGAGGCAGCGCTGAGCCACACATAGGCAAGGCCGCGCTAAGCCACACATAGGCGAGGCCACGCTGAGCCACACGTAAATTAGGCCACGCTGAGCCACACATGACTAGGCCGCGTTGAGCCGCACATAGACGAGGCCACGCTGAGCCACACGTAGATTAGGCCACACTGAGCCACACATGACTAGGCCGCGTTGAGCCGCACATAGACGAGGCCACGCTGAGCCACACATAGATGAGGCCACGCTGAGCCACACATAGACAGGGCCACGCTGAGCCACACATAGACGAGGCCGTGCTGAGCCACACATAGACGAGGCCTCGCTGAGCCACACATAGACGAGGCCACGCTGAGCCACACATAGACTAGGTCACGCTAAGCCACACATAGACAAGGCCGCGCTGAGCCAAACATAGACGAGGCCGTGCTGAGCCACACATAGATGAGGCCGCGCTCAGCCACACATAGACGAGGCCGCGCTGAGCCACACATAGACGAGGCCACGCTGAGCCACACATAGACGAGGCCACGCTGAGCCACACATAGACGAGGCCACGCTGAGCCACACATAGACAAGGCCACGCTGAGCCACACATAGACTAGGTCACGCTAAGCCACACATAGACGAGGCCGCGCTGAGCCACACATAGACGAGGCCGCGCTGAGCCACACATAGACGAGGCCGCGCTGAGCCACACATAGACGAGGCCGCGCTGAGCCACACATAGACGAGGCCGCGCTGAGCCACACATAGACGAGGCCGCGCTGAGCCACACATAGACTAGGTCACGCTGAGCCACACATAGACAAGGCAGCGCTGAGCCACACATAGGCAAGGCCGCGCTAAGCCACCCATAGGCGAGGCCACGCTGAGCCACACGTAAATTAGGCCACGCTGAGCCACACACAGACGAGGCCACGCTGAGCCACACATAGACAGGGCCACGCTGAGCCACACATAGACGAGGCCGCGCTGAGCCACACATAGACGAGGCCTCGCTGAGCCACACATAGACGAGGCCACGCTGAGCCAAAAACATAGACGAGGCCACGCTGAGCCACACATAGACGAGACCGCGCTGAGCCACACATAGACGAGGCCGCGCTGAGCCACACATAGACGAGGCCACGCTGGGCCACACGTAGACGAGGCCACGCTGAGCCACACGTAGACGAAGCCACGCTGAGCCACACATAGACGAGGCCGCGCTGAGCCACACATAGACGAGGCCGCGCTGAGCCACACATAGACGAGGCCGCGCTGAGCCACACATGACAAGGCCGCGCTGAGCCACACATAGACGAGGCCGCGCTGAGCCACACGTAGACGAGGCCACGCTGAGACACACATGACTAGGCCGCGTTGACCCCGCACATAGACAAGGCCACGCTGAGCCACACGTAGACGAAGCCACGCTGAGCCACACATAGACGAGGCCACACTGAGCCACACATGACAAGGCCGCGCTGAGCCACACATAGACGAGGCCACGCTGAGCCACACATAGACGAGGCCGGCTGAGCCACACATAGACGAGGCCACACTGAGCCACACATGACAAGGCCGCGCTGAGCCACACATAGACGAGGCCGCGCTGAGCCACACGTAGACGAGGCCACGCTGAGCCACACATGACTAGGCCGCGTTGACCCCGCACATGGACGAGGCCACGCTGAGCCACACGTAGACGAAGCCACGCTGAGCCACACATAGACGAGGCCACACATGACAAGGCCGCGCTGAGCCACACATAGACGAGGCCACGCTGAGCCACACATAGACGAGGCCAGCTGAGCCACACATAGACAAGGCCACGCTGAGCCACACATAGACGAGGCCGCGCTGAGCCACACATAGACGAGGCTGCGCTGAGCCACACATAGACAAGGCCACGCTGAGCCACACATAGACGAGGCCGGCTGAGCCACACATAGACAAGGCCACGCTGAGCCACACATAGATGAGGCCGCGCTGAGCCACACATAGACTAGGCCACGCTGAGCCACACGTAGACGAGGCCACGCTGAGCAACACATAAACGAGGCCACGCTGAGCCACACGTAGACGAGGCCACGCTGAGCCACACATAGACGAGGCCGCGCTGAGCCACACATAGACGAGGCCGCGCTGAGCCACACATAGACGAGGCCACGCTGAGTCACACATGACAAGGCCGCACTGAGCCACACATGACAAGGCCGCACTGAGCCACACATAGACGAGGCCGCGCTGAGCCACACATGACAAGGCCGCGCTGAGCCACACATAGACGAGGCCACGCTGAGCCACACATGACAAGGCCGCGCTGAGCCACACATGACAAGGCCGCGCTGAGCCACGCATAGACGAGGTGGCGCAGAACAACGCAACTAATTCATGGCACGAATTATAAAAACTGTACTATTGACAGATAGTATGTTCTATGTGAGCATTGCACCACCACCAGTAGTTGCATAGGAATTTACCTGAATTATTATTGCGGAGCTTGCTGGATGAGAAGGGGCAGAAATTATTGCTTATTTGGATATTGTTATGGAAACACCAGAACCAGAAGAGTCATTTTTATAGTGTTTAAGAAAAGTGTAAAGAAGTTAGGAGAGAAGTGTAAGTCAGAGATACAAAGACCACGGACAGGATCAAACGTTTAGATGCTGAAGTGAATTCGCCTGGCCGCATAAATCTATAGAAAGCAGTTAAGAATACTGCTTCTAGCAGAATATTAGAGTATATGGAAAAAAGGCCATTGCGTAGGAAAAGGATTAATCTTTGCAGAGAGCCGAGAGAAAGGCAACCTTTTGTCGGGGGAATTCGTAGAGGATTTAGCGAAGCATTTGAGCAGTAATCGAACGGAAAAATCAGTGAAGAGACTTGGAAATTCGGGATTAAAATATTTAGCATAAAATTGAATACCAGCGAGCAATCTGCGAATTGAGGAGATTTTTAAATTGCGATTTTCGAAATTAAAAACAAGGAACGAGCAAACAGTGGTAACCAGAATAGGAAATAAAGGAATCTGGAAGGAATAGCAAAACATTAGAAAAGAAGACCAAGCTGAAGTGTAAGCTTTGAAAGTTTAAGGAGCAAATCCTTTAGATACATAATGCCTAGCCGATCTTTCCAAATCGTCTAATTTAACATAGTTGCTGATAGGGGAGGGCAGGGTGTTGGTTCTGTATTGGCTGAAGGCCAAAGCCTTCTGAACGCATTTTCAGGACTGTGGACAGCGGCTGGATCATTACGAGCAAGCGCTTTTAGGACAAATGAAGCCTTGTGACCGTGAGCGCTGCAGATGGCGCAAGTTAAGCTTTTTTGGCCTCCGAAATGACGGACGAGCAGTTCGGTGTAGGTAACTGACCAGTCTAATCTTGAATTAAAAAGTGAGATAAAGGAGGCAGATTTCGCTGAGAAGGACATGTGGTACTCGTAAAATAGAGTTCCCCCGTATCTTGGACTGAAGTCCGCCATCATTGATAGATATAGAACTAGCTCTTCCCTTCTCTCGGGGTAGGTTTGACACAGAATGTCTCTGTAAATACTGAGTGCAATAACGAATTCGCCAAACGAGAGATTTCGTTGTAAACGGGGATCAGAAGTTTTAAGAAGTTCTGCCACGTCACCACAGTCAACCATTTTCCTGTCGGCAGCAGGCGAAAGAAGCAATAAGGTAGCAAGATTGATGTCCTTACCTTGGATGATATTGCTTCTTAAATGGTTAGACACTGTTGCGGCGGCTGGCGGGACGAAACGCCTACCGAATGCTTGTGCTGGAGTTGCTGTGGAGAGGTTAAAGTTTGAGGAATCCGGTAAAGCGGAGACATTTCGAAAAGTGGATAGTGAATTGAGAGGGTGGCGAGGAAGCCAAAGTCGATGGCATGCTCCGATCGCCACTAAATCCAGAAGGGAGAGGACGAGACCTTGGAATAACTGAAGAGCGCACCCTTATTGGTATGCCGCGTTTTCGAGAGCTTTATATATATTTTCCGAAGACCACTGAGCCCATGGTGAAGTGCGGCACTGTAAACGCGAACTTCGGCGAGCGGTAACAGGAGATGGCAGGACGATTTCATTGTCAGAATCGGAATAATCGCAAATATATTGCGAGTTTGAGACTTTTTTTTTTTTTTGGTCGGCCACTGAACACGAGCAACTGAGTGAAGCGTTCAGCATCTGCAAACTCAGACAAGTGTAAGCACAGGTTCTTTTATACTTCTATCATTAGAACGTGATTCGACAATTGAGAAGGTAATAGGTGACGCTAACAATTGAGTCTTCCTGGCAGAACTTATGCTAAAGCTTTCATTTATCTTAAAGATATTTTTGATGAAACCACTGTGGTCACATGGACTATGTTAATAATATTTTTACTAACTTTCTGGGCCTTGACAGTTGCAATTATGTTGCAGTCTATGGAGGGATCAGAAAGCTCAGTTAAGATTAAATGGAAGGAATGAGGGTGAGTAATTAATTTACATTTTTGGGGTGAACTAACCCTTTAAAGAAAAATGCAAATGACTATTAATAAGAAAATCCAGCGAGCCGCTGTTGTAAGAGGATCCATCTGTCACCCCACAACAGTTTACGTTACATTAAAGTGAAATTGCAGCAAGTTGATTCGTATCTGCTATTGCAGATTAAGCGTCAATCACGTGTCTCAAATGAGCGAATTAGTTCACAATCATACGCTGGCAGAAAATACAAGTTCAGCAAAACGCTTCTGGCTTGATTATCTGATAATTTATATCCGCTTCCTTTTAATTTGAAAATGAGAGTAACAGCGATATACTGTAAATTCCTCGGACTATCCGAGGCTGTGCGTTCAAGGTCCACGTAAAAATGTTTTTAAAAAAACGCGTTACTGATTGCTGCTCACTTCAACAGTCAGACATTATTTGTCGAACAATGCACAGTTATACTAAAATATTGGAGACAAAAATGCATTAAAATGTCTTATTTTGGCAACACAAATAACGTGAACCCAAAGAAGGGGAATATGGATCCTGCGCTATTTGCGTTAATTAATAGTTAACAGTAACCGTTAAGTTACACAAACTACAGAAATGAACTATCTACCCCAGATTCTAAAATATAAGAAAACGTACATTTAAAATTGTCAGTGGTCTGTCGCGTTACGTTATCTGAAAATAAATTATGTTAGCATGTCTAATCAATTTGGGTAATACACTTTCATTTTAATTTTGAAACTTATAAAGTGTCTAAATGTTTTTAATTTGCATATTAAAACTATTGTAGAAAATGGCAAATGTAAATCATATAACAGAATTTTCATTTTGAACAAAATTTTGGACACATGTTTGGTGAAATGTAAATTAAAACAGAACTGCATTACCATTTTACATTTTGCATTGCCATTTTGCATATTTCAAATTGCTACCCATATGTTTCCATATTTATTTACCATTAGGGATGCACAACACTGACAAAAAAAAATAGTCATTGAGTTGTTTATTCAGTTAACTTGGTTAGTGAAGTTGTTTGTGTAGGGAAGATTTAATCAATGTTTGGAGTGGCTTTCTGAATTTACAATGTGTTGTTTATAATTTCTTTGTTTATTGTTATTGGTGATTCCAGATTGCTGTCATACAAGTTACCATTTCCACCCCCATTGTTTTATTTTAAACATGAAACATCTAGAGGAGAATGGCACCTACGCTGGAATTCATACAAATGTAAGGAACATATCTAATGAAAATGTGTATAAAGCATTTTGTTGCCTTTTAGTGGAAAATAATCAAAGGGTTAGTTCAGTCAAAAACGAAAATTCTGTCATTAATCACTCATTCACGCCGATTGTCGACTGAGCTTCTTGTACCCACAATGCAAAGCGTAATTTAAAAAATACGGAGAAACACCTGTAAAAAGAAAATACGGCCAATTCCTTTAAATTATTACGGTATATTGTACTGTATTTTTACGGACTTTTTTTACAGTGATATCATTACTCTTTTGTTGTTTTTGCTTTTCCGTTGTCCTCATTTGTAAGTCGCTTTGGATAAAAGCGTCTGCTAAATAACTAAATGTAAATGTAATGTAAACGAGTATTTTTAAGATGCTGTGTCAAACTTATAATTTTTATAAATGCATCCTGAGACCTTTGCGTTTTGTTTCATTTCATAGCACTCCGTCTACTAGGCCTCCTCAGATCTCTTCAAGGTGTCTTTCACATCACTTGAGACCCTACTTAAAGTCCTCACAGTGTTTTTACATGCACTTTCCAAATCAAGAAATTTGCTTTGAGCTATAGTGACAGCAGGAAGCATCAGTGTCCTGTAATATATGAAAATGAAAGCTAATCATTTTGACGAATCAATGAAAGCAGTGCACCTCAAAAGAGCCTTTGAAATCTTCAGTGCTGATGTGCATTTCTTAGAGAGGTGTCTTTGCTGTCATGCAAGCTCAAGCACTTATTCGTCAGATTTAGCATTGGCTAGTCTGATCCTGTATGCTGTGTTCTTGATCTAAGGTGATTCTGAGCTCTGTGTGGTGTAGTTCTCGCTGGACACCACTAGAGACTGTAATGCTCCAGTCACAAGGACAACACATGTAGGCATCTCAATCAGGACTGCTGAGACTCATAAATTAATTGTATTTACTATGACAAATGTGCGAAAAGACAATATAAATATGAATATATAAAACCAGTATTTTAACAGTTGTATGTTAATAGTGTTGACAGGTATTGGACTATAATTCATGAGTGCTGGGTCTCAATAGAGAATATCACTTGCTTGTTAGAATTAATTGAAGTAGGCAACCCAGTCATTTCCACATCATTTAAAAAAAGTTATGCCTCCACAATATGCTGCAGCTTTCCCTCCAAACACATGCCCTTATTTGTTCTCTCATAAATCAGATTTGGACAGGTGGTGTTTTTTTTTTTTTTTTTTTTTCTTGCTACTTCACTCTACAGCTCTGTTACCATCTGGGATCACCATAGTGTTCTTTGGTGGCGTTTCTAAAGAAAAATAAATAAATGCAGGCAGGATTGCAAAAAACGATAGCAGCAAACACTGAACACATGGTAAATCTATGGCCTTCTTTCTCAAACGTTGTTTGCTGGAGACTGCTGTGCCTTTTGTTACACATTTATTGCATTTGTCAGATGATGCTTTAGGAGCCTCCTGTGTCTGGACCCCCTTTTGGGCTGGATAGATACTCAAGGCTTATAAGAGCTGTTGGGAACTCATATTTGAGTCTTTTTTGGTCATCTCTCAATCCCACTTCTCTCTCTTAGCCTCCTACTTCATTCCTTACACTGAATTGTCTTATAAATATAAGCAAAATAAGAAAGAAGGCATTGTTTATTTGTACATTTGCACTCGATTTACTCAAGTAATGATGCCTACATGGCAACAAAATAATATGAATTTTCCACAGAGAATTTCACCTAATCACCAAATATCTGCTACAATGATTAATAAAAATATATACAGACATTCCTGTTAAACATACTTGTGTTTACAACTAACTGTCAGTGGCTGGTGGATATGTTTTATGTTATAAAATATATTTTTGATCAATATAAATAGCAACTGCATTGCAAAATAGCACCTAATTAAGTGGTATGTAATTAGCATAATAATATATTTTGACCAATGAATCACAATATTGCATACAAAAAAACAAGTTATGCTAACCGTATTTAGCTTAGCACAGTGTCAAAGTATGACAATTTATGAGCCTAACAACATATTTTTACTTTAAACTTGTGTTATAGTGTCAATCGAGTGTTTGAAATAACTTATTTTAGTGAATTGAATTCTTTCCACAAAATGAGGCAGATTTTATTGCATTCTAATCAGGGATAAAGGCTATGTTAATTAGCATTGCCTAAATATGCATTATCCTTAATGAAAATACCAGAGTCAACTTGAAAACAAAAACGCTGTTGAATTTGTGTGCTGATTCAATGTTTCATCAGACAGGACATTTCTTCCTGCAGTTTATTCAGCTACATCAATAGATGGATGTATTATCCATTTAAAGAATTTCCTGGAACATCATGAGTTTTATTACCCCTATGAGTCTTGATTGTGGACTTTCTGTGTGAGGGCACCCTCAGGTGTTGAGTATGAATAAGACATGAATTACATGTGAGAGTTGGCACTGGCTCTGGATTATTATTCGGGATCATTTATTCACTACTATACTGGAATATTGCGATGCCCCTAGTACACACACACACACACACACACACACATATATACACACATATACATACATACATATATATATATATATATATATATATGCTGATTTGCTGCTCAAGAAGGATTTCTTATTATAATCATTGTTGAAAATAATTCTGGAAAATATGATACATTGATTCGTGATTCATGAGCTCCAGTCATCTGAGGTGCAGCAGATGATGTGGCAATGCTGTCTAATGCCTGCCGCAGCCACATTTGTAGAGACAGATGTGATAAAAAGATACATATAACAGAGAGACACTTTCGGAGCCTCTGGACGCATGGCTGCAGTATCGCAACCTGCTGCTGGTGCCTGATGTGTCATAGAGCCTTGTGCTTAAGACGGATCATGATCGCAGATTCAGGGGCTGGTAATTGATCATCTTCCTGGTTTGCCTTTGTCCGGTGACACTGCAGTGAGCAGTTCAAAACAAACCTGCACTCATGCACACACACACACACACACACAGAGTTGTGGTCTAATTGGAAGGGTTTCTCTAACTCAAACAGAAAAATCTTGTCAGATTCACCTGTACAGCTGCATTTTCAGCTCTAATTGGACTCAGAGTCTTTGTCAGGGAACGTGCTCTCGCTTCAGCCAACAGTATCTTTCTGGTGTTCTCTCTGACTTAGCTCTCCTTTGTCCTTTCTTGTCTTTTCTTGCCTTCTCTGCAGAAATATATCCTTTTTGTCCTGTTCAAACAACTATGAGTTTTTCTTTCCATTTTTCCCTGCTCAATGGTCAACTAGACTTTATGCTTCCTAATGTCTCCATTTCTCTTTGTCAGTGTTCCTGTAATCCTCCCAGAATAACTTTGGAAAGGAAATAACGTCCTTGGAAACTCAATGGCCCCAGTGCAGGTGTAGGTGCTCAGTTTAAAACAATGTGGAGAGAAGGAGAGTGAACAATCTGGAACAATGAATAAGGGTGTAAAAGCCCACTCTGGCCCTTTCAAATGAGAATTCGGCTGTTGTGCTTTAAAACATAGAGAGCATATATTATCTCTGTCTGGTTGTGTTTGTGTCAGGGTTGAGAACTCATTATAACAATAATAGAAGCATGTTTGATCTGCACAGCTGAAGCTCTCTTTCTAACTTTGTGGAAAAAACCCTACTGAAAAAAGACCAGCCTAACGTGGTTCACTTCCAGAGTGGTTTCTTGGGCACTTTTTAACATGGAAGACCAGCTTAAGTAAGCTAAGACAAGTAAACCAGCTAACATTTGAGTTTGGTCTCTCTTGTGCTCATCAAAAATACTGTAAAAAAAAAAAAAAAAAAAAAAAAAAAAAAAAAAAAAATTATAAAGAAAAATTACTGGGTGAGTGTAAGTAGAGACAAATAAGATTATGTCATTTGAAGCATGTTTAAGAATACCTGAATGCACTAATAATTATACAAATTAAATGTTGGTATTCATTTCAAATATAATTCCATTCTCAACATATAACTGTAACTAAAATAACAGTTTTCCAAAAGCCCACTAGAACTATTGTATTATATTAATGTGTGTCAGCAGTCAAGCAGCACTTGGTACAAATCTTATTATTATTATTGTTTTTTTTTTTTTTCAACATTTTCCCAAAATGACTGGCATGTGAATCACATTAATACTTGGCATTCAGTAATATTCGTTTCCTCATTTACCATTTATGAAATTACTCGCATGACTGATAAACTTTGTCTTATGAATTGCATATTTGTTAAGGGTACCAATGAAAACTGACAACTGGCACTATGTTGTGCTTCTCATATACAGTTCTTAGTCGACAGTCCTCTGTTAAGACTGGAATAAAGAGCTTTTAGAATATACACACATTTTAAAACACTAGGCATGATCCACTAAAAGACTAAGGGCCCTATCATACACCCGGCACAATGCGATGTAAGGCGCAGCGCAAATGTGTTTGCTAGTTTCAGTCCGGCGCCATTCGCATTTTCCCGTCCAATGCCACGTCATTTAATTAGCAAATGCATTTGCACCCATTTGTCCAACTCAAACCTGGCCTAAAGTCTAAAGTCAATGGCGCAATATGAAAAAAATATGTTTTTGTTTTTTAAAGAGCGCAACAGCGCGTTGGTAGAAAATGCGCCTCTGGGCCGGTTCACAGTGCGCGTCGACTTTGCTTATTACACACAGTGATGCGCATCACACAAACATGCCAAATATTAAAAACAAAAGGATTAGAGTGTAAAAGAATATTATTGTTTAGGCTACATAAATATAAAAATGTAATGATGGATAGTCATTGCGTGTATTAGAATTAGGCTACCTATTTGCAATTCAGAATATTACTACTTATAATGATGAATGAAATTCTACTTCATCCCACGCCTTCTTTACCTCGGGAAGCTTTGATGGATTCCTGCTTGTCCCGTAGATGATTTGCTCGCATGCTTTAACTTCGCCCACGAGCAGATCGGTTTCTTCGCTTGAGAAGCGTTCAGCTTATCCGCCAACAAATTTCGCCATGTACAGTAAATAGCGATCCGCCATGGCGCGAGCGCATCTCGCTCTTAAAGGGAATTGGAGATGGCACTCTGGTTGGTTTATTGAACGTTACGCCCATTACTCATTAAGAGAATAGGGACAACCAATTCCAAAAATGCGCCCCGGCGCACTGACTGTTTTTCCATCGTTAAAAAAGCAAAAGTGGATTTGGACACGCCCTGAGTGCACCTGCCCCGTGCTCTTTACACTTTGCGTTTAGATCATTCAAATAAGTGTACACAGCTTTATTAAATCAGGGTGTTAGTGTTTATAGACGGTTTCAACGGCCACAACATAAACAAACGTTACTGCGCATGCGCGCTTTTTTGGACCTAACTTAACTTCCGGTAGACTTCCAAATAGAATCAATAACAACAGCCAAGTCCCTCTAGAGTAGATATTTTTTGATAACAAACGAAATATGTTTGTTGCGTGGATCAGGCGGACTTAATGAAAATGCAAATTCATTCTTTGCCAGCAGGAGATGTTTTAAAGCATAGACATAAAGCGCGATAAATAGAGGTTTCCCCAGTAACAGCTGTAAACAAAGCAAAGCTGGTACGCTCACACGCTGCTTTATCAGGCATATAACATGCAAGTCTTCCTTCAGAAATACAGCGATATAAAAACACCTGTGCCTCGCTTTGATATTTAAACATATAAATGTAAGGAATCATTATTATTAAACGTACAGTACGTAACGTTACTCATGTTTATTCAGCGAAGCCTTTTTGAAAATCTATCAGTTTTAAAATTGTGGCGAGTCTCCAAAAATAAATAAATGTATGGGAAACACATCCCGCAGCACAACCACCTGACCCCAACTTCAGTCTACTCATCACCTTGGCTTTAACTGCTTTTGTAGAAGGCACTGCAGCCAGACTGATACACACAACACAGACCGGAAGTTAACTTAGGTCCAGGCGCGTGCGCCCGATGAAAACGTCTATACAATCTTACATCACACGTTTACAGTTACTTCAGTGACAGTTATACAGCACACAAACATTGAATAATAAGGTCATGATTTGTGGGGTACAGTGAGCGATAAAGCAAAGGCCAAATACAATAAATTGACCATTATTGAGGTATCCAGCATATATGTGAAGTGTTCAGTGCTACAACCTGAGTATATTTTTTGAATAAAGCTTTCCCTCAACGTCCTTTTTCTTTCTTCCCCCATTGCTCTTCGACCCAGCACATCAGAGAACATTGTTGGCTCCGTGAAGCAAAACATTACTGGCCATCGCTGTCCTGTCTGTTTGCACTTCAAGACTTGGGTCAGGAAAGAACAAGCTTTACATCTCTCAGCCTGAGACAGATCTTAACAGAACAATTGCCTCACGTTTTTAGCTTCTGAGCTGACCTCTACGATATGGACTAATGGACGATCTCTCAAACTGTCATTTGAAATGATTCTCTGGCTTACTCCATCTGTTTTCCTCCTCTACTTTTCTATTGTGTTTCTCTCAGATTTCTCCTTCACAAAGCATGGCTTTTGATTTGTTTTCCATGTTGCCTTTCAGTTTTCCAGGAGTGGGGTTCACTGCTGTTTGCGTTGTGTCAGTGTTTTCCACTCTGAATGCTTTACCTTGACGTATGACAGCCAAACATTATTGCTTTTGCAGAGTTCGCTGACATCTGTATATCTTGAATTATGTCTGTGAAAATGAAATGATGAGATACAGTACATCTATGCAGTTGAAAGAATATAGGCCGACTGAGAGAAGATCATATTTGTCTGCTATATGGCAGGACAGGCTTATTTTTAAGATATTAAATTGCAAAGCCGCTCTCATTCTAGCTAAGATGAAAGCCGTAGCTTTGATTCTTTCTGTTGTGTGAACAAAAGCAATATATATTTTTTCTACCAAATTGTTCAGCTGCTACAGCTATTTTGAAATCAGTGCAAAGATGTTACATACAGCGAGTGCATTCAGTGAAGCAAAAAAACAGTGGGAAATCTATTTAAAATAGCTTTATGAAATTGACACCAGTGGAGGATTCATTTATTAACGATATGGGGAGAACAGATTATAGCATCGATTTCACACAAATCACTAAAGGTATTATGTGAATCAGTTTAAGGCAGCTTACAGTTTGCATAGAAAAAATCTTCCCTCTGCATGTAAATGCACCCAGACAAAGACAGTGAGTGGTGAAATCTTCCAAACCAGCTGTTTCGAACATCCTTTGTGTCACAAAGAATTCAGTGCTACAATTTACTTCAGAATTGTTTTCTGAATAATTTACACAGCAACTTGTTCAGGCTTAAGGTTCTAAAAATGTAAAACCTCTGAAATTGTATACTTCTCTTTAAAAGTTTAGGGTCGATAAGGTGGTTTAATTTTCTTTCATTTTTATTTTTGTTAAAGTCTCTCATGCTCACCAGGGCATCATTTATTTGATGATGTAAATAATAATAATAATAATAATAATAATACTAATAATAATATATTTATATATATATTAGGGGTGGCACGGTTCAACTTTTTCACGGTTCGGTTTGTTTCACGGTTTTAGAGTCACGGTTTTCGGTATGTCCTATGTTTATGGAAAAACTATACTTTCTAATAAAAAAAAGAAAAATAATATTCTATCCAACTTCTTTCACGGTGTCTGGTCTCTGTTTCCCTGGGTCTCCACTAGTGGTCTCACTTCCCCATAGGCACCTCACCGTAAGCACTACAATTCCCACAAAGCCTTGCCCTTTCATCACAGTAATTGCACACCTGTTAATTGCACTCAGGTGTCTTCACTTCATAGTCATTACCCTGCCTATATTAACCGGTCTGTTTCGGTTTGTTTCCATGGAGTCCTTACTTTCCGTCACCCAGTTTCCTCGCGGTCCTAGTTTCTAGTTCCTGTTCCTGTTCCTTTCCCTGTTTTTGTTTGTTTGTTTTGGATGGATTTTTGGTTTTGACCCTCTGCTTGTTGGATTCTGAATTTGGATTACCCATTAAACTCACACTGCGTTTGGATCTCTCGTCTCCTGTGTTTCCATGGGTTCCCGATCGTAACAACTACAAGCAACAGCACAAATAAATATAATAGAGTAAAGATACAAACAATAAACAGTGATTTTCAGGTTTTTTTGTTAGTTTTTTTTAGGCAGGTCTAGCTTTTAAGTACAGGAATTGAATAAATTAATCAAATGTTAAACAGCATTGCATATTGGACTGTATAAATGAAAGATTATTCTTCATTAAAGTTATAAAATGCTGTAGGATACTTACCAAGATGGTCATTTTTACATAATATTTGTGTGAATTTGTCCATTTAAACATCTTATATTTGCGCGCTTCGGATGAGCGCATGCACAAATCTTCTCACTGCGCGCGCGAGCTTGCATCCATTGGCTCTTAAATGTTTAAACTGACAACGCTTAAATGAGTTTAGTTTAAACACATATTAACGTGTGCTGTTCAGGTCTCATCTGTGCGCGCGCTATCAGCATCCGGGTGATGACGGAATAAATGACAGCTCATATTCCAGCAGTAATTCACATTGATCAAGAGTGAAATGTTTGTCCAGGTTTTTTTTTTCTCATCACTATTGTTGTAATGTCTGGGAATCCAGAACGCGCATCCATCAACTTTTTTGAACCCAGTTTGTTTTACGTGCTATTTAGAGCAAACCATACAGATGCTTTGCTCATTCAGAAATTTTCATTTGCTCTCAACAGATTTTTCTTATTATTAATGTTGAAAATAGTTGTTCTGCTTAATACCTTTGTGGAAACTGTGATACCTTTTTTTTTTTTTTTAGGAATCTTTGACAGAAAGATCAAGAGAACATATATTTACATTTATAATATAAATTTTTTGTAACTTCAGAATTGTTTTTAGTGTTATTTTTGATCAGTTTATTGCATTCTTGCTGAATGAAAATTTTAATCGGTTTAAAAAAGAATAGAAAAAAATCATCTTACTCACCCCAAAATTCTGAATTGTATCTTAATTGTATCTTAAAAATAAGCATAGAAATCTAATTATTATTTATTTATTTTTTTTACAACTCTGTTTAACACCAACGTTTTGAAGCCAAAATGTCACAATGTCACAATGTATACTAAGACACAACAAGACATGGCAAGGTTCCAGCAGCAAGCAATTTGTCAGTTCGTACTGAACATGAAAAAGGGTGTGATGCAACACTTCATAATTTTTCACCAGATTTCATGGTATTCCTTGTAGAATTTAGAGGATTTGACATATCTGCGTTTCTCCTCATCCACGTTTGTATTATAAATAAGGTAGGCGGTACATCAGTTTAATGAGGTTTTATGTCACAGAAATAGACACAAAATGAACTACAAAATGTAGTACTGCTCGTCACGACTGGTAAGAACACTGTGTAAACTGCACATTTTTTTAATAAGCCTCATTTGCATGAAATGAGGTGTCTTTTCTAAAAGGGAATGACAGTTTGTTACACATGGAACTGCATTAAATTATCAGATATTTTTCTCCGAAATGCGGTTCATTAAAGTGGCAAACCTGTAACTTTAGCTGCTCTTTTAATTAAAGTGAAAGACTTTGACCCCTGTGTTACATTGCTGTATTTATTTCCAAGCCTGATTGTTTAAGTTCACAAATGCTTACTCAGAGTTTCTTGTGTTTGCTATGTTAATGAAGCTTGTTCAGTCAATCAACTCAGCCAGAAATTACACCATGCTTTTGCATCAATAAACCAAGTCAAGGAATTTTCATTCATATCACCTCGGAATGACATGTTTACACTCAGAACATTGAGGATTATAAAATCCATCCACTCAGTCCTGGAGTACTGGATTGTGTAAAGGAAAGTGTAATCTGACAGGCACCCTGGGACCCACGTTGTCAATGTGCATGAGCTTCAGGATTTGTAAATGAAGAAAACATGTTCCCAGCTAACCATGACCCTTCTCTCCACTGTAGCCGTTGACAGGGTGTCAGACGCTACCAGGGTATTAGATGCTAATGCTTGCATCAGCACTGCTTCTACTGATGGGATCAGGAAGGTTAGAAAGTGTAAATCTGGGCAAAGAGTTAAAGCACATAGACTGTTTGTCCTCTTCACCTCTGACCTGACAGCTGGGTAAATAAAGACAGACAAGACATTAATGACTGTACAGATAATGTGCTTACAGTGCACACAGCAGCTTAGACATGTCGCTCCACTGTCCTTCCAGAAAATAACCCTCCTGATCTCTCTCCCACATCTCTCAGAGTTTTCTGATTGTCTGGGCCAAACAGTGGAAGTGGGTAGTACGAGTGGACATGTTGGCTCTGCTCCAAACCCAGTGAGCTGCTTTAATGTCTACAGTCTGCATAGGCAGCTAACTTGTTTTAAAGGTAAGGTAAAGTAAAGGTATTAAAAAGTACTGAGTCAGTATATGGTACAATGATGGTGTGAAATGGTACTACCATGGTATATCTGTGCAGTTTTTCATAAATGAGGCAGTTAAGCACTGGTTAAAAAAAAGGAAACCCAAAATGATTCTTTTGGACAATACAAGTTTTAATGGGAACTGATTTGAAATCCTATAAAATCACTTGGTGATGTCATCTTAACTCTTACAATGTTGGTTAACATGTTTGAAATTGATATACATATTGTATAACCAAAGTAATGGATTGTGAAATAAACGTTTCACATTGTCCATGTTTCTATCTATAATAGTTAGTTTCAAATGTATACTTTGAATGCAATTTAAGTTGCTTTGGATAAATGTTTCTGCAAAATTCATACATGTAATTTTTTTACAAGCTAACTGTTCAAAATATTAACTAAATGTAGCATACAACAAACAGCTGATGCTAGTTTCTATCCTAAGCAAACATTAAAATATTCATTTTTATGATTTTTTTTTCGATTAAGCATTACAAACAGATACTCTCTCTACCATACAGGAGGGTGGTAGGGTGGACCAAATTGTTTTTAGAACAATTTTAGAAACTAAAATTGTACTTCCTAAGAAAGTGAAAACATTAGACAACACAGCACAAAAAAACACTGGGCAAGTTCATATGAATTAGATTTTTATATGAATGAACAATTTCCTTAATGGTATCCACTGTCTTGAATTAAAATTTTCACTTAGCTAATAGCAATGCTTATTTATTCAAAGAATACCATGGTATGTACGGAAGTTCTAAGCGGCCATGCATTATATTTTTTTTCCTTCTTGTTTTCACGTTATAACGACTTAATTTTCTCGTTATCTCGACATAACCAAAGTCGTTTTCTCGTTATAATGACTTAATTTTCTCTAAGAAGTTTCAAAACCAAGGTTGACATCACTGTATTCTGTTTGCACCTATATCTTTATTTGTGCTTCTTTTAGGCACATGATTAGGTAGTTAATAAGCGAAGATGTTCTGTTTATCTACAGTAGGACGGGATTTAACGATAGGCTATTTGTGATGTGCTTCTTTTCCTTATTCCTTAACCCACATGATATATCTGTCACAGCATATAATGACTACTAAAAATACAAATTATATATAATTTTATTTCATATAAAGGGAAAATTAAAAGTGAGTTTAATCCAAGCAGCTCTAAAAGATCTTAGAATAGTTCTGCATCCTTCTGAAGGCGCTCCGCCTGTGTTCGTGGTGTTGCCATTTAAACATGTTAATTACAAAAACAAAACGTTTGGTGTACGGTCTCTAGAAAAATCAACATTGATTGATCAGCCTTTATTTATGTACAGTATTGTAGACGTTATTACCTAAGCGAAGCAAAATTTGCTGAAATATAGGCTACATTAGGAGCACCTGCATGGTTGGCCATCAGATGTCTGTCAAAGTTGAGTTCGTTACTAAAGCAACAGTAAAACTGTCATGTCATTATAATAAGAAAACAATCTTTCGTTATGTCGAGATAACGAGAAAATTAAGTTGTTATGACGACAAAAAATTTGTGGTATATTTGAATATTCCTAATGTTCCATGGTACAGTACCTAAAATGTTCTACAGGTATCCAGCTTTCTAGGATTTGAACCTTAGATGTTGCCTTGCCACCTTTTCCACCCTCTGTGATGCCAGGTTTTATGATGACAACCCAATACAGAATACTACCAATACCAGAATTCTTTATTGTACACATATGAAAAAGAAAGTCTTTATAAATGAACACTGACATTTAACTTTTAAGGATTTACTGCTTCCCCATCAGTACAGGCCTTTTTGTCATGTTTGGATCTAGTCCCACCTCTTGTGTAGCACTGATCTATATCTCACCCACTTTAGGTGTTTGGTCTCCATGGCGCAGGTGTCTGTTGCAGTTTGTTCCTGTTGTATTTGATCCATTAGCAGGTGTTCAGTGTTGTGGCACTCTCAGAGGGCCCCAAAGGCTCACAGCCTCATCTGGGGTCTTCACACCTCAGATGAGTCAGGATCCACCAGCAACTCTGTTAAGAACTCTGGTCTGATTAATTCACGGTGTCTCCTCAAGCGATGTTGGTCATTGTAGATGCTACTCTATTTGGCCCATCCAGTTTACATAGGTAAATAATAATCAAGTGCTTTTTAGTCCCTGAAATAAAACAACTCCCACGTCTGAGCCTGAATCACACCCGCAGGTGTCACTCATGGTGCTGGAGAGGATGTTTAGAGCATTTATGATGAACAGATAAAGGCTGAAGTGCTGGAGCGGAGGAGGTTAATGCTAATTCAACAGGCTACATGGCTCTTTGAGATAAGCCGCTATAGTAAGGGTCTCCTGAGTGGGCTTTGTTCTGAAAATGTGTGATGTGCCTGCCATCACTTAACCTTGCACATTAGGAGTCCAGTAGGCCGGGGCCAGAGCGGGTACTGGGAGCTCTCTATGTCAGCTCTAGGAGGCAGTGGAGGAGAACCAGGATTGGGTTTATTACCATAAGAACTGATGCATTCTGACATAGAGCAAAAGAGTCTTTGTGAGTTTAACCTGAGGGTCACAGTGTGGGTTCATCTTTTTTAAATGGCTGAGTGGGTGCAATGCGTACAGAGAATAAGAAAGAAACAGATTTGAGCTGTGAACCAAGGCTTGATTCTACCGATCTGCCCCCTCCAGGCCACTTTTCACATTAGAACAGAATATTTGTAGGTATAAATACAAGCTAAGTTTCATGTCTATCTTTAGGAGCATGCGCACAACACTGGGGGACAATTATAGTCTGATTAATGTCAATAAATTAGTCCAACCACCCAAAAATTTGATAAAAGAGAAAAGCGATTTTATTTTACTCCAAATAAAATGTAGGTAAATTTAAGCTTGCATACTTGGCATAGATACTTTGAAACCCAAGCAACATTTTACTTGTAATGCAAGTAGTTCAACAACAGTAAAGTTACCCCTTTAAATTTGACATTCAATGGAAAAACATTCTATCCATCTTCTAAATGCTTGCTTGCTTGCTATTTTATTTATTTACTTGCTTTACTTACTTAATTTGCCTTGTAAATCTTAAACGAAATGTCACAAGTTGATATTTAAGTGAATCATTTTGTTTGCTTAAGCCCGCCGTTTTTTTTATTTATTTTTTAATCCAATTTCAATCTCACGTTCATAACTGGTTGATGGAATTTATAATCTGCTTCACTCTGATGTATAGTACATCACAATATGGGAAAAAAATCTATCTTTGCCTTATCTTGCACAAATACAGTGAGTGGTGACCAAATTAAACAACATTTTAACAAGTAAATCAAGATAAATGCAACTGGTAAATTGCTACAGTCACATTTCAAAGCATAGTGATAAACAACAGTATTTATGATGTCAGATATGCAAAGATGTCAAATGGCATGCAATGACATTCAGTTGGTTCATTAGTTGAACTCGAGTCATCTGTCAGTAAATATGTTAATAGATTTTAACTATACGTAGTATGCAATAAATGCATTTTAAATATATTACCTTTTTACTAGGGGTGTGCCGAAATTTTTTTTAATGTTTTGTAATGCTGCACCCTTATCATTTTTGGAAAATGATAAGACTACTGTTTTGTAGACAGCTGAGCTGGGTAGCTACAGTAGGTAAAGGTTGACCAAAAAGTTTGTTCTTTTTTACTTATGTTCTTGTTGGTTAGGATTTACATCTTTATGTCACTCTATGCAAAACTATTGTCAAATGTGCACTGGTAGAGTGTCAAAAGTGGTGCCACAAAATCGCCAAACAAAGTGGTCCATAAGACTGATGATCTATATTCCAAATGTTCTGAAGCCATGATATGTCTCAAGTTTCCTTTAACTGAAATAAGTCCTTTCAAGATGGTATCAGTTCACTGGCATCAAATTCTCTTATTTGGCATAAGGAGTGCAAATGAGATTTTGTTTCTTGGTGCTCCTCCATCAGAAAAATTAGTCTGCTGTTAACGCCTTGGTGTGAAAACATTATTATATTGTATGTGTGTGGTCTCGGTTCTTTAACCCTTTTATCTTCTATCTCCTATGTTCTTACATTTGCTCTTTAAATGAGATATTGAGTGCCACTGGAGGCCTGTTCTAATCTCAGCATTTAGGCTCACATTTCTGCAGTGATCATAATCTCCAATCACTTTAGCAAATACGCTAAACTCATTAAAGTGATAACTCAATTTAAGGTGATGACCCTGGTGAGAAACTATTATGTTTTTAGGAAGGAGGGCTCTTACAAGCGGAGATCTTGTATCTGTTATCTTGTTCCGTCCCTGCTAAATGTCTGCTAGACAGGATGGCTGCTTCGTCTGCTCTTCCATTAGCATGTAATGGGATCTCCTGCTCAAATGGGCTGGATTCTTATTTTGTATGGGTGTTTGATCATTGGAAGGGCTTCTGGGAGCCGTATAAAGCATTCTGACTTTATGCGGTCCATATATTCTGTGCAAGTCCTCTTGCCTTCAAGATGATTTTTGACCATGTGTCTTCTACAAGGCTAGGATCGCTCTCCCGAAAACGGTCCAAGGCCAAAAAGTTCTGGAAGGTAACTGTTGCTTTATTCCTGTCTACAGATTAAATGCGTTCAGTTGAAGAGATTCGATTGAGGGAGTAAACGCGTTACATGCTGAATTATTGCTTGTCTGTTCATGCTCTGTTCTTGGGTTGTTTAACAGCTTGTTGGTTAATGTGGTTAATCAGGCTAATTGTTTACAGCAGTGAACACAGGAGGTTAATCACAGCAGATGTTATGTCGTAGTGATGCAAATGTAAAGCCTGTAGCTATTACCAACCACAGCCTCTGCTTTGTTCATCTATAAATGCCTGTTTATATTTATAGAGATGATTGTTCTCTTGTGCAATGATTGTGCTACTTAAGATATGTTTCAGCTCAAATAAGCTTACATAGAAGCCTTTTGGTGAATAGGTTAAACTTATTTTAGAATTCACTGGCTGCACAGGAACAGGTTGGAAATGCTAATGCTACAACTGTTTTGAATACAACGCCAGTGCTTGTGTTTTCCTCAATATGATCCATTAAAGATTAGTTAAATCAGCAAATATAACAAGTGTATTAAATGCTTCGGTAATGCTTTAGATTACAGCCCGCAATGTACCGTGCAATTAAACAGAATTTACAGCGTAGCTATTTGTAACTTGTACTTTTCCAAGAACAGAATGCAGAAAAAAAACTAATTTGCAACAACAACTGTTAATACTTTAAATTTGCATAATGTATAGAAGTGTTGCACAAAGCTTATATTTAACCAAATATATAAAATAAGGACTGTGTCACAGCAATGTTTCAAGGAGAATCAGTAAGAGTTGCCAACACTGTGATATGGTAAAGCAATAAATAATAAAATTACAAAGGACTACAAAAGTACACAGGTAACTGGAAAATAACAAACAAGAACCTAATATTAAAACAAAATAGAGAATATGCGACAGTCAGTAGGTGACGGTAAGTTCACTCTGATGGGCTCCAGTTCACTTTAAAGAAGTAGTTCACTTCTGGAACAAAAAGTTACAGATAATGTATTCACCCCTTTGTCATTCAAGATGGTCATGTCTTTCCTTCTTCAGTCGTAAAGAAATCATTTTTTTTTAAGGAAAACATTTAAGGATTTCTCTCCATAAAATGGACTTCTATGGTGGCCCCGAGTTTGAACTTCCAAAATGCATTTTAAATGCAGTTTTAAAGGGCTCTAATCAATCCTAGCCAAGGAAGAAGGGTTTTATCTGGCGAAAAGATTAGTTAATTACTCCTCTTGTCTAGCTCTGCGTGAACGTTTTTTTTTTTTTTTATTCTCGATAAACCCTAACTGTCATAAACCAGGAAAAAAAAAAAAAACTCAGTTAACGCAAAGCTAGACAAGAGGTTAAAAAGTATAAAACTTTTTTAGAAAATAATCGATCAATTCACTATATAAGACCCTTCAGCTGGGATCGTGTAGAGCCCTTTGAAGCTTCATTGAAACTGTGTTTTTAATTTTCAATCCACTGGCCACCATAAAAGTCCACTGTATGAAGAAAAATACTAGAATGTTTTCCTCAAAAAAATAAAATAAATAAATAAATAAATAAAACTAATTTCTTTGCAACTGAAGGAAGAAAGACATGAACATCTTGGATGACATACAGGTGAGTAACTTGTAAGAAAATGTTTCAATTGTGTTTGTTTGTCAACACCATGGTTAAAAATATTGAGGGTTTTCGGTCCTACTTTATATTGAGTGGCCTTAACATTTAAATTAATCATTTGGCACTATTCACATATTGTGTACACACTGAAGGCATCAAAACTATGAATTAACACATGTGGAATTATATATGGAATTATATACATTAAAAAAAGTGTGAAACTGAAATATGACAACTGAAAATGTCATATTCTAGGTTCTACAAAGTAGCCACCTTTTGCTTTGATTACTGCTTTGCTCACTCTTGGCATTCTCTTGATGAGCTTCAAGAGATAGTCACCTGAAATGGTCTTCAAACAGTCTTGAAGGAGTTCCCCGAGAGATGCTTAGCACTTGTTGGCCCTTTTGCCTTCTGTCTGCGGTCCAGCTCACCCCTAAACCATCTCGATTGGGTTCAGGTCCGGTGACTGTGGAGGCCAGGTCATCTGGCGCAGCACCCCATCACTCTCCTTCTTGGTCAAATAGCCCTTGATGCCTTCAGTCTGACTCTACAATTTTCATACTCATGAAAATAAAGAAAACTCTTTGAATGAGAAGGTGTGTCCAAACTTTTGGTCTGTACTATATATATATATATATATTTATATATACATATAGTAAGGTACAGGGTATACCCAGGGGTTAAGGTGAGTTGGAGCACATCAGAGTGGAGTTCACTGTCACCTACTGACTGTCGCATATTCTATATTTTGTTATAATATTAGGTTCTTGTTTGTTATTTTCCAGTTACCTGTGTAAGTTTTGTAGTCCGTTGTAATTTTATTATTTATTGAAACAGATTACACCAAGTCCTTTTTTATATTTGGTTAAATATAAGTTTTGTGCAACACGTCTTTATATTATGCAAAACTGACAATTGTATTTATTTATTTTTGAAATGTATTTTTCTTTAATTGTGATCAAAACCATTGGTGTAGTCCAGGGTATACGCTGGTATACGGCTTATACCTACTTATTTTTCAGTCAGCATTGCGTATACCCGCTTCTAAATCCCCCCTGATGCGCACCAGTCAGTAATATCTGTGAGCCAGATTGCCCATTTTTTCCTCAAGGATGGTGAAGCCATGACCCACCCTCCTCTGCCTCTAATTGGCTGTTACTCGCTGCTTTCACTGATGAGATTGGTTAACTTTAGGCATGAGGACTGATGAGCCAATCAGAGGCAGAGTAGGGCGGGTCATGCAGAGGAAAATATCGCTACTACCTCAGGTGCCAGTGAAAAAAAAAAAAAAAAACTCAGGTGCCGGTGCCACTTGACTACGATAACGGGTCGGCAGCAGACCAAACAACAGATGAAGAAACAACACAAGCGGCAGTGTGCCACCCCAGTTGATGGAAGACATAATTCTGAGGTAAGTTTTAAGGAGGTTTCCAAAAATTATCATTATTTTAACTACTGGCAAATTGCCAGTGGCAATATGACTGTAAATTTAGAGGAGAAGAGATTTTGCCACCAATAGTTGCGAGGAGTCGGCTAACGTTATGAAGCTAGCTATGTAGATTGGGATAATGTGGGGAAACCGGGGCATTGTTGGTTTTCAGTAAGTGTTTAATCAACCCAGTTCATAAGAATTTCATACCAGACTGATGAAACTGATTATCTCAATGTCTATGAAGCTTGTTTATTATTGTAAAGGTCTAAATTATAACGTTAGCCAAGTTACTTAGCCCTAAATTATAACATTAGCCAAGTTACTTAGCCCTAACTAACCTATATGATCTAGTTTAATTTTTTAGTAGCTAGGCTGGTAGTTGATTTTTAAGTAAGTTAAAACACAAGAATGGGGACATGTAGTTTAAGATTCAGCCTAAAACAATATTGAGGACTAATCAGGCTGTCTTATTTTGTATAGTGACAGATAACAATGACAAGGAAGGGAGATATTGCTGACTTTTTTGTAAAGAGGCACAAATCAGGCCCAGATCAGGCCCAGGCAGACCCCACCCCTGAAACCAGCAGCCCTGGCACCTCTCAACCGGGAGCTAGCCAGGCAAGTCAGTGTGAGCATAGACAAGGACCCAGTCTAACACCACCAGGTCAGAACATACAGGCAGTAAATTGCATCATGAGACCATCATGGACCTCAGCATCCTTGATCAGAGTAAGTGGCCATCAAAGCTCAGCATCCGCCATGGTGAAGAACAAGTTAAGCGACTGTGCAAGCGATTTAACTTGTGCACAGACCAAGCACTGAATGGGATGCGGGACCTACTGGAAGAGACCAGTAGTGAGCCCAAGTACCTAAAACCACTTATGAACTGTATGAAAACATTCCCTGTCAGTACAGCAGAGTGTGAGAGGAATTTTAGCCTTATGAACAATATAAGCTCAGACAAGAGGGCTGTCCTTCTGATCTCAAACATATCATCCTTGATGATGATTAATATCAATGGCCCACCAACTTCCAAGTTTGATCCTAAAAAATATACAAGGACCTGGTTGAAGAGCCATCGTGCTGCCTCTTCTGTGCGTTCTAGACAGTGCAGTGTGAAAGCTCCTGCAGAAAGCAAATTTGTCTGGAATATACTGTAGTATGAGCAAAGGTCAGAAACCCAGTGCTGGGTTGAGAGAGTATATCACTGTTGATGTGTTGTTAATGCATATATTTTTGTTAATTGTTAACTAAATATTGTTGTAACATATTATTTTGTTGAATGATTTACCGGTAAATGAACAAGTTAAAAACAAAGCATTAATTCAAAAAATGATGATATTCAATATTTGTAGCGATATTTATATATATCTAACGAAGTATTCTATATAAATAGTGTTCAGCTATTGAAAACCAAATAATTTCAATTTTATGACAGTGCACTTTTAAGTTTAGCTGATTGGTTTTGATGTTTGGAAGAAAATGATTTGTGTGTTTTATTTAAGATGAAATATGAACAAGGATGCATTGTCAACATCAGATTTGAAGTATTTTATTTAAATAAATGTGCAAAAAATAATCGAAACACCATGTTTGCCTCATGATAAATACATTTTACATTCATCCAGGCTGCTTGTGTGACCAGTAGTAACTACAAACTGCTCCTAATCAAGTCATGATCATTTTATAATAGTGAGCAAGTAGAAATGACAGATTTTTGGGTAAACTAAATCATAGTCTTACATGTCACTGTTTCTAAAACAGGGCTTTTTTCTGGACTACTTAAAAAAAAAAAAAAAAAAACCCTGAAAACTGAGAGTATACCCACTTCTCCAGGGACCACTACACCACTGATCAAAACCAAGTGAAAACCATATCAGGGGAGGACTTTTCTGTTCCCTCATATACTGCAGGGACAACTTTGCAAGCATATGCAAAAGATCTCCAGAAATTTGTGGACTCCTGCCCACAACTGAAATTAAAAAAATGATAATATGCCTATTCAAAATAAATTTAGAAAATGATTTTGTGTGTGTGTGTGTGTGTGTGTGTGTGTGTGTGTGTGTGTGTGTGTGTGTGTGTGTGTGTGTGTGTGTGTGTGTGTGTGTGTGTGTGTGTGTTTTACTGGTCTTTGTATTTTGTATAAGTGGTTTCAAATTAGGTTTTTTTCTGCATTCTGTTCTTGGAAAAGATCTGTTAAAATTTTGTTAAATAATAAAATATTTATTTAACTTAAGGTCTTTGGACCTTGCATTTAACTATACATTTCATTGTTAATAACTTTGAAACATATCTATTTAGGAATAACTAAAATTGTTTAATGTTACACTTACACAGTAACTACACTTAGCAAGAGGGTAACAATGGATCACTTTAAATTTCAGTCTGCAGATGTTGCACAGTACATGTAACAAGGGTGTACTGTATGTTTGCACAGTAGTTAAGAAAAAATGTTATAGTACATTTTATTCTACTGGAATCAAACCACATACGGAAGCTCAAGTGCACCAACAGCACTACAGCTATCAAAAAACATAATTTCTGTAAATGTACTATGTATTGTGTATTATGGTGTTATATTTATATGCTATATCCTGGGAGCAGCTGGAAACAGGTAATCTAGTTATCCACTGTACTGCACCACATCGGACACAATTCGCTGCTGAGATGACCATATGCAATGCTCTTGTATCAGGTAAATTTTCATATTGATTTTTAAACCAGATCAGCAGAAACTCAAACTACAAAATTTCCCCATACTTTAGTAATCTTGACTATGGTGGTTTTTAACTTTACTATAATTACTTAATTATACTATAGTATAAGCCTACTACAGTTTACTATTTGTATCAATGTCAGGTAAGATATATGTTGTAATAATACAATAAGTACCCAGTAAATAGTGTAAAATATACTGCATCATATATTTTATGTTATTACAATAACAACTTGTTCTAAATCATAATGTTGCCAAACACAGTAGGTCATGCATACCACATAATCTTAGAAAAGTAACACATTAGTTATGAAACACTAACAGTATGAATGGTTTTAATTTTCCAATTCATTACCCCCTTATCCCCCAAACTTTGCACATTGTTCCCGTTTACCTACACGTACGTACAGCTATAAGTTGTGCTCACGTGGAAAATTCCACGAAAATTGTGTCATACTCATAAATACCACATAATTTCAGAATAGGTGCCCTTTAATTCTAAAATACTTACAGTATAAATGCTTATAATTCTGCAGGTTATTACTCCCTTATTCCCCATACGTAGCATATTGTTCAATTCAATTCAAGTTTCAAGTTTATTTGTATAGCGCTTTTTACAATACAAATCGTTACAAAGCAACTTTACAGAAAATTATGTTTCTACAATATTTAGTAGTAGCTAGTAGTTTGTGCACGTTTGACAGGATTTTAGAAAAATAAAAATAATAATAATAATACAAGACGTAGTCAGCTAGATGATGAACTATCAATATTATTAATTAATAGTAATTATATGATGCAGTCACACATGTAGCAATAATTGTTAGTTCTGTTTGTTGATTCAAGGTTAGGATCATCTGGGGTCCTCTGAGGGTCAGCATCATCTCTTCTCAGGTGTTCTGGATCCAGACTGGAGCTTGTGTAAATCCTAGTTACCACGGGATGTAAATCCTGTGGCAAAACATAGAAACAAAATAGAGACATCATTAGCATAGCTGCTGATCCAACAAAGTAAAATTAGTTTAACCCAAGCTAAAGAATAAAAATGCAGATGCAACTACACTCACAATTTAAGAGATACATTATTCAAATGCTTGGCGAAAGAGATGCGTTTTTAATCTAGATTTAAACAGAGAGAGTGTGTCTGAACCCCGAACATTATCAGGAAGGCTATTCCAGAGTTTGGGAGCCAAATGTGAAAAAGCTCTACCTCCTTTAGTGGACTTTGCTATCCTAGGAACTACCAAAAGTCCAGCGTTTTGTGACCTTAGGGTGCGTGATGGGTTGTAGCGTGGTAGAAGGCTAGTTAGGTACGCAGGAGCTAAACCATTTATGGCCTTATAGGTAAGTAATGATAATTTGTAACTGATACGGAACTTAATAGGTAGCCAGTGCAGAGACTGTAAAATTGGGGTAATATGATCATATTTTCTTGACCTGGTAAGGACTCTAGCTGCTGCATTTTGGACTACCTGTAGCTTGTTTATTGAAGAAGCAGGACAACCACCTAGAAGTCCATTACAATAGTCCAGTCTAGAGGTCATGAAAGCATGAACTAGCTTTTCTGCATCAGAAACAGATAACATGTTTCGTAGCTTGGCAATGTTTCTAAGATGGAAGAATGCGGTTTTTGTAACATTGGAAATATGATTTTCAAAAGACAAATTGCTGTCTAATATAACACCCAGATTTCTGACTGTAGAGGAAGTAACAGTACATCCGTCTAGTTGCAGATTGTAATCTACAAGATTCTGTGTGGTGTTTTTTGGTCCAATAATTAATATCTCTGTCTTATCCGAATTTAATTGGAGAAAATTATTTGTCATCCAATCTTTTACATTTTTAACACACTCTGTTAGCTTAGATAATTGGGAAGTTTCATCTGGTCTCGTTGAAATATATAGCTGAGTATCATCAGCATAACAGTGGAAGCTAATTCCGTATTTTCTAATAATATTACCAAGGGGCAACATGTATATTGAAAATAGAAGGGGACCTAGGACGGATCCTTGTGGCACTCCATATTTTACTGATGATAAATGAGATGACACCCCATTTAAGTAAACAAAATGGTAGCGATCGGACAGGTAGGATCTAAACCATCTTAGAGCCTGCCCTTGAATACCTGTATAGTTTTGTAATCTATCTATGAGTATGTCATGATCTATGGTGTCGAACGCAGCACTAAGATCAAGTAAGACTAGAAATGAGATGCAGCCTTGATCTGACGCAAGAAGCAGGTCATTTGTAATTTTAACAAGTGCAGTTTCTGTGCTATGGTGGGGCCTAAAACCTGACTGAAATTCTTCATACAGATCATTTTTATGCAGGAAGGTGCTCAATTGAGCAGACACAACTTTTTCTAAAATTTTAGACATAAATGGAAGATTTGAAATAGGCCTATAATTTGCCAGTACACTAGGATCTAGTTTTGGTTTCTTAATAAGAGGCTTGATAACCGCCAACTTGAATGGTTTTGGGATGTGACCTAAAGATAACGACGAGTTAATGATATTGAGAAGCGGTTCTTCGGCTACAGGTAACAGCTCTTTTAGTAATTTAGTGGGTACAGGATCTAATAAACATGTTGTTGGTTTAGATACAGTGATAAGTTTATTTAGCTCTTCCTGTCCTATATTTGTAAAGCACTGCAGTTTATCTTTGGGTGCGATGGATGAAACTGAAGTGTTAGACGCTGTAGAATCTACATTCGCTATTGTATTTCTAATGTTATCTATTTTATCAGTGAAGAAATTCATAAAGTCATTACTATTTAACGTTGGTGGAATATTTGAATCAGGTGGCGTCTGGTAATTTGTTAATTTAAATAAAAACCTTGGATTGTTTTGGTTATTTTCAATGAGTTTGTGGATATGCTCTGCCCTAGCAGTTTTTAGAGCCTGTCTATAGCTGGACATACTGTTTTTCCATGCAATTTTAAAAACTTCCAAGTTAGTTTTTCTCCATTTGCGTTCAAGACTACGAGTTACTTTCTTGAGAGAGTGAGTATTACTGTTATACCATGGCACAGTACGTTTTTCTCTAACCTTTTTCAATTTGATGGGGGCAACAGCTTCTAATGTATTAGAGAAAATAGTGCCCATGTTGTCAGTAATTTCGTCTAATTCATGTGTATTTTTGGGTACAAATAGCAGTTGAGATAGATCAGGCAGGTTATTTGCGAATCTGTCTTTGGTGGCTGGAACAATAGTTCTGCCCAGACGGTAACGCTGAGACATATAGTTAATATCAGTTATACGCAGCATGCACGATACAAGGAAATGGTCTGTAATATCATCACATTGGGGTACAATATCTATAGCAGTAAGATCGATTCCATGCCATATAATTAGATCTAGTGTATGATTAAAACGATGAGTGGGCCCGGTGACATTTTGCTTGACTCCAAAGGAGTTTATTAGGTCAGTAAACGCAAGTCCTAATGTATCATTTGCATTATCAACGTGAATATTAAAATCTCCCATGATTAGCGCCTTATCAACTGTAACTAGAAGGTCTGAGAGGAAATCTGCAAATTCTTTTAGGAATTCTGTATACGGCCCTGGTGGTCTATACACAGTAGCCAGAGCAAGAGATACATTAGATTTCTTTTGCATGTCTGACAGTGTAACATTAATCAGAAGTATTTCGAATGCGTTAAACCTGTATCCTGTTTTCTGGGTAACATTGAGAATATCACTATATATTGTTGCAACACCCCCTCCACGACCAGTCTGATGGGGCTCATGCTTATAACAGTAGTTTGGTGGAGTAGACTCATTTAGACCAAAATAATCATTTGGTTTTAGCCAGGTTTCAGTCAAGCAGAGTACATCAAAACTATTTTCTGTGATCATTTCATTTACAATAACTGCTTTGGGTGTGAGTGATCTAATATTTATGAGCCCAAACTTTAAAAATTGTTTTTGTTCATTTACTTTACATTTTTCTGGTTTAATTACGATAAGATTTTTTCTAGATCCTACATTATATTTTGACCTCACTATTCGGGGAACAGACACAGTCTTAATAGTTTTTTACAGCACAAGTACTTTTATCATTGTTCCTGTATACCTACGAGTAGGTACTGTATAGTTATAAATAGGTATGTTGTAAATTCTGTTTAATTATGCGGTACTTTGCTGGCTGTAATCTAAAGCATTACCGATGCTTCTTGGAAATGCTGAAGTAGCTATAAATGAAATCTAATCAGTGTGAAATCTAACAGTGCTGGCTGTATTATGCACCAGATTTCAAGCTCAAGAAAAAGCCTGAGCTTGTAGTCTTACTCTGAATTAACCATGACCCCATCTTTGTCTCTTATCTCCTGGATGGAGATGATACAAGATTACTCTGTCCTCTTTCCTTATGTCTCCTGGCATCCTGACTCGGTTCCAGTTATGTGTCTCTTTCTCCCGCTGTCCCTCCTTCGATGTATTGCTAGCCTAACCTCACAAGTGTAGCGATCAGACCCCATAATCATGCAATTCAGTTGTTAAGGTCATAAATGTCCCCTTACTTAATTGTCACTTTCTTTTGTGTGCACATTTATCCATGCTAGGAACTGACCCTTCAGCAGCACCCTTTTTTACCTCTACAATCATTTTGACCTCATAATGTGAGAGGAAATTAGATTTGAAGTCATTTGAAGTCTTTTGAAAAAGTTCCAAAGGCTCCAGGTTGAAATAATCTTCAAAAATCTGAGTCATTGGGTCATTTGTTCATCTGGCCCTCGGGGATCTGGATCATGATTCTTGATATTGCCAATGAAACCAGTGAATTAGGCTAGAATTCCCACAGGGCTCATTACAATACCCAGCTGTGGATAGTCAATTAACCACATTAGGAAGTTCAGCCGGAATACAGAGCCTGGGTAGATTCTTATACAAAGAATCTATTCAAGACTGTAAAGCCTTATGTGATTAAAAGTAAAGGCATAATGCCATATTTCAAGGCTTCAACATGCCATTAAACATATTAATGGCATCCACATAAAAAGCACTGTATGGTCACAAAAGGGCGATTTTTTTTAAGGTTGATAAGAAGGTAAGAAAAGTTAGGGGTGAATATTATCATTATTATTATTTAAATACATGGATACTTTTATTCAGCAATGACACATTATATTTATTGAAAGTGACAGTAAAGACATTTTTTTAAAGCACTCAATCAGCATATTAGAAGAATTTCTGAAGGATCATGTGGCAATGAATACTGGAGTAATGATGCTGAAAATTAAACTTTCCCATCACAGGAATACATTACAATTTAATTTAGTCATATTAAAAGTAGTGCTGTCGAAAGATTAATTGCGATTAATTGCATCCAAAATAAAAGTTTTTGTTTACATAGTATACGTGTGTGTACTGTGTATATCTTTACGTGCACATAAGTACACACATGCATGTATATTTGTAAGAAAATATTTTATATTTATATATTAAATATATTTAAGTATAATATAAATTATATGAATATAAATATATAGATGTAAATACATTTAAATATTTTCAAAACATATGCTGCATGTGTGTGTCTTTATATATACATAATAAATATACACAGTAAACACACATATATGTGACTCTGCACCACAAAACCAGTCTTAAGTGTGCTAAACACATTGTCCATCGGACAATATTTGGCCGAGATATAACTATTTGAATATCTGGAATCTGAGGGTGCAAAAAAATCTAAATACTGAGAAAATTGCTTTTGAAATTGTCCAAATGAATTCTTAGCATCTTAGTTTTGATATATTTATGGTAGGAAATTTACACAATATCTTCATGGAGCATGATTTTTGGCATAAAAGAAAAATCGATAATTTTGACCGATACAATGTTTTTTTAGTTACTGCTAAAAAATATACCCCAGCAACTTAAGACTGGTTTTGTGGTCCAGGATCACATATTATGTAAACAAAAACTTTTATTTTGGATGCGATAAATCATGATTAATCATTTGACAGCACTTATTAAAACAAAACATTTAAATGTTATACCATTTTTATAAATGAAAGAGATACACGAATGAGGTTTCGGCAATTTTTGCCAGGTTTAACTGTCAAATTTGTCCCCAAATTATGGTTAATTTGGTACACAGCAGATGAATTAAATTATAAGAATGAAAGCTTAATAATAACATTTCCTGACATTTTATGTACTGTACGTGTAAAGATGCGGTACTCTGTTGGGGTTTTGTGTGAATGATGTTTTACTTGTGGGTGATATTTCACTTGTTTTCTGTGAGGATTAAAAGTGGATTAAAAATCTATATAAAAAAAAATAATTCGATTAGAATGCTCAATTAATTATTTTAAACATGTTAATCAGAATATATTAAACTCAGAAATGAATGTTATTTTTCCAGCCTTAATTAGATTTTCAGTGACAAATGCAATTTAATGTTAGATTAGTTTGAACTTTGAGCAAAACCACTAGACAAGTGTGATGCTGTAGCTTCACATTCAGTGCACTGGAACATTGTCTCAGGTCACATTCATCTTGTTGAATCAAAGTTCTTTAGACAATCTCTCACTTGACTAATGCATGCCAAGGGACATGTCCAGTCTTCTCTAACCACACATGTTCTCTAAAAGTCCCTCCTGACTCTTCATCCAGCAATCTGTTATCATCTTTTTTTTGTCTTTGTATCATCACGTGGCATTGCTTGCCTTGGTCTGCAAAAGATAGTCATTTCTCTTTTTTTTTCTTTTTTTTTTTTGGAAATGGTGTGTGTCTACCAATGACTTGTTTTTCATTCTTCGACATTGTAGATAAAAACTGAAAAAGACGTGTGGTTACTGTGGAAACTTGCTTATCTCACTTAATTTAGGGAGCTGTCAGCTAAGGTGTTTTGCATGTGTGACACAGACCTGTCAGTCAAAAGAGATGTAGTGTGTGTGCATTTCAGATAACAAGTTTTAGGCACTTAATTTGTAGAATGCTAATTGTTTTTGACCCTTGTTTGTGGCAGGGCAGCAGCAGATGTTTCTGCCTGTGAACAACACTAAATATCCCCTTCCTAAATGACCAGAATGGCTGTGTCAGCCAAGACATGAGACCTCTCATAAATCCGGCCTGGACTGAAGCCCAAGACGTGACCCTGACTCCTGAATTGGTTAAAGACCTTGGGCCCTATCATACACCCGGCACAATGCGACGCAAGGCGCAGGTGCAAGTGTGTTTGCTAGTTTCAGTCCGGCGCTGTTTGCATTTTCCCGTCCAGCGCCACATCATTTAATTTGCAAATGCATTTGATCCCACTTGTGCGCCCATGGGCGTGCTGGTCTAAATAAGAGGTGTGTTCAGACGCATTGCTGTTTTAAGGAGCTGAAAATAGACTGTGCCATAGACCAACTCAAACCTAGTCTAAAGTCAATGTCTCAATATTTTTTTTGTTATTTAAAGAGTGCGTTGGTAGAAAGGGATGCGCATCACACAAACATGCCAAATGTTAAAAACAAAAGGATTACAGTGTAAAAGAATATTATTGTGTAGGCTACATAAATATAAAAATGTAATGATTTATAGTCATTGCATGTATTAGAATTAGGCTATCAGTTTGCAATTCTGCCTTTTATTACTTATAATGATGAATGAAATTGGCGAATTAATTGAACAATCGTGCCAATACACACACATATATATTAACTGACTCATCACGCAGCGCTTTGGTGGATTCCTGCTTGTACCGTAGATGATCTTTAACTTCGCTTACGAGCAGATCGGTTTCTTCGCTTGAGAAGCGTTCAGCTACAAATTCCGCCATGTACAGTAAACAGCGATCCGCCATGGCGCCAGCACATTTCGCTCTTAAAGGGAATGGGAGATGGCACTCTGGTTGGTGTATTGAATGTTACAGCCATTAGAATAAGGACAACATGGGGACAACCCATTCAAAAAATGCGCCCCGGCCCATATATTACCAAAATTTGGACACGCCCTGAGTGCACCTGCGCCGTGCACTATACACATTGCGTTTAGATCATTAAAATAGGACCGTTAATGTTCATTCAGTAAAAGACAGCCTTCAGTTCAAATCTGTCTGGTTTCAAAATGGAAACATAGTGTAGTGACATTATCCTACATACAGAAAAGTTGCTGTTTTGACCTTGTTTTAGAGGAATCTATACATTCTTTGAACCAAGGTCTATACTACCTGGAATGATATCCATTATAATCCACATTAATCTCACTGGTGGTTGCTTGGCACAGAAGTACACAAGCTAAAGGCTGGTGTTTTTGCTTGATGTTCCTACAGATTTTAAGCCACTCAAATATAAAATGTAAGTTCACAAAAAAAAAAAAAATGAATTCTGTCATCAGTCACCCGCATGTTGTTTCAAAACCATAAGATGTTCAACATCTTTGAAACTTAAATGACAGTATTTTTAATGAAAACTGAGATTTCTATCCTTCCTTTGAAAGCCCATTACACCAAGACTCCGAATGCTTTAAACACTTTAAAAAATTTACAAGGAGAGATCATAAAAGAAATCTATATGAATCACAGTTTAATACAAGTCTTCTAAAGAGACGTGATTGCTTTGTATGATGAACATGCTTTTATTTGGATATAAGCATTGATCAATGCACATTACCACATCAAATGTGGTAAAAGGAAGCTCAAACATACTTGTTAATCGTAAAAGAACTAGTGATGTTTTTCTCACGCATTAAACAAGTACTTTTGAAGACTTTGATTTAACCACCTGATTCATATGGATAACTTTATGGTGATTCTATCCACTTTAAGAATCATTGACGGTTCAGGTATGATTAATATATTTTCATTTGTGTTTCAAAAATGAACAAAAGACTGATGACAGAATTTTTTTTTATTATTATTATTGAAGTCCTACATTTACAGTGCAGGTATTTTAGTATGAAATGTTAAATGTTACAAGCTAAATACAACCAAATCATAATGTGATAGACCACAACCAGCAAAGACATCCATTTCAACAGATTACGAAATGCAGAATATTAGTAAGAGCAACGTTTCCTCATGAGACTGTATAGTTCAGAATTAAAAAATCTCTGACTGAACCAGATGGTTGATTCAGCTGCTCTGTGCCATAGCCGCTCACCCGTATTCATCAGGTGCCCGTTCTGTCAGCATTTTCTATCCTAGTCACTTAAACTGTCAAATGAAGTGAAACGGCGAGCACCCATGCTGCCTTAATACTCATTGCAGGGTGGCTGCGTCTAACCTGTATATTACAGGCCTACGCATATTCGTTTGACTTGCATCCAAGCGCTTTGGCGAGTAATGACTCTGCCACGACTTTTTCCATTTTCTCTCGCCCATCTCGCAGTTTCTTTATGTGTAAATTCAGTGCCGTGACCACTGATCCCTCGACTGAAGACAGCTGTTCTATATATTTTCTCTCTGCTTCAGATAATGCGTTTCATGCATCGTCGGCCTCTGTAATTGTTGGTAGCTCTGGTAGTTGGTAGTCTGTTTTTTTTTTTTTTTTTTAGATTTTTCCACACCTCCTGAAATGTTGATATTTCAATGGCTTTTTCTTCCTTTCTCCCAGCACAGGTATCTTCTTTTCACATCTTCCTGCCTTTCCATCAGCTTTTTTCCCCCTTCTTTTTGTTTGTCAAAAGCCTTTTGTAAAAGCCGCCTCTTCTCTCCAAAGACCATTCTCTTGATAAAGGAAATTGTGCCTGATGAAGGCATTGTGCTGCAAGAGTCTAATGCCCATCAGGTTTTCTGGCCAGGAAGGAGGGGTGGGTGCTGATGGAGGACATAAGATGTCGGAGATTTTGTCACCTGTGCAGAGCCCTATTACAGAAAGTCCCCCAAAGGCCTTAACACCTCTGATAACTCTGTGTGTAAGTCCAGGAGAACCATCACCACACTTGGTTAATGTGGCCACTGAGTGGAAAGGCTGATGGGTTTATTCTTGGAAATCAATCCCTCAACCACTTCAGATGGGATCATTGTGTCTTAATATATTTTCAAGAGGGAAAATGGAGGACTTTTTCTTTTCTCCCCAAAATTTTAAGACCTTTTGCACATGCTTTTATCCAAATTAAAAATAAAAATAATAATTCTCTGGGAATTGAACCAATAACCTGTTAGCACCAAGCTATAGAAAGTATAATGTGATAGTGTGTTTTTTGTCAGCTGATGCCGATATCTTTGAAAGCTGGGTATATATATATATTCTTATTAATATTTAAGCAATTTGAAGTCATTTGACAATGGATTTAAAAAAATGTGGAAAATAAACATACTTATACTTTAGATGACAAAGTATTTTTCACAAATAAATAAATATTTAATTAAAATAGAATTAAAAAGGAAGTAAACACTGTAACCAACAGGGCACTCAGTATTCTGGGTTTGTAATGCATTGGGAATCATATTATTTTAATAAAGCCAGGATAACACTCATTTTACATACAAAACACAGAGAAAATGGCATGAATATGACAGTGGGCATATGCATAAAGTGCAGTATAATCTGAAATCACAAGTTTAAAGTTTAAAGCATAAAATTCACTTGGACCGACTATCACATAGAGAACACGCGATCATGCTGGATAAAACTGCACACTTCACAAGATCTAACAGCTGGATTCGACTAATTTTGCAAGGTTTGTGAAAATAAATGTTCTTTAGTCATTCAAAGTTTTGTTTAAATCATATACAGTAAATGCTTATTTGCTTAATGTTGACAGCAAACGAAAAAGTATTATGATGTTAGCCTTTCTTACGGTGGCCGAGATAGCTCAATGCGCTGCAATTTAAGAAAACACATGCAAATTGAAAAAACACCAGCAAAAAAAAACAAAAAAAAAAACATCTTCATCATTTTGACAACACAAGTGCTGCAAATCCTCACAACACATGCATATAACGAAACGCGCTGCAAATCATCACAACACATGCATATAACGAAACGTGCTACAAATCCTTCTCGACACATGCATATAGCGAAACGTGCTGCAAATCATCACAACACATGCATATAACGAAACGCGCTGCAAATCATCACACCACATGCATATAACGAAACGTGCTACAAATCCTTCTCAACACATGCATATAGCGAAACGTGCTACAAATCCTTCTCAACACATGCATATAGCGAAACGCGCTGCAAATCATCACACCACATGCATATAACGAAACGTGCTACAAATCCTTCTCGACACATGCATATAGCGAAACGTGCTGCAAATCATCACAACACATGCATATAACGAAACGCGCTGCAAATCATCACACCACATGCATATAACGAAACGTGCTACAAATCCTTCTCAACACATGCATATAACGAAACGTGCTACAAATCCTTCTCAACACATGCATATAACGAAACGCGCTGCAAATCATCACACCACATGCATATAACGAAACGTGCTACAAATCCTTCTCAACACATGCATATAGCGAAACGTGCTACAAATCCTTCTCAACACATGCATATAACGAAACGCGCTGCAAATAGCACTGACCACAATGGAAATGTTTCGAGGAAATCTCAAAAAGTGTCGGACCAGGCTGGGATTTGCTTATCGTGCAGTGGCTACTGGACGGTGGAGTTGTTGGTGAACTGAAAAGTGAGGTTTTTTTCATGGTGTTTTTTTAAACACCATGATTCCTTTATCTTTGGGATATTATTAGCCTGAATAAGCTGAATAATTACATGATTAAATGTAAAGCTTTACTTAAGATGGCTAACTTTAATATCCTCAGCTAAATATAATTTCAAGGTTAATGAAAATAAATTTGCAATGCTTCATTAATTGATTCTTAATTTGCATGTGTTGTGAAGTATTTGCAGCGCGTTTTGCTATATGCATGTGTTGTGATGATTTGCAACACTTGTGTTGTCAAACTGATGAAGATGTTCATCTTCATCTTCATTTGCTGATGTTTTTTAAATTTGCATGTGTTTTCTTAAGTTGCAGCGTGTTGAGCTTTCTCGGCCACCATACTTTCTATTGCTAATAATATAAAATCTATCATTATAATACTTTTTGTATACATTTATTCCTTTGTTTATCTATTTTATCTGATTATTAGACAGACTTCTATCTGTATTTAGACAGAACTGTTAAAGGTCCCGTTCTTCGTGATCCCAAGTGTTAATCTTTAGTTAGTGTGTAATGTTGTTGTTAGAGTATAAATAATATCTGTAAAATTCTAAAGCTCAAAGTTCAATGCCAAGCAAGATATTTTATTTAACAGAATTCGCCTACAAAAAATGACCCGTTTGGACTATGTCCCTCTAGTTCCTGCAATAATTACGTCACTAAAACAGTTTTTTGACTAACCTCCGCCCACATGAATACACAAACAGGGGGGCGTGGTCTTGTTGCGCTCCGACGGAGAAGAAGAAGAGCTGCGTTTGTGTTTGTCACCATGTCATTGAAACTCTGTTATTTTCATCTCGGAGTCCAATCATCTTTGTTTGGCCTTCCCAGGGACGCTGTACTTGGAGATTAATGGTTGCAATTTATGTTTTTTAATTCGGTTCCCGAAAATTATAATCCACATGTAAAACTATGTGCAGCACATTTTGCTGAGGACAGCTTTGCTGAGGACAACTTCCTCAATCTCAATCATTTTAATGCCGGTTTCGCACAAAGATTATTCTTGAAAGATGGAGCAGTTCCCTCTTTGTCTGGAGAAGGCGTTGTTTTTGGACCACAACCGGTAAGTGTATTTTATTATTTAAGTTGGTGCGTTTAACAGTTTCTGTAACTTATTACACAAAGGGCAACGCTGTTTAGCTTTGTAAACCAGGTGTTAGGGCTGTGCAAAAAAAAACAAATGCGATTTTCATGCGCATCTCGTCAGTAAAAATGCTCCTGTGATTATAAGTACATCTCCAGCACATGCTCCTGCCCATTTGCTTCTCAAAACTAGTCCAATCGCGTTTCCAGGAGGGCAGCCTGCGCTCAGCTGCTGTCGAATCACAACACAGGAACCGCTGGCCCAATCAGAACTCGTTACGTATTTCTGAAGGAGGGACTTTATAGAACAAGGAAGTCATCAGCCCGTTTTTATGACAGTGAAAACAGCGGTATACAGATATACAGGTGAATTGTGTGAAGAATACTGTGTTTTTTTTACACGCGAAACATGAACACATGTTATATTTCACACTGTAAACACAATCAAAGCTTCAAAAAAGCGCGAAAAATGGGACCTTTAACAATGACAGTAAACAAGATGGAGAATGTGAGCACTGTGTGTCCTGCCTCGAACACATCGGCCAAGCAGAAAAGCTTATATTAATATCATATATCGGCATTGGTGATATATCGGTCGACCACTAATTTTTACATTAATTATTTTTCATGGAAAATTTTTATACTTCAAGGAGGTTGTTGGTGTGCAACGTGTGCATTAGTACAAATAAGATTCAAGAGCTACCACGTAAGGGAAGAGTTTTAGCATAAGGACTGTATATATACATACTGTACCTAGTTCAGTAATGAAACTCTTTAAGCAATTAACTGTTGATTATAAAGTTGGCCAGTTAATCTTTTTGTCCTATCTTCTTGACCTTATTTATTCTGTCCTGACCCGGCTCAACTGCATAGGAATTTTCCTAACCCCCCTCCTTCCCAAGCACCACCTGTCTAGATCTGCTATGGGATTTTCCCTACTTTCCAATTGCAGCATGTATCCTACTGCATCATGCACCCCCTTTAATTATGTGCATTCAATCAATCAGTAGCCTTCAATCATGCCAGCAGCAGTGTAATAGATCTAGTCTACCAAGACAAATGTACTTTCCATTCTTATCAAAAAAAATTTATTTAAATTTATTCTGAGGGTTGTCAAGATTGTAATGAATATGAGATATGGGTCAGTGACATATAATAACTTATAAAGTGTTTCATAAAGAAATTACACCAAGAACAATAACGATAAATTTAGTATCCATATCAACAATAGCATTCTATTTGTATAACTGCACACTTCATGTCTGCTACTTTCAATAAGTGAGTTCTTTAAATTCAGGTGGATTCTGACTGAAAGATTTTTTATCATTCATCAATTCACAGAAACAAATGTAACTGCCACCCCTTTTGGGGAACCATGACCTAGAGCCATGTTGCTGTTTACTCTTCAGAGTACACTGCATCAATATTTAATTTATGCATTGAACAGATGATGACAAACCCGTAATATACAAGACATTTTTAACACTCAGCATGTTCCTCTATGAAGGGTTTAATTGTGCAAGCAAATCCTTCAAAAGCAGAACTGTAAATAACTGATTACTGTAGCAAATGGTTTATTTACAGTCTGCTGAGAAACACAGTATTTGAAGATGCTGGGATTGAGATGTAGAGCGCAGCTCTGATGTTTTATTTATTTGAAATGTAATTCCGACCCACTACACAATTGTGGTGGCAGTTCTTCCTTGTTTTCTATCTCATTGCAGCAAACATAATCTCCTTTGAGTACAGGCTAATTTAACAGAGAGGCCTTTTATGTTTTAATCAAATATTTATGTAGCAATAACCCAGATGACAAAGGGCTCTGTCTTTGAGATGAGCTCAAATAGCACATTAGTGTTTCTAGATGTCTTTTTATGGAAGTACGACCCAACATGCGTAGCATAGCTACTGAAAAAGATTTTAACATGACACTACATTTATGGCTATTCCAAACCTAATGATGAGGCCAGGGCCGTCCCCCCATCCCAGTGAACGCAATGGCGAACGGACCAAGGAGAAACACCCCAACCAATGGACCAATGGGAATCAGTGTTTATACTACTGTATATTCACAATGGGAACATTTTTGCTTGCATTTTCGTTTTATAGTGAGCATTGGAAAAGCTCAAATAAGGTGTATTGATCACTGAGAGTTGTGTGGGAGAGATTATCAGGACTGTTGATTTCTTCTACTGATGACGTCATCGCTTTTATTTTTCACGATTAATTGTATTTGATACGATGAATCGAAAGCGATTAATCATGAATTGTCATGCACATTTAGTCAGTAAAGCCGGTTCTGTGATTAGTAGTAAATCACTATCCCCTGCATTTCGGGGAAGCAGCATTTACAACTCAGAGATGTAGTTCTCTGACAAACTATCAGTCTATCAATCTATGATATAATCGTAGGATTATGAAATCGACTAAATCGTTTGTGATAATGACAGCTGTTTACGTACTGTATCTTCTAGAGCTAGAGCTCTGTGTAGTAAATGCAGCTCCATCTAAGAAAATATGAAAACAACACATTTAATAACATGTTTTTACTCCAAACTCACTTCATAACATCAGTCGAGTGTTTGAAATAAATCCTTCTGTGAGATGATGTTGCTTCTTGAACAGAGTAATTAAGGCACACAGTATTTAATTGTATTCTAAGCAGTGATAAAGGCTATGTTGATTAGCATTTCATTATAGATATACTTTATTATGGTGAAAATTATAATAATATGAACTCAGATAAACCATATATTGCCATAGTCGTGTGTTTATTAGTCATGTTGAATTAATGAAAGCAGTAATATCTTCTGTTTATTTAGCTGAAGCGATCAGCATTTCCTGGATTTCTTCTCCGGGGCATAATTGGATTTTCTGCACGAGAGCCCCCTCTGACAATTGCAGCTTCTGCCTAATCACGTTTCATCGCCTTTATGATTTAATTTTGATTAATTCTGCGTGTGTATCCTTAAGGCCCCGATATACTTCAAAGGAATTTGAAGAACGAACTGATATGATGTAATTTTTTACAAAATCAGGTCGAAACGTAGTTTGTTTTGAGTTTGTTTCGGCAGTTCGAAACAGCTGACCAAAGCGAACTTTCTGGGGGAGTTTGTTTCAGCTCCTAAACACCTTTGAGTTTCCATTGGTTTCCAGCGGTTATGCAATCGGTCGGTGTGTTCTGAAACTCCACCTTCTTTGACATGCAATTTTTTTTTCCCTGGTTCGTTTCCCATTCAACGGAGGTCAGGCAAGAGAGAACAACATCTCCTAGTCACTAGCAACTTGAATACACTGGAGCTGAGCTGGCACAAATATATCCATACCTTTAAGATCTCTTGCGGAGAGACTTTAAAGATTCAGAGAAAGCATTAATCCTAGAAAGTAGTGTTAATTTCGTCACCTATTTTTAATTTAGTCTTAGTCTTGTGCCAAATGTCCTTGTTAGTTTTAGTCATATTTAGTCATTCACATATCTTTTTTTGTCAGTCAAGTTTTAGTCGACTAAAAGTCTCGTCATTTTAGTCTAGTTTTAGTCAAAAAATGTTAGTGTTTTTTTTAAATAACACATTATTACTGATAAACATTTCAGTAAAAAAAGTGTTTCACATATCTCAAACATTGGTTAAAAACATAATATAATACACAATATATAATAGGAAATATAATTTAACACAAAAAGCCTGCCTAGACTGTGGTCTTGCGCTCAGGAATTTTTTTTTATTTTGTATTTTTTGAGCGGCGTGTGGACAAATTCTTTTTACGCACACACTATTTTATTTCTTGATAACAGACCGCTGCTAACTATAACACACAAATATCGAGCCTCTTCCTTCGACATAGCATGTCGTCGGCGCTCGTCACTCTTGTTCGCTTCAGGTGTTGTGTGTTCAGCAGTTTCGTGTTGCAGCCACAGGCTGGCAGCAACAGGAGTATGAGACCTGTAACTTGAGCAACAGCACGAAGCAGCGAACTCGTTCTGAATATTTAAAGGCGTAACAGTTGATGAAAAAGCAGAGACGATTGTAGACGAAAATGAAGAGAGATTTTATCTTAGTTTTTATTTTATGCAAAACATTTTCGTCTCGTCTTTTTTCGTCAACAATAATGCATGTTAATTTAGTCTTAGTCAGCGTTTTTGGACAGTGGTGCAGTCTTGTCATCGTCTCGTCTTAGTCATGAAAAAAAAGGTTGTTGACGAACATATTTCGTCTCGTCTGACGAAATTAACACTACTAGAAAGAAATAGCAATGAAGCTTGGTGTCAACGACCCGGAGTTATGCAAAAAGCGACACAGAGAAACATCCGAGACAAGTTTTCCAAAGCTATGAAAATAATGAACAGAAAAGAGTAAAGATAAAAGGTAGCAATTACCAAATACATGTGTTTCAAATAAATGTTACACCATACTGCTGCTGCTGCTGTTGTTCTTTCAATAAGCGAATTTAAAGGGTATACAATAAATGAAATGCCAAACGAACATACAATAATAAACCTTTGTTTTTTTCAAAAGTAAATCATGACACCACATTAAAAATAAAAAGGTGTAACAATTTATCCGGTTTAATATAATAAATCATGCTAAAGTTTTACAGACTATGAGACATTCACACTTCCCATAAAGGACTGATTATAGTTATTTTGTATTGCAAACATGAAACTTGACTCTGAACTGCTGCAAAACATTATTCTTTTGTCTATAATATTCTGACCATTGGTGCCCGTCTCACACTTGCCTTCACTTCATCATTTCATCGTTGTTGTGTTTAGGGGATACGCGTGAGCGTCACGAGTCATGTTTACATTAATGTACACCCCGCCTCCAGCAGCGCGGGGTTGTCGGAATGTTCGGAAACAGTATACCGTCGCTCAGCCTTTTCAAACTTTTTGCCCCCAAATGAAGAACAAAAACTAACTTCGTTTGAAGTATACCGGGGCCTTTACATTCCTTTCATAAATCTCAAAAACTGATGAAGACATCTCCCACCCATACTCATTGTAAAGTATACCGGTTGCAGGATGATCTCTACAGCTGTGTTCAGGATATGCTACTTAACAGGATATGCTCTGGCAAGGATTCTCTAGCACTTAAGATCCACTTTCCTGAAGATTTTAGTTCTAACTTGATCAAACATGCCTGAACAAGCTAATCAAGGTATTTAGGCTTTCTAGAAAGTTACAGGCTGGTACAGTAAGTTTGATCAAATTTTGAGCTAAGCTAGGTAGGTATTCTTTTTAATGCAAACTGTGATGCAACATTTGACTAAATCGCAACATTCACAAAATTGCACTAAATGGACTAAAAAGGTTCTAATCTTTGGTAGTATTGTCATTTATGTTATGCAAGGTGTTCACAGAAATCACAGCTGAAATTACTTGTGGTTTGTTTGTCCTTTTTGCATTTGTGCGATATTAAAGACTTTTGAAGCATTTCTCGTGAATTCTTAAGATATTTAAAAGCAGTGCCCTTGGTGTCCTCACAGGAAGTTGTTTGGATTGTGGATGTGAACTAGTGTCCATGCTTGGACTGTGCGCAGTGCAGTGCGAGGTGAGCTAGTGTCAGAGGCAGACACGTTTGAGGCCAGTGACTCGGCAGCCGATAAGAATAGAATTACTGTTAGACAGACAGCTGTGCAGCGCTGTTGATGAGGTAGAAGTGACGATAAGCCCTTCATGGCTGTTTGAAGAAGAGGAAGCGATATGCTGCTGATAAACAGCTGTGCCAGGCACAGGCTATTCTTTGGTGATAACAGACGCACTGCTCTGTTGTTCAGCTTCTACATGATGCCCCTCAGTGATGTGGGAAAGATCTGTCCATGTGTAAATCTGCTTACCTCTGTGGCAACAGGAACAAAGCCAGCTGGGCTTGCGTTTACAGATGATGCACTACATTAATCCAGTGCTTCTACTGTATATGAGAGAGATACACAGAGAAGTCATATGTTGCTTGTTATTGTTGTCATTTACAACAATATGACAGAATGTATACAAAAGAAAGAATGTATTAAAGTAAATTATTTTATATTCAGCAGAAGAAAGGAAGACATACAGGTTGGAACAACATGAGTGTAAATCAGTCAGAACAGAATTTTGATCCGAACCTTTAACAACCGCAAAGCAACACTGGGAGAGATATCCAGGGTTGTGTTTCCCAAAAAATAACTATGGTCACAAATTTTGTCATTACCAATAGAGTTCAATGGAACTTACGACCATAGCTAATGATGCTTTTGGGAAACACTCACCAGATCAAGCCGATTGTTGCCATGAGTTTTGCGCAGGCAAGAATCACTCACATTTCTTCAGAGACTGTAAAAGTCTAGTAAAAGGTTTTTAATGTTGTTGCTGTCAGACAGGTATTATTGGGATCTCAAGCAGTACAGAATTTTCTACATTCAGATATTGAAAGGATTTAGAAACCTCCCCATATCTGAGCATCCCAGTTGTTTCATTCAACGTTCACTTGTTTGGATACAAACAATATTCTGCAAATCCGTCTTTCTTCTTCATAGAGATGAGGTCCAGTTTTTTATAGCATCATCATTTCACTTGCCTGAAAAGAAACAAGGGGGTGTTATAACTCCTTTATGGAGGGAAACTAATCAATGTTAGACACTTGAAGTCCAATTATGAAGCATCTGCCTCTGCGTTTGCTTCTGCATTTAATGTTTCTGCAGAAGTGTTCCATAGAATACATAGAAATTTAGACCCTGGAGAGATGAGAGTATTTGAGAAGAAATATTGGTTGCTTTCATATTCGTTACACCTGGATACCACTTGAGCAGATCAGAGATGGTGTAAAGTCATGCTGGTTGATTTAGAAAGTGTCTGGATGTTCTCACTGAAGTGCCGTGCTGCAGTTTAGAGCACCTCAGTTTCTTCTGTTTGTGTTGGCTTCTTTCCTAGGGTTGCGCTATGATGGAGTGGCTATCTAGATGTAAGAAGACATTGTTTTTCATAGAGAGGTTTTTTTTTTTTTATCTGAGCAACAGTGATGAATATACTGAATTCTCAGTGGGTCTAGTATGTCATATTTGATTTTGGAGGACAGAACAGAGATACTCAAAGAAAGAGAAATGGACAAATGTGTGACATTGTCTTAGTCTCAGATATCTACTGACCAGCAATGTCCACCCGCCCCCCAACCACCCCACACACCATTTACATGTATTTGAAAGTGTAGATTCACAGAAATAAACAGGCTTTCCAACACTATTAAGGACCACTAGTGCAAGAACTATGCAAAATTTGAAAGAACCTTCCAAAATCATAAGCTCCAGTAAAATAAAAGTTATGGAAAAACATGTTGTAAACGGGCACCTGTTGACTCCTGTGTTAGACACTTTATCTGTGCAGTAACATATCCCTTACCTGCAATTTAATGCAGACACCCTAATTAAAGTAACTGTACAGACGAATCATGACGAATCATCATCTGCCTGACGCAGATGAAAGACTGAGGACCAGACTGAATTTCATTCCATCAGAGTGTCGTGCTGTCTCATACATCCACTTTAATTGCAGAGAGGGTAATTTTCTTGATTGCTGCCTTGCAGATGTTTAATGGTCGTTTCATAATTACACGAGTCGGAAGTTGTCATCTCAGGAACAATCAGGAACATTCTTTTGAGGCTCAAACAACGCTGCTTTAATTGGCGTTCTTTTTTAGTTCCAGACAGAAAATGAGCAGTGTTTTTGTTCAGTGGATTTAAATGAATATGATATTACTGAGAAAGATGACATGTATTATAAGTGAATCCATAGCTCTTTTTCATCACTTACAGCCTCAGGCCTGAAACTCTATGCAAGTATGTGAATGCAAACACTTCTAGCTATATAAGCTCAATTAGATGCGTTGTTGCATTCCGAAATGTGTCAGGACACAATTCATAAAGCAATAAGTTGAGGTTTCTTCCTAATATTTTTTGCAAGAGCTGCTAGTGTGCAGCATGTAGCTAGTTTACAAAAATATCTGTAGCATTGTGCATCCTTGTTTATTATTTCCTTTTACCATCTATTTTTTTCTGAAATTAATTTTGGACTATAAATGTTTCAAATTCATGTTTTTCATCACCATTTGACATTTTCCCCTCAAACAGTGACATAACTGTTTATACAACATGCTGTGTTTCTGTGACAGTCCAAAGTGAAAAAAGTAAACTACCTGAACAATATTGTATCCAGCACAGACATTTAAAGGAAACTCTATTGCTCCCTTGAGTACCAAAATTGATTACCACAAGAGAGGCAAAAAATAAATAAAATAAAATAAAAAAACCTTAAGGATTGTGTGTCGGCCAAACAGTTTAATCTGGTTATTTACTTGCGTAGATTATATTTGTGGCCTTATCTACATCCACCACATTCTGCTGTGTGTGTGCGCGAGAGGTGATATTATGTTTTGGGGTAGGTGACTGTATCAAAACTGATCCGCTCACAAACTGCTACGCATTCTGTCCCACAGGAAGAGATACTGACAGATTTAGTATTTGGTGTGTTATGTATTCATCTGGATTTAAGACAAACAGCAGTGGCTCAGTGTTGGTTTTGCCTTACGGGACTGATTTTCTGTAATTTGCAGTGTGTAGAAACACACAGACGAGTAGAGATGGAGAACTCTGTTGCCACAGGCCTGTCATGTACACAGCTGTCTTAAGCTGATAGTGGTGGTTTGATGATTACTTAGTATTTTTTCTGTATACTGTATATGCGCACTCATTCAAAACTCTGATACCATTGGCTTTCCATTGACTATTTTCTTTGACTAATGTAGCATACATAGCTTTCACTTTGCCCTGAATGAAAGTGTTAAAGTTGACATGAAATTAATCATTTACTTTCTGTATATGTTGTCCTTGTCGTATTATGAATGATTCACATTTGCGTCATTTTCACTTGCTTCACCTCTGAAATGACTTTCCTTCTTGGCTGATGTCACTGATGTCTCTTATTTAGCCCTGTCTTAGAGAGACATCTTTCACCATCCAATCAAGTCCAGGTGGACAAAATCAAGTTGTAGTAGTAGTAGAGATGTAGTATTTCAGTGTTCATAGTCTTTTGCAATTAGATCCATCCATGCTTTTTTAGGCTGAGTCCACACGGACACGGGTATTTTTATAACCGGAGTTTTTCCTCCTGCGTTAAAAAAAAAATCCTGTCCACATGAAAACGCAAAAACGTGCTATCAAGCGCTGTCAAGAGCATGCCAAACCAGCAGGCGGCGATATAACCCAAATTGTAAAGTCACCTTGGCCAATCAGAAGCAGTAAGCAGCGCACAATCTGACGTCAAACACAGCGGATAATGGCGCACACTCTGATGTCGCAAGGTAAAAACCCCGGTTATACTGTCCACACGACAACACTGCTACCGGCGTTTCTGAAAATGCTCACCCTGGCTGTAGTTTTCAAAAATGTTCGGTTTCGGTGCCCTGAAACTGCGTTTTCGTGTGGACGAAAGGCCGAACCGCGTAAAAAAAGTCACGGTTATAAAAATACCCGTGTCCGTGTGGACAGGGCCTCAAACTGAAAATAAATAAATAAATAAAATAAACCCTAATATGCAAAATATACAAATGTTTGGTAAAATTGTGTAGAGGGAACTATTTTCAACTTACTTTTCATTAATGAATCTAATGTAAATATAGATTTATAATGAGCATTTCACTGCATCTGCCATCTTGGATGATAATATTTCCTACTGAATTCGTACTGAATTGCAGTGCATTCTGGTATTACATTTTCAATATATGGCCAAAACAAGGCATCGCATAATTTTAGAAACATAATTTTGCTGCCTACCCGTTGTAACAGCTATTTTATCAGAAGTGTGCCTGTGCCCCATCTCACTTTACTAATGTGACATATTACCAAGTCTACAATAAGACATTCAGTGGAAAAAAAGGATCTACACTGAATTTGGGTTGATTGTATTGTGAAAAGAGGGGTTTCTCATATCAAAATGCAACCTGACCTAAATGCGAGCTTTGCTGGACCACTCCCCTCATTTCAGCACCCAGTATTGTCCAGGGGTGTCCAATCCTGGTTCTGGAGGTTCAGTGTCCTTCAGAGAATAGCCACAACTTCTAGATTCTAAAAAGATTCTAGCAATCCTGAAGACTTTGATTAGCTAGTTCAGGTGTGTTTAATTGGTGGTGGAGTTAAACTATGATCGACAGTGCCCCCCAGGAGCAGGACTGGACATCCCAAATCAAATAAGGATATTCATAAATAGCATCAGACAGAAAATAAACCCATTTCCCAATACTTGCAAAGCTACCTTAATTTGTCCAAAGCAGGGCATCTTATATTTTAAGAAGTACTGTATCATTTTTCTGCTTAACATTTTGAAACAACCTTTGTATCAGAAATGTGCCTGTGCCCCATTTCAATTTGTGTATATATGTATACATATCAAGTATACCATAAGACTAATGTTCAGTCAGAAAAACCACAAGCTACATTGTATTGGGAGTGATTGGACTGTAAAAAGTGGGAGTTTCCATCCCAGAATGGAATCTGACCTGAATGCAAGTGTTGTGGACTATTCCTCTCGTGAAACATTGGCAGCTTTTTTTTGGCAGTAATTTTGCCAGTGTTGTCAAGGGGTGTCCAATCCTGGTTCTGGAGGGCCAACATCCTCCAGAGATTAGCCCCAACTTGGCCCATACCTGTCTGGAAGATTCTAGCGAGCCTGAAGACCTTGATTAAATAGTTCATACACTATGTGTCGTGTTGTGGGGTGGTGTTGGAGCTAAACTCTGAAGAACACGGGCCCTCCAGGAGCAGGATTTGACAGACAGCCAGAGAGAAAGGTTACTGTATTTCACAGACACTGTAGGTTGTAACCTGTTTTTTTTTAATTACTAAGAAAGTAATCAGGATCCCGATTTTATATTGAAACAAGCCAGTTTACTAGGGGCTGTATCTAAGCTTGTGGTTTTTTTTGAGAGGTAAGGTTGTGTTGGTGCACTGCCATTTCAAGTCCTCTACATTTAATGACTTTAACCCCTCTTGACTGCCAGAATAAATGTTCATCGTAGGTCATATTAACTACCAAATCGAAAACATTATGCGGCCAGGTATGAGCCGTGCCAGCTGAGCATCTTTTGTAGTTCTGAGAATTTCATGAAGGTCAAGCATTTGTGCGTCTGGCTGGGTGCCCGTGCTCTCATGGAGCCCAGAGACTGGACAGCTCCATGCAATCAGACCGCTCTTCCATTAGCTTCACCTGGCTCTCCGACCTTCCTGCTGCGGGACACGGCAGGCCATTTCACATCTAAATCAGACAGCTGTACAGCAATTACCATCAGCACAAATTTACCTGCACACATCTCGCACCCCAAATCTACCGGCGGTCTCATCCCACTCGGCTCACACTTACCTCCCTCTTGCTCATTTTTAACTCAAATCCATCTGTCTCCCTCAGTCCTGTTTTACCTCTCAGCTACCTGCCTCGGCTGCAATTATGCTACAAACTTGATTCGTTGGAAGTGCTGTCAGTAGGGGCTTGCAATGAGTTAAGTGCACTTTGCAGAGGGTTTTGTTGTGAGCTTGAGGTGTTCATCATTGGGCATAACGCATTAGTCACCTATTATTGGGAAGAGGGTCAATTTGGCACAATGAATTGGTGAGCTGAAATAGTCACATGCACCAGTCTCCAGAGACTGTGGCAGGACGTTGAGATGCAAAGAAAGCCTCATGCTCATCCTTAGTTGCTAGTGGCATTAAATCAGGGCTCAATTAAAAACTCTTGCTCTCAGATCCGCACGGTTTCTGATAAAGGGGCGAACGGAAGACCTACATTTGAATTGCAAAGGTGTGTTTTTTTTCCTCTGTAATTCTGCGTGCTTATCCAGCTGCTTATCTCAAACTATACGAGACGAAGACTTTTAATGAGTTATTTTATTACGTTCTCTTCAGAGTCTTTCCCCGCTGGCAATCTCACCTTTTAATATCTCGGCTTCTCTGCCTACAAAAGAATATACCCAGGCAGAAGCTTATCTGGAATTTAAAATGCATGTACAATAATATGGGGGGTTGAAGCTCCTCTCTGGCACTTTTCAGAGTCTTTATTGGGGTTGGGCAGTAGGAGGTGACGGTATGATGGTGTGTTCTTTAATATGTATTGAAGGTACTTTCTATCTGGCTTAAGTGCTTTGAATATTCTGAAAGGGTCCAGCTTTGTTTTCATGCTTTCAGCTTGTGAAGATGATTCCATGCTGCAGAGAGAGGTCACTCGATACCTAAGTATGGTAATTAAGATTTATAGTTTCACTTAAACTGACGTGAATGCAGTGTGAATAAAACTGAATAAAAATAATGTAAATATAATTTTTTAAACGTGGAAACATTTGAATGACGTCCACAAGGATGCCAGAAAGTGATGTAACTAACCATAAAAAAGTACTATTTACATGGAGTATAACCATCCATGGGAGTTTCTTCTGTAATGCTTCAGAAGTTATGAATCTAGAACAACGTGTTCATCTGCCTAGATCTACTAAAGGGAGAATTTAGACTTCCAGAACTTTATTACAAAGGCTATTTGCAGTAAGTGCAAATATTGATAGATACTATGTGTAAATAACACAAAAAGGTTTTTGCACTGGGTATAAATAGACACTTAGGAACTTTGCAACTTAAAGGAATAGTTCATCCAAAAAATAAAAATCCTGTCATCATTTATTCACCCTTGAACTTCTATGAATTTCTATCATCTTTTGAATTCAAATATAACAAACTATACATCTATACTGCAACAATCTTTTAACAAGGAATCAGTCGAGTTTTGGGCTTTAGTTGAATAATTTCTTATTCAGAATTAGGACTGGGTATCGACTCAGATGTACCGATTCGATTCAATTCTCAATTTTTTTTTTTTTTTATTACACTCAAATACAAATGCTATTGAAAAAAAAATATATAATAATAATAATAATAAAAAAATAAAAGTAAACTTCAATTTACAAATGGTGAATTTATAAATAAAGAAATTAAGAGCCTCAGGCCTGTATTTTAAACCTTTTTTTCTTTCTTTTTTTTATAGGGTAGTTTTTTAAACAATAATAGTGCCATATAAAATGTTCTTAATTTTTCTGTTAATCAGATGAAGGCATAAAACAATTTAGTTTATCCTAATCAAATGAAAAACCCTTTTATTTTTTTTGGCAAACAAAGTGCTGCACCACAGAGATTTACTGTTAAAATTAAAAAGAAAACAAATGTGATTATTCCTTTAAAAATAAGGAACTATTAATATTTATTAGTAGAGTCTTAAGACTGTTAAATAGTAATATATTTTTGACAGTTCCTTCACATTTAAATAAACTTTTATTTTGACGGTTTGCCGTGAGGACCTTTCAGTCGCTGTATATGTGATATGACGGTAGTTTTGTCAAATTAAACAATAAAATGCTAATGAAGTGACTCTAAGAGCAGGTGGAGATGAAATTTGTGTATTCATGTCTTCATAGTGAGCGTCATCTGCGCTTGTGTAAACAAAACAGTGCATTGCACCATCTGCCATTCATTCATTCATTGCGAAAATTATGGCGCCTTTACGTGTGATGTCAAATTCTTCCACAGATTTGTAGTATTACTATAAAATTTTACCTGAGCATTGCAAATTACACTTTGTTCTTGTCAACAGTATCTCCTCCATGATAAGCACTGAATGAGTGACAGGCTTTCTGTTGTGACATTGCGCAAGGTAAATAAGAGGGCGACATCTAATGGAAAAGATTCACATTCACATCAAATCTTCTTTTAAATAGTTTTAGTCATGACATTTCCCAAGTATGAGTTGGTGCTCTGCATTTAACCCATCCAAGTGCACACACACAGCAGTGAGAAATGAACACACCTTGAACACACACCTGGAGCAGTGGGCAGCAATAGATCCAGTGCCTGGGGAGCAACAGGGAGTTCAGTGCAATGCTCAAGGGCACTTCAGCCATGGGTATTGAGGGTGGAAGAGAGCGCTGTTCATTCACTCCCTCCACCTACAACTCCTGCCAGCACCGAGACTCAAACCGGCAACCTTCTGGTAACTAGTCCAGCTCTCTAACTGTTAGGCCACAGCTGCCCCCCAGTTAAACGTTTGCTGAAATAAATATCGGAAAAGATAGATTCATGGCTTTTGAGAATCGATATCGAATCGACGTCATTTAAAAAAAACGATTCTTCGAAAAATCTATTTTTTTGCCCAGCCCTATTCAGAATACATCAGATATGGTTGCATGTGAACTGAAGGGAACTGAGTCCAGGGCATGTTTGAACAGATGTCAGAAGAGTGTCTGGCTCTTTCCTGCTTGTATATGTGTGCTTGATGCATTGTTAATGGTGGCCTCTAGAAACTTGCTGCAGCCAATGGACTGCAGTCCTCACCTCTCACATGCTTGTTAAGAGCTGATGGTGTAAGTTATTGGTGTACTGCTGAACTGACAGCTATTTTCTTGCTTGTTCCTGCTGGGCTGACCCATTTTCCCTGTCACATGCTTTCTTCGTTGTCCTCTGATGATATTTGATAGTTTTCCATACAGATTCCCCTCACTGACTTTGTGCAGTCACCTCTGTGTTTTCAGCTCTGCGATTCTGGTGTGTCTGCATTCTGTATCAACACTCTTAACACTCATGCACTCAAGTACAGAATATAAATGCAAATTCCAAAATAAATGCCATATTTGATTTACTTGCACTATTAATAATTGTTTATGAATGAGGATGTGCTGACTGACTAATTAAGGGGTCCAATTCACTGGGGACATCAGAAACAAAAAAAATCAGTCAGTTCAGCATGTTCAGAAAGTTGTTGTTGTTGTTAAAGTGATGTTGAAACTTATAATCTATTTAGGCTATTACGGACGTCGCTTTCTGATGCGTGATAAAAACTTTTTATTATTATCATTATATTTATTTGTCTTTTATAATGTTATCAACAGCTGTGAGAAAAAAAAGTTGCACAAATAGGCACGCATTCTATCCCTAGAACAGATTTAGACAGGTGGTGCTGGAGGAAGTGGAGGGTTTCACAGGGGACTACATTATTTGTTTGGAAAAGGCCCTTTTGATGCGAGTGAAACCAGCATTGACAAACTGCAGTGCATCTTCAGTATTATTAACAGTGGTGGACGAAGTACACAAATCAAGTACTTGAGTAAAAGTACAGATACATATAATAAAATATTACTCCAGTAAGAGTAAAAGTACTCCTTTTTCAATTTTACTCAAGTGAAAGTACAAAAGTACTCGATTTTTTATGTACTTAAGTAAAAAAGTACTGAAATTTTATATAGGCTACTTAATTAAATTTTATATTCGCACATATTTTTAATAATCCTACTGCTCAAAATTCCTGGGATTTTTTCCAAAATAACCACTATATGGAGTCAAGATATATTTTTGTTGTTGATAAGGACTACGCTGATGAGAGTGATGTTAACTGTGAAGCTTACACTGTGATGTACATGAGAGAAAACAGAGATGACCATCTGATTTTCACCAGTAAGAACAAAGTATTTTAAAGTTTGTTGTTTTACAGAACATTACAGTTAGGACTATATATATGACATGATAATAAGGCCTGAAGTTAGAAAGAACATTTTAAAGGAAAATATAATTATATTTTCATAATGATTTTTTCATTTTTTATATCACGGAAATTCGTCCCCCACACTTTTTCGGTCAAGTGTGTTCGCATAGAGGTTTTCAAGAGCTGGTGTGAATAAATATAGATTTAAGCTCAAAGAGACGGGATAGTCTGCACATGATTTGATATTTTATTCGGACCAGAATACAGCGAGATGAACATCACAGAGCACTGAACTCTCCTGCAGTGTGTGTTTCATTCATTTCTCGTGCAGAAAGTCATATCAGGAAATTCCTAATATGGGCAAAAGCGTCCAGCTATCGCTGTATGAAAGCAGTTTTTACACAGAAAAAAAAGGCCAGAAACTTTTGGAAACACGAAGACATTAAACATACGATTGCAACAATATATGGTTTTTCAAGTCATCTTCAGCAGGTGATAAATAAAGTATGAACAATACAGTGCTAATTGAAAAAAACATTTTGTAGTATATAAACAAATCATTATTATTTGTTATTGTCCAGCAGTTATAGATTTCTAAGCCAATTAAAAGTTAGAAATTTAAGAAAAATTTAAGTTGCCTATTGTATCCACTACCAGTCAACAGTTTTTGAACAGTAAGCTTGTTAATATTTTTTAAAGTCTCTTCTGTTCACCAAGTCTGCATTTATTTGATCCAAAGTACAGCAGAACAGAAAGATTGTGAAATATTTTTACTAACCTATTTATATTAACTGTTACTTTTATTTGGATATATTTCAAAATGTAATTTGTTGAAATTTCAAAGCTGAATTTTAAGCATCAATACTCCAGTCAGACAATCCTTCAGAAATAATTAAAAAAAGGTTTCTTTGATGAATAGAAAGTTCAGAAGAACTCCATTTATTTTGAAATAGAAATCAGGAATAATCTGAAGTAGAAAATTATGTCTTCTTTATCATCACTTTTGATCAATTTAAAGTGAAGTGACGTGACATACAGCCAAGTATGGTGACCCATACTCAGAATTCGTGCTCTGTATTTAACCCATCCAAAGTGCACACACACACACACACACACACACACACACACACACACACTGAGAACACACACCCGGAGCAGTGGGCATCATTTATGCTGCAGCGCCTGGGGAGCAGTTGGGGGTTCGGTGTCTTGCTCAAGAGAACCTTAGTCATGGTGTTGCCGGCCTGAGACTCGAACCCAAAAAAGAGTCCTTGCTAAGTAGAAGTGTTCATTTCTATAATTTATTTTCCAAAAAACAAAAATTATATTGACTTTAAGCTTTTGAATGATTTATAGTGTACAATGTTGCAAACGCTTTTTATTTTCACATAAATGCTAATTTTTGGATCCTTATATTCATCAAAGAATACTGAAAAAAAATACTCATGTTTTAAAAATTGATAATCAGCAAATCAATTTTGACCTAAATATGATTTTCAGTTACAATAATTAATCCAAAATTTCGACATTATTAACTTACTTTTAGCAACATCAGACGCACGCGCGCTCACAAGATCTCCCGGTTCTTACTTCTGTAGACTCGCACTAAACGGTTCATTTGAATCAGTGAGTGGTCGACTCCAGAACAGCTGCAATCCATAGACAGTACGCTGCAATCGGATCATTCTAATTCGTAAACGAATCGTTTGGAGCGATTTGCGATCCGATTTAAGGCTGTGTCCAAATTCAGGGTCTGCATCCTCCTTAGGATCCTTCCTACCCGGTTGAAGGAGGAGGGGTCCTCCGACGACCGCGAAACCTGGAAGTCGGTGTTTGTGAATTTGGACAGCCTACCCTTCTTTCAGTTCCCTCCCTTACCCGTTGCTCATATCCTGTCGCCTAGCAACCGTGACAGCGCTAAGCAAGAAGCGGGAAAATGGACAAACAAAGTTATTCTCCTCATTTTAAATCTTTTTGAAGGAATAAAGCAATTAAATAAATCAAATACTTTCTTTGCTCATTGTCGGAGAGTTTTTTATATCAGACTACAAGACAGTCATATACAGGTAAGCCATTATAGCCTATTTTCATTTATGTTTTAAAACAAAATGCCTAGACAAAACTAGACAACCACTGAAAAAAAATATTTTTTTGAAAAGCCAGTTTTTAAAAAACGTACTCCTCTCCCACTCCGCTACTGCTCGCTTCGTCCGCAATTACGCTCTGCTGAAAAGAATTATGGGATAGGTAGGACGGGAAAGGATCCATCACATCCATCCTTCCAATTCGGGGAAAAGGAGGACGTATTTGTGGGCCGCATTTGAAGGATCCTACGAATTTGGACAGCCTTCGTTGCGGCGCTGTGACGTAACATCCTTCAAATGAGTACTCCGAAGGATGCAGACCCTGAATTTGGACACAGCCTAAGTTTATTTTGAAAAGACTCAGGCTGCGTCTCATTTCTCTGTCTTAGCCCTTACCCTTACCCCTCCCCCTCGGTTTTGCGCGTTCATGTGAGGGGAAGTGGCGTCTCAATTCTCATTCTGATCAAGGGCTAGGGCCAAGGCGAAGGGCTACATAGCCCTTGAAACGAAGTTTGCGGAGGACCACACTTGAAAGAGAGGGGTAACAACGTATAATTTTTTCAAGAAGTGCCAACATCAAGCTTTTTTATGGCTGAGCGTCGTACTGTGAAGGAGTCGCACAAATGTAAGTATTTTCATCAGTTTAATTGACATTATAATTATGACACTCGTGTTTTAGGATACTTTAATACAATGTTTAAGCGATTTTAATTGTAATGTTTTTGTTTTGAATCGCTAGTTAACCGCTAGCTAGCAGCTATATTTGTCGAGCTAAGCTAACGTTAATTTTTATCTGTATCCTTGACATGACACTTCATATTATGTTTTTTAGGTGAAATTAGTGTGAAGTGAATTTTCGTGACATTACTCGTTATTCCTTGATTGATTTGACCGGTGGACACAATCTTCTTCTACGGTGTCTTTGATTGATGGCACACAAGCGTGCAAAGATAAAGAGAGCCCAGGAAATCGACATCGCAACCTGAGACGACGGCATCTTCGTTTGTTTATGTCAATGCTTGTCGCCTCTGTTGACGTAGCAGCCAGATAGTGGCAAGGGAAGATGACGCAAACGGCAATCGAGTGGCGTCTCATTTCTTAGTGGAACGCTCTACCCCTACCCCCCTTCACTCGGTATCGAGAAGCAAGGGGAAGACGCAGACAAAGTGGTAAGGGGAAGGGGAAGGGGTAAGACAGAGAAATGAGATTGGCCCTCAGTTCGTTCATGATGAATCAAACACCACTTCTGCATGTCGGAGCACGTGATATATTATAGGGAGTAACGATATGTTTTATGAAATGTAGTGAAGTTAAAAGTACGATTTTATGCTTTGAAATGTAGTGAAGTAAAAGTAAAAGTTACTCAAAATAAAACTACTCCAGTAAAGTACAGATACTTGAAAAATTTACTTAAGTACAGTAACGAAGTAAAGCTACTTCGTTACTGTCCACCACTGATTATTAATTTGCATATATGTAGCTTTATTTTAGACTTGTTCATTCACTAAATGTATAGAAGGAGGAGTATAAATTCATGGTCTGTGTTTGTGCGTTTGAGGTTAAGCGCAAGGACGTTGCATACTGTACAGTACATACTCCATCAGAACAAGAGAGAGGAATTACAGACAGATTTAGCATGGCAGAGGAAGACAGAAGGGAAGACAGAAAACTCTCTGCGGAAGGAATGTGATCTCCAGCTGGTGCTCAGCTCATCACAGATGAGCAGAGGCGTAAACTCATACATTTACATCAGTGCTTTGGGGACATGATAACATGAAACAAAAGTCAGAAGGAATTTGTTTCAAGCAAACAACTCCACTCTGAAATCAGAAAAGGAAACGTTTCAAGGAACTGACCCACACTGCACATCATTTTAGCATGAAATTTAGAGTTTATAATCCTCGCTTTACACACTTTAATTTCATAGCAATTTTACAGTTGTACAATCAAAACGATAAATAAAATGTACTGTATTTAGATTTGATGCAACTGTGGTACGAACATACTACTTAAAAACTATAAAGATTTCTTCTTTGAAATTGGCCATGAAAGTGATTTATTAGATTTGTGCTGTAAAATTATTAGTTGTGTTTGTATAGTATACAGCAGGGGCCTGCAGTCCACATACGCTGTGAATTTTCTGCGTACCCAACCATTTGAATGAGTTTATGGAGTGGCAAATTAGTATTATTACGTGGATCCCTGGAATACTCGATTCTGATTGGTCAGTCATGACATTCCGAGGTATGTTATTCCCTGATAACAATTGCCGTCATTAGCAATCAGTAGGTCATACAGGTATTTGAGATTGGCACTTCTTTAACATCTCTAATATCACACTGCAGTACTATCTCTCTCTCTCTCTCTCTCTCTCTCTCTCTCTCTCTCGTTTCATTTAAACACAATTGCTTTCATCTTATGCCTCAGTTTTTGACTGTATTTACAGTAACATGAAACCGGAGGACTTCATTGTTAATAGTAGGCTTGCATAGTATTGTTAGATACGTTCATCTTGTTGCTAACAGTGTTGCTAGAAAAAATATTTATGCAATTTAAGATCATAATTTGGTTAGAATAACATGTCCTGGTCTTTATTTATGTAGTGAAAAGCTATATAATTAGTGATGTGACTGTACATTATGCCTTAAATTTCTGTCTTGTCTGAACTTTGACATTACAAAGTCTAAATTGACTTTGTTGGGAACAGTTTTACTTTGCAGAAGCTTTGCATTTAAATATTTCAACTTAAATAATTTGTGGGTATTTATTTATCTATGTGGTAAGGAGCCATATAATAAGTTGGATAATGTACAAGTTTCATCTGTGAATCCTTTACTTAACATTACTACAGTATATATTCCCTTTTGAGGTATAAAGCATAAAAAATAAAATGTTGGGAATAGATAGACAGTACAGACCAAAAGTTTGGACACACCTTCTCATTCAAAGAGTTTTCTTTATTTTCATGACTATGAAAATTGTAGATTCACACTGAAGGCATCAAAACTATGAATTAACACATGTGGAATTATATATGGAATTATATACATAACAAAAAAGTGTGAAACAACTGAAAATATGTCATATTCTAGGTTCTTAAAAGTAGCCACCTTTTGCTTTGATTACTGCTTTGCACACTCTTGGCATTCTCTTGATGAGCTTCAAGAGGTAGTCACCTGAAATGGTCTTCCAACAGTCTTGAAGGAGTTCCCCGAGAGATGCTTAGCACTTGTTGGCCCTTTTGCCTTCTGTCTGCGGTCCAGCTCACCCCTAAACCATCTCGATTGGGTTCAGGTTCCGGTGACTGTGGAGGCCAGGTCATCTGGCGCAGCACCCCATCACTCTCCTTCTTGGTCAAATAGCCCTTGATGCCTTCAGTCTGACTCTACAATTTTCATACTCATGAAAATAAAGAAAACTCTTTGAATGAGAAGGTGTGTCCAAACTTTTGGTATTTACTGTATAACAGTATGTAACTTATTTATTCACTAAACAATGGTAATTTTTCTGCAAGATACGGCAGGATTCGTGTGAGTGGCAGCTTTGGCGCCTGCACCCTATCGTTATGAATCATCATTACTGATGCACATGCTCAATGGTATGTTGGCATGTGGGTTATTTCAAGCATAAAGTAAGCTGTCCTTGAATTGTTCGCCAAGTGGAAAAATGTGCTGTTGCTGCCACTTTTTGATTACCGAAAATCAAACTGGGGGAAAAAAGTGGTACCTACATTTTTACGTTTTCTCAAATAAAGCAAGTTTTGAATGTCATTAAAACAGAGACATTATGACGTAGACAAACTATGTTGAAGGTACACATAATTTCCCAACATTCTTGAGCAAACTAATAAAAGTTAAAATTTCAGAGGATATGCATGTGTTTTCTAATGCTTGTCAAATCTTGCGTGTGGTATTTGTACATATGTATTTGTGTTTAAGCATTTGGAAGAAACTGAGACATTTAATGGATATTCATGACAAAATGTGCAAACATATTTGCCACAATAAATTAATAAACATTGGCCTTTGATAAATTAATAAATTAGATAGCATACCCTGTTAAACACATCTCTACAGACCATTGGTATACAGGTTGTATTTCTACAGATGGCATCAAGCGTGAATTGCAGCATGGATAAATTATATACTGGTGCTCTTTTATATTACTTGAGGGCTATGCCTGTGCTGTTTTTGCTGTCAAAAGTAGAACAAAGCAGTTTGTTCTGTGAAGTTCAGAGTATATCTAAAAATGATTTGTCAGTTGTCACCATTCTAGAGTTTTGTAATCTCTGTTTCTAAATGACAGCTTATAACAAATAATCTTGCAAGAGTGTTGCACGATGCTGTTTCTTCTAAAGGCAATATTTGTGTTTCAGTAGCACTTTTAAACAAATTTTAATAACTCAATTAATCTAATTAATCAATAAGGAACATTCAATTTGAAATGTCCACATGCTTTGCTCAGGTATACCAAAGGCCTTCTCTCTAAATGCTTATCCAGTTGGATCTAGCAAAGCAGTGAAATCCTGTCCAGGTTTTGTAACCTTGTAGTTTGGAGTTCTACTGAGGCAAATTCTGGTAAGTGCTTCATAAAACAGAGCCATGCATTCATCGAATGCAAACATTTACTGGATGAAGAGTACATTTGGTTTTCTTTTCTTTTCTTTCTTTTTTTTGTCATTTTTAAATGTCAATGCGATTTGGTTTGAACAGAATAGCAGATTGAATCTCTTTTGCAGTGACAGAAAAGATTTAAGCACAAAGCATGTGCAGTTGACATTTAAAAAGAGAGGCTTGTGAAAGTGTCAAGCAAACAAGACAACAAATTATTTGTCTGTGTGTTTTTATTATAACACTAGTTGGGACTTAAGGCCAGAAAGTCTATATATATATATATATATATATATATATATATATATATATATAAAATAGACATCACCTATACATTTATTTACTATTAACAACTTGTTTAGGAAGGTTTCAATCAATCAATCAACCAATAATCACACACGCACAGTTTTGTCAGGTATTACTGTGATTTTCAGTGAGCCTTGGTTTCAGAGAGCTTTTTGGAAACAGACATCAGAGTAGGGTTTGACAAAGCCATGTAGAAAAGTACTTCTGTCAGGTGGTGGATCTGTAATGCTGTGTGGCTATTTCTCTTCGAAAGGCCCTGGACAACTTGTTACTATCGTAAACTCCAACAGGTACCAGCAGATACTGCATCAATACCTGACTGAGTCTGTCAGGAAGCTTAAAATGGATCTTCCAACAGGAAAATGATCTAAACACACCTCAAAATCACTTGCTTTACTACCCACAGAACGGACTGAGCAGTCCCTTGACCCAAAACTCCCTAGAACACCTGTTGGATGAGGTGAAGATGTTATAATGAAGTGATTTAGTTTTACTGTAAGTAATAAAATGTAAAAATATATGCAAGTATACAATCTATTTTCTTGTTTGCTTGATATTTTTAAAATCTTCTCTTGTTAAATGTCAACTGCAAGTGGGCTGTGCTTAAATCATAAGTCACTGCATAACAGATTGAATCTGATTTCCTGTTCCAACCAAACACAGATACAGAATGTCATGTTGAGATATGAAAATGACAAAAGACTGAAAGACTAAAAAGTAAATCAAATACACTCTTTCTCCAGCACATGACTGCATTTAAATAATGCACAGCTCAAATTTGTTGTCATATATTGTAAAGAAACATCCTTACCTTCAGTACTTAAATACCTTCAGTATTTACAGAAATAAAACTCCTACAATATATTTTAAGATGTCAAGACTTTTTTTGGTTGTTTTGTTAACCACCCAGAGATGTATGAAGACCTTAACCCTCTGGAGTCTAAGGGTATTTTTGGGGCCTGGAGAAGTTTTGTCATGCCATGACATTTGTGCTTTTTTCAGTTTCTTATAAATATCTAAATGGGTAAAGTCTAATCTCACTGTAATCAGCACAAACTGGGCTGTAATAATATGTGAAATTATTGTACGTACATGATTGTGTTTTTGAGAAAAAAAAATGTTATGCGTGGTTAGTGAAAAACTAAAAATGTTAAAACACTTGAATAAGGCAAAAAAACACATAAAGAACAATGGTTCCCGGGATTTTTGAGAACTGGAGCTTGTAGCCTAGAATTTTTCTTTCTAAATTATGTGAAAATCATCTTGTTTACTCACAGAAAACAATATATTGATTTAAATTTTCTAAGACACTTTTTGTTGGTAAAAGTCATATGCGAGTAGGCGTCAACTATCATGAATATCATTGTGATTTACACCTGAGAAGACAAAGGCCTGCATAAAAAAAAAAAAGTGAAAAGTGAAAGTGAAGCTGCATAATGAGCCTTTCAGTCAGCTGTGTCACTGAGAGGGAAGAGTTACAAGCAGGGACGCTGCCAGGAATTTTGGGCCCCATGACAAAAAATTGAATTGGGCCCCCTCTGCGCAGCTGTTGTCACCACATCTCTAGGACCTAACTGTCCCATCAAAAGCTTTACATAACTCTAATCAAAGGCTTGCAACTGTCTTGCTGCTTGTAGTTCAATACTATTACTAGCAAAATATTTACTGCTGGTGATTTGTAAATGCAAGTGATAGCTAATTTATATGTATTCTTTCAAATTAAAATAATCATTAATTCTTCTCTCTTTAGACCAAATCAATTAAGCAAATTATGACAATTTTGATTTTTGGGTGAACTTTAATGGAAGTGAAAAAGGAGCAACTTATATATATATATATATATGTGTGTGTGTGTGTGTGTGTGTTTGTGTGTGTGTGTGTGTGTGTGTGTGTGTGTGTGTGTGTGTATATTAAAGAAGCACAATAAGACAAATACAATAGAGATACAAATTAAACTCATTTTTCACATACTGTAGGTTTCACTTAACATGTATACATTTATTTAACGTCTTTTGTTGGTTAAAATTAGTGACATAGGTAGCCTGTTTAATTTGGAATGCTGTCCTTTTAAGACGGAAGGCATGCATTAAATACTGACACACGTTCAGTTTTCACACACCTGTTCACGTTCACTTAATCCATAACCTACTGTAATTACGTAAGATACTCTACACGATAAACATTTGGACTGTTGTGTGTGTATTTGAGCGCTGAGAGAACTGATCGCGCGCTGTAGATGAGAACTGAGGAAGTGGAGCGCGCGCGCGAGAGAGAGAACACTTCTGTCAGTGTGATTTCGCCTATCCCAGCTTCACCAACTTTAAGTTAATCGACAATGAATTGTGACTCCCCGGAAAAACGGGACGTCTGTTCACCTCATCTCTGCCCCTTCGGGTGCTGAGGCCATTGTTTCAGATCGCTAGTTCGCATTTTGGAAGTCTATCCATCCACTGCAGCTGTTATAGCCTACTGACTAGATATCCAAACGGCCCTTATCCGATCGCAATCCAATGACAGGGACGCACATTTTGAAAGACAATAGCCTATATGATGCATTCTGAATGTCCAATAGTCCTCAAATTACATTATAGTCCAATATCGTCTAATTAACGAAAACACGGCATAAATTTCTTCATAATTTCGTCATCAGATATTATTTTTAGCTCATCATTAATTGACTGTCTGCAACTAACAAAACACCGTCACTGATGAGTGCGCTAAGGCAGGGCCAAATCATTTCATGCAGATACAGGGGGGTGGTCGGTCAATATGGATGTTTTATTTTTTGGTCAATGGTGATATTTAACTTTTATTGCCAAAATAAGTAAAATCAAAGACATCATTCATTTTATTATTATTTGAAATATACTTAATGATGATGTTTTATATAGTGTATAATATAATAACAATTTTACAATTAGTTTTTACCTATTTGTTGGGCCCCCTGTCAGTCAGGGGCCCTTGGAATTGTCCTAACTTTTCACCCCTATACGGCGCCCATGGTTACAAGAAAGAATGTGAGGACAAAATAAATCTATATAATTTTATGTTTGTAGTTTATGATCATAAGTGTGGTGAGATGCACCAAAATTGTAGACTGCTGACTGTTTTTAGCTTAATGACTGGTACGATGGTTTGGCACATATAAATATATAATTTGCTGGCACAAATAGACACCCACCTTTAAACATTAACTGGCAATGAGAAGGGCTTTGCTTTCTACATTGAGGGAAGAGATTAGCACTGCTGTAATAATAAGCTCATTTGTGTTCTTCCTCGCCTCTGACCAGGAATAATAGGCTGGCATGTTGAATGAAGACAGCAGAACTAATCGCGTTTGATGGCTTGGCTGGCAAAGGAAGATAATGAGTATTTGTGCATGGACACAAATAAGAGGTCCTCTTATCTCTGATCTTCTCCTCCTTTCTGATCTGAGTCATCTATCTATCTATCTATCTATCTATCTATCTATCTATCTATCTATCTATCTATCTATCTATCTATCTATCTATCTATCTATGTTAAATGTTTAACCCAACCTTCTGGGCAGTAAACCCAACCGCTTGCTTACGGAAACTCCAATACTACGGGGTCCCAATACTGATAATTCAAAGTTCACTTTTTCAAAATTCTTCACATGTTGTCCTAAACAATTTTTAGCATAGCACTGAATTTTTAGATTTAGTGTATATATCAATATAGTATTACCGTAAAAATTTACAGTAGCAAAGTTATTCAGTTTTGTATAATGTTAGGTTTTAAACTTACAGTAAGTTAGTTTTGAAAAGAGCATGCAAATGTAAAAATTGGCCATTTGATACATAGAGTAGGGGTGGTAGTTGTGTCTAAATGAGAGAAGAAATTTGTGCAGTTAATGAATGCATTTTGTGCCAATGCAATAACAGGTTATCTACCATTTAACACACGTCTGTGCTATTGTGTTCAAGGAGTAAAGAGCTTTGAAAAAGTGACCTAAGTATTGAGACATGGGTCCTAGTGATTGTAACAAAAACTAAATTAGACCAATAACTGATTTCTAAAAGTTATGACCAATCTTAAAGGAAAACGTCTAAGCAGTTTATGTAACCAGCCTTTGGTTATTACACTGGCTGACATTCTGTTATACCTGGATTCATCAAGATATTGACATATTTTAGTCAGAGCTCTATGTGCTTGTGATGATGTTAAATGGACCCTAAACTACAACCAGCCAAACCAGAAATGAAATGCACAATATGCTCACAGACAAATGCTTTCTCTCGCTCAGAGCAAGCACTGGTGCATATGCACTTAGTTGTCATGACAACAATACTTTAATGACTATCCTGAGTAGGGAAAAATCATTTCTAAACTTATTTCTTTTCATGGAGTCTTGTTGTGGTTTCACTAGTTGGGGTCTTTTAGAATGTTCTTTATGGGGTACTAATTATGACATACACGAATCCTGCCAAAAAGCTGTACATTAAACAAACACATATAAGTGATTTTAAATCAAGTACTTTGTATTTTTACTAATGTAAAATTGAAAATCTGTACTTTTACTCACATAGCTGATTTATGTACTTTGCCCAGCACTGGGCTAAAGTTAAAAATCTAAAGTCTAGCTAAATTATTAATTGTTCTGAAATAAAAACGTAAAATTTTGCACAGCATAAAAACATAGAACACGAATACATGAATGTAGTATTGCACACATTATTAGCTAACCTTAAAATTCTAGACAAGTTTATTATGAGTCACACGAGAGGAATATCTGCACCAGTTATTTTTCCAAAAACACGTCTTTGGCCTGAGAAAGGTTGGGGATCCCTGTCTTAACACAGTCTTTTCTGATTGTGTGTGCGTAACACTGCTTCTTTCATAGGAACTCCCATTCGGCAGATTTCACGGCTTGGCGCTCACAGGACTGATATGCCCATTTGCGTGGTATTTTCTGCAGCACTGCCATGCTGGAGTGTGGAGCAGTGTTTTGCACCATGACGGATCAGCCCCAAAACTCTCTCTCTCTCTCTCACACACACACACACACACACAATGTGGCAGTTTTGTGTGTAAATGCACCTGGAAAACTGGTGCATATGCATACTGTAGATACATTTCTAGACTGTCTGCCTGTAATAAATGGGGGGAAGTGATGATTCTGCAATGAAGCTTGAGCAATTATGCATGAGGCTGGTTGGTCTGTAGAATCATCATACTGTACAAATCATTGTGATGACTGTGATGAACAGAAAAAATAAAGCCAAGTATGGTGAACCATACTCGGAATTCATGCTCTGCATTTAACACACGCACACACACAGAGCAGTGGGCAGCCAATGCCTTGCTCAAGGGAACCTCAGTCATGGCATTGAGGGTGGAGAGAGCACTGTACATGCACTCCCCCCACCTACAATTGCTGCCAGCCCAAGGCTCGAACTCGCAACCTTTGGATTACGAGGCCGAATCTCTAACCATTATGCCATGACTTCCCCTTAAAAACAGCAACAACAAAAGCATATCTGGACATGTTCTTTGCTGATTTGTGGGAAAAATCTGTAAAATGGACTATTATTATGAATTATTATTATTTATTTATTTTTCCACAGCCAGGGTTGACAGGTGCTGGACAAATTTCCAGCCCAAAGCCAATTGGAAAAAAAAAAATATACATATATATATATATATATATATATATATATATATATATATATATATATGTATATATATATATATATATATATATATATATATATATATATATTATATTTTTTTAGGAACTACATTGAATGACATGCCCACTTTAGCCTTTAAACATATATTTTTATTTCACTTCCACAATTCTTTGTAGTTTTAAATAGTTTATGATTAATTAATTTTATTATTATTATTATTTATTTTTTTTTGTACATGCTATACATTTGTATTTGTGACATCTAACAAAGCAGATAAGTATAACATAATAGTTTATGCTTTTAAAATCCCTAAGTTAATCATTCAATCAGTTAATGGAAAAGAAAAGAAGAAAGAAAAAGAAAGAAAGAAAGAAAGAAAGAAAGAACAAGAAAAAAAATAGATATTTATAGAGTTAATGGAATTAACCAAAATATTGAATGGATAGCCTACATATGAAAGGGGCAGGTACAAAACACAACAAAATCTCCACAATACAACAGAATTAGCACAATACAATGGAAACAAGCCGCAACAACAATTCTTACGTTTTTAGTAAATTTTGTTTTATAATTTTTTATTAAATTAAATTTTAAATATGTTTATATCGTTTTTATTCATTGTTGTTTATTAGCTTTAGTTTACTTAGTTTTAAAAACCTTCATGTTGTACTTTATAAATGGTGTGAGTGACAATTGAATTGAAACTTCCTGTGGAGTTTTGTGGACACTGGATTAAATGTGGAATGGGTTTGTCTTCTATACAACTATAGCAGTTATAGATTGTTTTCCTCCAGTGAAAAATAAAATAGTGGCAATGAGCAATGCTGATGTTCGTTACATCCCAGCCACTATACAACCCCAGCTGGAAGAGAAAGCTGTTTATCTCTTCTAATGCTAACAACACTGCAGTGCTGCCTTCATTTCTGTGCAAGCAACACACTCTGTTTGTTGTGTGGTATTAATGGTTTTAAAAAGGAGCGGTGTGGCGTTTTTCTGTGTAGCGACCGGCTGAAGCGATCAGGTCTGTGTTTCTGAGTCAGTGCACAGTGCTTTAGTCTCTTGGGTAATCTCAGTGCTGGTGGTTTGCCGAGCTGAAGACTTTGACATTAAAGCTAATGTAACAGTGAGCGATTGCTTTGGCACCTCGAAACGGTGTGGAGCTTTTTGTAAGACCACTGAGAAATATGATTTGGAAAGCCATTTTAAACTTCATTTTCCCCACAGATGTGTGTGTCAGTAAACACCCTACCTCCACTTTGTCTTCGTAACACTGTGAGTGAATAAAGGGATATTCACACTATGGCTAGGTGACATACCCGAATGTTTTCAGTATTATATTTAGCTTGATTATTTTTCAGAAAGGTTTTTTTTTTCTCAATAGTATAACAACTATCATTTCAACCAAATGGGTTGATCACCAACAAAATATTTCTGGAGATTAACACCGTTGTAGGTATTTATTCCAAGTATCAATAAAACATTTCCATTAATTTATAAAAATCTGTCAAAAATGTATATATTCCATAAATATCTATGATGTGGAATGGTTTGTGATGTCTGCTAAATTGGCAAATGGCCTGCTATAGTAATGTAATCACATTTTTGTTAACCAATTAAGTTTGGAAACATATATACTGTAGAACTTGCATGGAAGTCATTTTGTTTCAGTTTACTGTTTACTACTGTTTTAAATAAGTTACTACATCTCAAAGACATCCAATTAATAAGAGTCGCGATGTCCTATACATTTTTTTGACAATTGCACTTAGTTAAGAAAATGTGAAGACTGGAAAAAAAAAGATCCGATGGGGGTGGAGGTGGAGTTAGACTTGGTAACTTGAGTAACTTTAGTCAAAATATTGCAGTTATTGTTCCAAATGAGCACACAGCAGGATCAGCTGCATGTCTGTGAGCAACACACTGTAATGGGATTTTTGAATGAATACGAGATTTTAAACAAATCGGTTTAATTAATGTTTCAGATGCTTTTGTATATATATAACCTTCTCCAGGAAATTGGAGAACAGGACCTTTTGAGAAATACTAACTCAGTTTTAGCTATTTTAGCATTCCCACCAATAAATTCTACAGAATGACAGCCTGTTTGAAACAACCAAATACAGACCAGCGAAGTAAAACAAACAGTGCAAAGTCCCAATCAATCAAATCTGAGGACTAGAACTAACTGCTGTATAAATGTTTGATAAAGAGCCTATGGCAGGTATCCTCAAATCTGGCCCATAAGATCCACTTTCCTGCAGAATTTAGCTCTAACAGATCTGAGTATGCTAATCAATGTCTTCAGGATCATTAGAAAATCAAGGGTAGGTGAGTTTGATCAATGTTGGAGCTAAAGTCTGCAGTGCATTGGATCTCCAGGACAAGATTTGAGGAACCCTGGCCTATGAGCTTTCACATTTGAGTCAATATCATTCTAAAAACCTATGTGATTGATTTTATTTGGTTACTTTATCTCATGTTTCATTCTGTTCATACTTACAAGACTTAAAATTTTTATGATTTTAATCATTCATTTATAAACCATGAGTTAACATTCTTGCATATTTATTAGGTCAGTAACATTGATTGGATGAATGCAGCATTCTTGCACTGCTCATCAGTTTTTGCACTAGAATTTGATATTAGCAGAGAAGAACCATTTCATAAGCCAAGGTTAAAACTGATGCTACAATAACTCTCACAATTACGTAAAACATTGATAAATGGAAGGTTAAGAACATAGTGAAGGCATTTTACAGCAGACACACTTTATGATGCATTGAATCCTATCGAGATAAACCTTAAGAGTTATTTCAGACTATATGTTACATTAAATCAATAAGCCGGATCTCTACATGCAGTATGACCAGTTTGACAGAAACTTTGAGGCTTCTCCTGTAGCTCTATTTCTAACTTTTGCTTTGCTCTTTGACTTTGACTTGACTATGAGGTGCTAAGGATGACAATTTACTGTGAGGAAGAGGAATCCTCAGACTTTGAAATCAACAGCAGATTTGCCTTTATTTCGAAAGCTCTGGGGTGTTGCGTGGATTTAGGGGTAGGATTTTAAAAGGCTAGATCTTTCGCAATTAAAATCTTACATTTAAGAGCCAACAAAGGAATGACAGTACTATCTAAGCTCAAAGCCTGGATTACCAGTCAGTCTGCTGCTCTTCCGCAGCTGCAAAAAAGAAAAAAAGGCCAAAAGGTTCTGTTTAAACTATTGCTGAACACTTAGCACAGCCTTTCGGCATCAAAAGTTCTCTTAAAAGAGATAACAATTACAGCTAGGGGCCGTTTTCCCAAGGGTGTAATGTAATTGCCTGTTTGGCCATGGCCTTACTGTTGTTTCACGGCCTTTTGCTTGATGAAAGTCCCGGTGAACATACGCAATAAAGAAAGCAGGTTTTCAATCTCCTGAAATATGAGTTCATGCTAGACTGTATCGCAGGGGGAATTAATCAGGGCTCACTCAAAACGCTTTCACACGTATACTGAACTTAATTTCACCAGACCATTCCTGTTCTTTAAATGAATCTCATAGTTTCTGGTGCTTGTCCTCCCTTTCCTTAAAGTGCTTATACAAATCAGGCATGCTTGAAAAGTTGATGTCGTTGTTAAAGTTCACCTCAAAACTGGAAATGTAGTCATTAATTACTCATCCTTATATCACTGCCAAGCTGTATGCTGGTACTCTTTCTGTAAAACAAAAAGAAAGTATTTTTATTAACTTTTAAATGGTGATAATAATAACAATGATATGCTATATTTATGACATCAGGATAGAGACAAATTAAAGGTCCCGTTTTTCCTGCTTTTTTGAAGCTTTGATTGTGTTTACAGTGTGCAATATAACATGTGTTCATGTTTCGCGTGTAAAAAAACCCACAGTATTCTTCACACAATTAACCTATCTGTATACCGCTGTTTTCACTGTCATAAAAACAGGCTGATGACTTCCTTGTTCTATAAAGCCCCTCCTTCAGAAATACATAATGAGTTCTGATTGTGCCAGTGGTTCCTGTGTTGTGATTTGACAGCAGCTGTGCGCGCTGCCCTCCTGGATATGCGATTGGACTAGTTTTGGACTAGTTTTGAGAAAGAAAGTGGGAAGGATTTGTTTTGAAAACCTCTCAATCCTGATTTGAACGCATGTTGTGGAGATGTACTTCTAATCACAGGAGCGTTTTTACTGATGAGATGCGCATGAAAATCGCATTCGATTTTTTTGCACAGCCCTAATGTCACACACCTGGACTCATTTTGTGTGTTTTTGCCCCTGTGACCCAGTTTCTGTCTCTATGTGGTTTGATTAGTTCCCAGGTGTGTCTAGTCATTTCCACCTGTGTTTTCCCTATTATCCCTTGTATAAAAGCCTTGTCCTTTCAGTTCTGTTTGGTCGGGTCTACTCGTCTACTTGCTACTTGTCAACTTGTCTACTTGTCCACTTGTTACCTGTTACTTGCCACTTGCCACCTGTTATTTGCTACTTACCTTGCCTATGTTTGATTTAATAAATCCTTGTTTCGTTTATCCCTCGGCTCCGTGTTCCTTCCAGCAGCGTAAGCCGTGACAGAAGACCCGACCTAAAAAGTTAAAAACTGCGTGTTTTCCCTCCGTTTTGTTTTCCGTTTTTTCACAGTCTTTTTCTTTCCGTAGTGTGTAATGGATCCCCTCTATCGCCCCGAATACCTCCTCCTCCTGCTGGAGCAGGAGGGACTTTCTCTCGAGGACCATACTAGACGGTTTCTCTTCCTAGCTAATGCCACCAGCTACCCGGACCACGCGCTGAAGATGGTCCTCGAGATCTTGTCGCCCGAAGATGGTCCTCGGGAGGATTTCGCCGCATTCATAGAGTGGAATCTGGTGAGAAATGGGTCACCTCTCACGGTCGGCCCAATGGAGGATCTCGCCAGGTCCACTCTAGACCCAGAGCCCAGCCTACAATCTCCCCACGGTACGAGGCATAAGCCCGAGCCCACCGATGACGGAGAGCCAGAGACCAACCCGTCAGACCAGGTGCGAGAGCCGGCGACACTGCCCACCACGAGGGAGCAAAATGTGGAGCGCCAAATGGGTCAAAATGAGGGGGTTTCCAATTCACCTATGTCAGTTTCTCAGTTAAGCCCAGGACGGGCTCCTGATCCTCTGTTAAGCCCAGGAGGGGCTCCTGATCTTCCGTTAAGCCCAGGACGGGCTCCTGATCCTCCTTTAAGCCCAGGACGGGCTCCTGATCCTCCGTTAAGCCCAGGACGGGCTCCTGATTCCCCGTTAAGCCCAGGACGGGCTCCTGTTCCCCCGTTAAGCCCAGGACGGGCTCCTGATCCTCTGTTAAGCCCAGGACGGGCTCCTGTTCCCCCGTTAAGCCCAGGACGGGCTCCTGATCCTCTGTTGAGCCCAGGACGGGCTCCTGATCCTCCTTTAAGCCCAGGACGGGCTCCTGATCCTCCGTTAAACCCAGGACGGGCTCCTGATTCCCCGTTAAGCCCAGGACGGGCTCCTGTTCCCCCGTTAAGCCCAGGACGGGCTCCTGTTCCCCCGTTAAGCCCAGGACGGGCTCCTGATCCTCTGTTAAGCCCAGGACGGGCTCCTGTTCCCCCGTTAAGCCCAGGACGGGCTCCTGATCCTCTGTTAAGCCCAGGACGGGCTCCTGATCTTCCGTTAAGCCCAGGACGGGCTCCTGATCCTCTGTTAAGCCCAGGACGGGCTCCTGATTCCCCGTTAAACCCAGGACGGGCCCCTGATCCCCCGTTAAGCCCAGGACGGGCTCCTGAACCCCCGTTAAGCCCAGGACGGGCTCCTGATCCTCCGTTAAGCCCAGGACGGGCTCCTGATCCTCCGTTAAGCCCAGGAAGGGCTCCAGCCCCAGAGCTTACTCCAATGCCTGCTCCTCCAAAATTCCCACCCTCCCACCCACTCCTGCCTCCTCCTCCGCTGTCGTCTGGCTGCCCCTCTGCTCGCCCTCAGCCTACCATCATTGTGGTGCGAGCTCAGCGGGACCGCCATCCTCCAGCGACGCCTTGGTCGGCGTCTCCCTCACCTCCGCCTCCAGCCTCTGAGGCCTGGACTCTGCCTCGGCCCGTTGACCCGTCGGCTCCACCATGGCTCCTAGCTCCTTCCTCTCCGCCGTGGCCCGGCAGTCCACATGCTCTGCCTGGCTCCCTCGTCCCTCCGGCTCCGGCTCCGCCTTGGTCTGGCGTCGTCCATCCTATGCCTCGGGACTCCACTCCTCCGGCTTCGCCTCATCCCTCCGTCCCTCCGGCTCCGTCAGGCTCCTTCATCCCCTCGGCTACACCTCAGTCCTCGGTCACTCTGGCCTCACCGCGGCCTTCCGGATCCACATCGCCGCGTCAGTCACCAGAGCCATCAGTTCCGCCTAGGACCTCCGGCTTCTCCCCGTCACCCTGGCTCTTCGGCTCTCCGTCTCCGCCTCGGGCTCCTCCTCCACTTGCTCCGTTGCCGTGGGTCGAGTCCCTGGAGTCGGTGACCATTCCTCCTCCATGGCTCCTTCCACCGTCGGCCCCACCTTGGGCCGTTATGGCTGTGGCCTGGGTCCTGCTGGGTACCTTCTGCTTCAGATCCTTCCTGTCTCCTCCCTGGCTCCTCCCTCCGTCATCTCCTCCCTGGCTCCTTCCTCTGTGGTCCCTGTCTGCTGGCCTCCCTTTGTTGTTTCTACGGTGCGAGGACGCACCTACCGGGAGGGGGGAGTACTGTCACACACCTGGACTCATTTTGTGTGTTTTTGCCCCTGTGACCCAGTTTCTGTCTCTATGTGGTTTGATTAGTTCCCAGGTGTGTCTAGTCATTTCCGCATGTGTTCCATGTCCCTGTTAATTTAGTCATTCCATCCACCTGTGTTTTCCCTATTATCCCTTGTATAAAAGCCTTGTCCTTTCAGTTCTGTTTGGTCGGGTCTACTCGTCTACTCGTCTACTTGTTACTTGTCTACTTGTCTACTTGTCCACTTGTTACCTGTTACTTGCCACTTGCCACTTGCCACCTGTTATTTGCTACTTACCATGCCTATGTTTGATTTAATAAATCCTTGTTTCGTTTATCCCTCGGCTCCGTGTTCCTTCCAGCAGCGTAAGCCGTGACACCTAACATCTAGTTAACAAAGCTAAACAGCGTTGCCCTTTGTGTAATAAGTTACAGAATCTGTTAAACGCACCAACTTTTGGTGCTTTTGGACTCTGGGGTGACCGGGCTTTTTCTGTAGCGGGGCCAAGCCTTTGGAACAAGCTACCTGCTGATTTACGTACAATCACTGACTTGGGCCTCTTTAAGGCTAAGCTCAAGACTTATTTATTTAGACTGGCTTTTAATTTATAGCAGTTGTTGTGTCATTTTGTGTTTTCTTTGTGGCAGACAATTTTTTTTTTTAATACTCTGTTTTGTGTCATTATATATTTTGTTATTATTTTTATTTTATATCTCCTGAAAAGCACTTTGGTTCACTTTGAGTGTTGAAAAGGGCTGTATAAATAAAGGTTGATTGATTGATTGATTGAACTTAAATAATAAAATACACTTATCGGTTGTGGTCCATAAACAACGCCTTCTCCAGACAAAGAGGGAACTGCTCCATCTTTCAAGAATAATCTTTGTGCGAATCCGGCATTAAACTGATTGAGATTGAGTAAACTGTCCTCAGCAAAATGTGCTGCACAGTTTTACATGTGGATTATAATTTTCGAAACAGCAGCTTACAACATTAATAACTATGGTTGAGATTGTCATATATATATAACATAATAATGAGAATACTATTATAATAAAACATTATACATTTGTTTATTTTGGTTTCTGTGTTTCAGCGCGTTGTTGGTGCGGGAGCAGCCAAGAGCGCATCCACAACAGAAGTTATACATTCTGATTACCACGTCACTTAGTTCGAGTTCACGTGTGCATTGTATAAATATCTGAATATATGATGCGTTTTCCTGTGTTACATAAGCTGGCAGCACTTCAGTTTACCAGTGTTCATTCAGCTCTTCAGCTTCAGCACACACAGCTTGTGCACAACAGCAGTGCACAACATTAATAACTATAATTGGGAATGTCATAAACATAATATTATAAAGAGAATAATACCGTAATGAAAAAAGTTTTTAATTGGGAATTATTTGGGCTTGTTTGCCGTGTTTCAGTGCGTTCAGAGCATGTTCACGACACATCTGACTATTCAGGGTTTGTAGCGTGGGAGCATTGCAATATTGGAAATAGGCTACTTCTGTTTTAAACCATGAAGGCGAGCCCAGTGGATTCACCATGATAGTGAAAGTAAAAACTGATGGCGCTTTCGGCATCCGACGAAACGCAAACATTAACAGTGCGTATTCTCTCAGAGACGACGAGAGACTAATCTCCTAATATGTGATATATTAAATTAACTTAACTTTAATGTATTTCTTTAATGTTTCTCTTTTGGCCCGAACATAGTGAAAACAATGAGAAGAAACATTATGTTGTATGTGTTGAACAGGTTGTTTTTGAAAGTTGGTGCATAAAATTGATAGTGTTACTGAAGTGTAACAGTTTTATTTAGACTTTAGGAATATAATTCATTGTAGGCTACAATAAACCTGTTTTAAAATAATATATATATTTTTTTTTTACATTTTCATTGAGGAGTAGCCTAAGCTAATAGCCCAATTTTTTATTTTTCTCACAGGCTGTGAGTCACGTGTCAGTTATGTGGTGATGCGCTATGAAATTGTTGCAAAGCAAATTAATTGTAATATTAATTTAATAATACAAGTAACCTAATAATAATAGCCAGAAAATAACAGGTCTACATTAATTGAAAATGCCAAATACTCTTAATAATGACAATATTTAATGATTTTGACAATATCTCTGGCTATAGTCCTTACATGCAGGAGCTCTCCCTCGTCTTATTGCCTTATATTTTTTACACACAAGTAATGTTGTCCAGTAATTTGTTTCCATTATTTAAGCATTATTTTATTTATTTGTAAGGCTGCTTTGTTTTATTTATGTTGAAGTGTTTAATGCCTTTTAATGATAAGACTTTTTTGGTAATCAGGTTTTCAAAAGTTATGTAAAAATGTGGAGTTAGATTTATCAGCCAACATATCAGTTATTGGCTTTCATATTTAAATAATTATCAGTTTTTTTTAACAGTTCAATATGAAAAATATTTATTGCATTTTGGGGGGAACATTATAAGTTTTTATGAGAAATCTTTAAAAAAAAATGTTATTATATTCATAACCTAAAGGTGCTATGTGAAAGTTTGAGACAGAAAATAGTGGTTTTCATCTTGCCACTTTCTTGGTAAAGAAAACACACAAATGTTTTACTCTAATTAATCAAAATGGATTTATACCATTTTGGAACCAGACTCTTCATATATAATACATGCAATAAAATAATTGTTGGCGTTAATCAATTAATGAGTTAATGCGATAATAACACATTTACTTGACCAGCCTTAATATATATATATATATATATATATATATATATATATATATGTGCGTGTGTGTGTGTGTGTGTATGTGTGTGTGTGTGTGTGTGTATGTGTGTGTGTGTGTGTATGTGTGTGTGTGTGTGTGTGTGTGTATGTGTGTGTGTATGTGATGTGAACTGGGAAAACTCGTCGGATGTTGCGCTGGGACGTTTTCAGGAAATTCTAAAAATAGCTTGTATGTAAATATTTTGGTCAAAATGAGGGTTACAATTTGTCTTTCATCTGTGAAAATATCTTGGCAAAATTCACTTGTTTAGTGCAGAAAAATTTAGATTTATTGCAGCAAGCCGAAAAGTCTTTCTCTTATGTTAAGAACACCCTGCTGAGGTGCTTTCTCTTAACACCGCAAAAGCAGTTAACCTATCAAAATAAATAAAGTGACATATATAATAAAGGTGTATCAATGCACATTTCCTCCAGTCCTGTGTAAACTACGGCACACAAAGTTTTTTTATTTATTCATTTTTTTATATTGTGTGATGGCATAGTGCAGGAAAACAATGCAGTCTGAAGCTGCTCACGATCTTGGAAAGATCGGATGATGATGTTACTAAAGAAGAGGAGTCCAAAGACACTATTTATTCTATCCAAACTTAAAAAAAGGGTGATCAAAAGTTCAGAGACTATACCTATTATGATAAACAATGGAAAACTGTCCTCTTCAGGGTAATGCTAGTCTGTTTGTGTAATGATGTAGTATAGCGCTCCTGACATCGTTAAGTATAAATGAAAGTGAAACCCATCTCACTTTAAACCAGTTTTTCTCAAAACCTGTTTTTCCATTAAGGAAAATCATAGCTATCAGCCAACTTCAGATATATAATAACTTTTGTTACATTCAAATTAAAACAATTTTGGAAAGGGCTTGAACTCAGCTTTCATATGGTATCAACACCTAAGAAAGGTAAAATTTCATCTTGTGTTGGGTTTTCCTCACATATGTATCTTTTTTTTCTAATTTATTTCAAGAGATGAAACTTTCATATATTCTAGAAACCGGTTCAAAATGTTTTATATCAGCTGCCTCCTCCCTGATTATCACTGGCACCCCATCCTAAATTGCTGCCCTTCACCAGGCTCCAGACAGGAGTGGGTGCGTGAGAGAGGAGGAGTGCTGGATGAGCCAGGTCTGGCGGCATTTGATGGGGCACACGTGACGTAAATGGATCCTCATCACTGCCACGGTTTAATAGCCCAACACGTCTCTCCTCGAGAGACCGGTCTCTTCCCCGTGCATGCCACGGGGCACACTTTTCCAGCTCCTCATTTGGTGAGCGTCGGTTCTTGTATGCCCCCAGAATATTTGGAGTTTCTCTGTGGGCCATCATTCTTGCTATACAGTATTTGGAAAGAATATCCTAATTCCTCGGCCCAGGATTTCTGAGGGCGGGCCCCTCTGGGAAAGAGTGATGTACACTTCATAATAAGGTGCCTGTCTCTCCTCAGTGCCGTCAGGGGATTGGTCTGTCACCCCTGCCACCCAGGGTGCTTCAGGGCACAGCGGTATCAAGTGAGCGCTTATCTTAGCCTTTGCCCGGAAACGTAGTGGTTCTGGGAGTCTTGCTACCTCAAAGGAGGTCTCCAGAGCAGTTAGATCGGCCATTCCCTGCCAGTCCTCCACTTCAGGACTCCGAGCTAGTTGCTCTAAGTACAAACCTAATTCCAAAAAAGTTGGGACACTGTACAAATTGTGAATAAAAACAGAATGCAATGATGTGGAAGTTTACAACATAGATGACACATCAAATGTTTAAACTGAGAAAATATATAATTTTAAGGGAAAAATAAGTTGATTTAAAATTTCATGGCATCAACACATCTCAAAAAAGTTGGGACAAGGCCATGTTTACCACTGTGTGGCATCTCTTCTTCTTTCTATAATAGTCTGCTAACGTCTGGGGACTGAGGAATTAGGAATTAATATGAATAATTAATAATTAATTAAAATTGAGGTTTAGGAATAGGAATGTTGTCCCATCCTTGTCTAATACAGGCTTCTAGTTGCTCAACTGTCTTAGGTCTTCTTTGTTGCATCTTACTCTTTATGATGTAAACGTTTTCTATGGGTGAAAGATCTGGACTGCAGGCTGGCCATTTCAGTACCTGGATCCTCCTTCTACACAGCAATGATGTTGTAATTGATGTAGTATGTGGTCTGGCATTGTCATGTTGGAAAATGCAAGGTCTTCCCTGAAAGAGACGACGTCTGGATGGGAGCATATGTTGTTCTAGAACTTGGATATACCTTTCAGCATTGATGGTGTTCACTGAAGTTCCTCCCTCCACAGCAGTGCAGCGCTATTAGCAGCACATGCGCAGCTCATTGGACCTGGTAGCTCTGTGAACTGTTTCATCCTGTCAAAGAGTACACGTGTCATTCGCGAACGAGTTGAATGAACTGACAAATGTCATTCGTGAATGAAATGACTGATCTGATACCTATGTCATTCGTGAACGAGTTAAATGATTTAGTACATCTTGTTCATGAATGAAATGACTGAACTGGTACACATGTCATTCGCGAATGAGTTGACCTGCTGGCATATTTTGTGTAATACGAATAAATGGTCACTGAACGAATCTTAACAAATCATTTTGGTAAACGAACTGAAAATGAACGAATCTCTTAAAAGAGTCATAATTTCCACCACTGTGGCATACGTACTATGTAAAGAAAAACATTTCAAAAGTTCTTTGTGTTTTTTTTTTTTTTTGATGATTAGAGCTTACAGCTCATGAAATTCAAAAATTCTAAATATTTGAAAAAAGTCAAAATATTAGAATATTTACATTTGAGTTTCATTAAATTACATCCCTACAGTATAAATTCCAGGTTTCTCTTGTTCTTTGAAACTACAATAATGGGGAATACTCCTGACTTAGCAGTGGTCCAGAAGACAATCATTGACACCCTCCACAAAGAGGGTAAGACACAGAAGTTCATTACCGAAAGGAGTGGCTGTTCAAAGAGTGCTGTATCAAAGCCTATTAAATGCAAAGTTGACTGGAAGGGAAAAAAAAATGGGTAGGGAAAGGTGCATAAGAAACAGCGATGAGCCCGAGCTTGAAAATACTGGCAAGCAAAGCCGATTAAAACTCTTGGGAGCGTTTCGCAAGGAGAGGTCTGAAGCTGAAGTCAGTGCATCAAGAGTCAGCATGCTTAGATGTCTTCAGGAAAAGGGCTACCAAGCCATTTCTGAAAAAGAAACAATGTCAGAAGCATCTTACCTGGGCTAAAGAGAAAAAAGAACTAGACTGTTGCTCAGTGGTCCAAAGTCATGTTTTCAGATTAAAGTCTGAAAATATATTTAGTACAAGTTGTATGGATAACTACTATTATTCATGTAAGATTATGAGTAAAGAACTAAATGAGTCATTCATGGTGGTTTGGATGGCCTTTAGTGGTCCATCCACTGTAGTGGATACCATGCATGTAAGGGTTAATTAATACTGTGCAAGCCATTGAAGATTGCACTGGAGTTTAGTAATTAGGCTAGAGAATACTTCCATACTGTCTGTCTTTGTCAGCCAGTTCATCTGTAATACTCAGCAAAATGTGTATTTAAAGACATGCCAACCAAGGTCATCTATCATTTTCTGAATAGTTATTTGTCAGTATTGCCAATAAGGCTGTGTATACACTGCCCAGGCCCTACCGCAGCATAATAACATTTATTATGTGGCTAGCAGAGTGGCTGTATCCTTCAGCAAGTGCATGCTGCTGGCAACTGTGACCAAAACGAATGCTATTAGCTTGGAGGTGATTGATTTGCCGAGAAGAGATCTTTCATTTCACCCATCACAGGGCTGATGAAAAATAAGAGTTGATTTGAAGGACAAGTAGTAGAGCAGAACTTGGATGGTAAAACTGTTGAATTTTGGCACAGGGAATGTGAGCTCATTGGGGGGTTGATCAGCCTGCTCAGCTTAATGCTGCTAGCCACTCATCTCAAATGACAAAATTATGTGTCCTTTTCTTCTCAGGCAACATTTGAATAACGTATGTTAAGAAGGACAGTGTGTTGACATTGAACTCCCTGCTATTGAAATCACAATATGTGTCGAGTACCAGGCCCTTCTTAATGCTGATGGACGGACTGTGGAGTTTGTGTTCCTCAGCATTTGGCTGAGCACATACAGGCCTTCTCTCTTGTCTTTTTCTGGTGGGGGATAATGATAAAGCGCCTTATGCATATTCATTAAGGGACAGCGTACAGCAGCACTACCGTTTTGTTGCCATTCCTGAGCCCACAGCTCCACGCTTGAAGGACATGAGCAAATCCACGCCGTGAATTTTGGTTTTGGAATCGCATGACCTCTGATAATCAGGTGCCTTTGGGGATTCCAGAATAATTTGCCTGGTGAAAAAAACACACTTTGTCTTGCCCTTAATTAACAGAGAAGGAAAAGCAGGTTCAAAAAGCAGAACAGCAGATACCTTGAGGAGAAATAAAAAGAGAATTCATTAACATTTAGAATGGCGTACCAACTGGATTGTTCTGAATTGAACAATATTAGTTAGACCTGAAACATTTGCCTGGTCAGTTTTTATCCCTGAAAATGGATCATATTAGTTTTATGAACAATTGAAATTGAACAAGGTATCTGATGATGTGTCTGGTCAGAATCACCAGATAAGCAAGACATTTTAGTATACGGGAATCTTTAGACACATTATTGCATTCTTGATTTCTGATTTCTGCATTCAGGTCTCCCACAATTTATGAACAATTTGCATAACTTTTCAATTACCTTTCAAGTCATCTGAGATAAGAATATTAAAATATAATCTGAATTCAGACAGGTTGAATCCTTTAGACTGATTTGTGAAATGAATTTGGCTAATTCAAATATCTAATATATGGCTGTAGAACAGTTTAGCACACACTAGTTTGCTTATAAGGGATTCAACATTTTGCTGGCCAGTATGGCTGGCCAGGCCAATAGACAAGTAAAGACTGACAAACCATTAACATACTATTGTCTAACTTTCGATCATAACTACTAGGCCTGTGTGATACTAAAGAAAAATGCAATATGCAATACTTTGTTAAAATAATGTGATATTCAATATGTGCACTCTAAAAACTACTGGGTTAAAAACAACCCAATCTGAGTTATTTTGGCAACCCAGCGCTGGGTCAAAAAGGGACCAACCCAATGTTGGGTTATTTTAACCCAGCCAGTTGGGTTATTACTTTTAAACCAGCATGCTGTGTTGCTTTTTTACTGTTTTAAAATTACTACATTGCTAGGCTAAAATTAACCCAAATTAAGCTAGGCATTAAACCTGCATATCTTTTCATTTTAAAATCACTTTTACACACAAATAATAACCCACAAAAGGTAAATATTTATTAAAAATAGTCAAAAAATAACATGTTAGAAGACATGCAGAAAAGTATGGCATTAACAGCTTTAAATTTGATAAATAAAGCATTGAACATTTGTTGAATATAACTTAAAATCAATTTAGATTTTTTTATTTTTACACTGTATAAAATATACAAAAACACTATTATACAATAATTGTACAATTAGATAAGTTCTTTACAAACTATTCTGGCTTGACAGTTACAAATAAACCACAACATTAACACTGATATTATAACATTTAACCAGAGGTGGGTAGAGTACCCAAAAAATGTACTCAAGTAAAAGTAAAAGTACTTCTAGAAATATTTACTCAAGTAAAAGTAAAAGTACTAGTCTTGAATAGTTACTTGAGTAAGAGTAAAAGAGTATCGGATAAAAAATCTACTCAAGTAGTTAGTTACTAGTTACTTTGGGTCATATATACTGAGCCTATTTTTATTTAGATATTTAGATATTTATTAGATATAGATAAATGTATGTAATGTATATGTGCGTGTATAAATGTATATATTTCATCAGCCTTTACTCCAATTTATGTAATTTATTATAAAACCTTGTCTGTTTACTTAAGTAACAGATATAGGTGTCATGCCATAACATATTTTTAATACGACTGACTTTATATTAAATGTGAATTTAACATTGAAAGTTAATGTGATATAAATATTGCTACTAATCTTTCATTGTTCAGAAAGAGAGCAAATAACATTTACATTTATTAAAGATCATTTTCACTGACAGTCTAGATTTCAATCACTCTCAGAAACTCCCATTAAAATCACTGAAACTGTTAACACTGTGAAATCAATATCTTATTTACAGATTCGTACATACACACATCTGCACTTTGTTGTTTCTGACAAGAGAATTTGCCAGAAAGAAGTCCCCGGTCAGCGAGCGAGTGAAGGAAGCACCGGCATTTCAACGATGACTAATCTGAACACCTCTGATTGGCCAATGCTGTAGTAAGCTCAAAAGAATCATGTGTGATTGGTTATAATGCGCAGCGATGTAAAAACGCGTCTGTCTCTGGCTCAGCGCCAGCAAGCAATCACAGATCTGAATTCAGCAGCTGATGATATGACTCTAGGGCTGCAACTAACGATTATTTTGATAATCGATTAATCTGTCGATTATTTTTACGATTAATCGATTAATTAATAGTTTTTCCATTTTTTCCCCAAGTAAATTATTAATAAATGGTCTTTATCCTTCAGCATAGATTTTTAAGAGATTTTAAACATTTTGCACTGTCATATCCTCATCAAAAATATACCTGGAGTTGTTTTATTGTGTTAGTAATCCTTTGTCGAACTCTTCTGCAATCACAACACTGACCCATACTCTAGCAAATTTCACAAGGAGATTTCAAATAATGTTTTCACCATGGCAGTCCTTAGAGCTCCTAAAGTAGTTTAACATCCCGAACAAAGCTTATTAAGGAATCTTTCAGAACATACTTTCACGAAGAATAAGGATAAAACAGAATAAAATTGCAGTGCATTGTATTTTATTATTTACTGGGAAACAGCTTTATAGCTTATGCTGTGAAATTGTAAACAGTCCTTCGAAAAAAGTGCCAATGGCATGAAACCTGAATGGGACTCACAATTTAAAGTAAAATCCATCAGAAGGTTGTCCAGTAAAAAAAAATTGGACAGACAAAAAACCTGCTGTGTGAAAAAGAGCAGTGAATACTTAGAAAAAAAGTGCATTTCAAATATCTTTAAACATTTACCTCTCTCATTCAGTCATAATTAGGCTGCACGACTGAATTATGAACTGGTAAACGACAAACTGATCACAGAACATGTTTGTAAAGCTTTAAATGTTAACTGTTAAAAAGCAATGTTATCAGCTTTTACGACTAAACATTTGCAAACAACATTGTACTGGAGAATCTGCATGAATGAAAGTCTTAGAGGCCGTTCACAAATCGCACCTAAAACGCGTGGAAAATGCTAGGCACACCGCTTTCTCCTACTTTCCAAAGCGCTCGGGCAGAAGCGCCCCTGAGCCGTCTGCCTTTGCTAAGCAACCATGACGTGCTCTCTCCTTGAAGACACGGAAAAATGGATTTGCAGCTCAAAAAATCGCTTGCAGTAGCTCTGCTACTAAATTTATTTCAAAATGGAAATCCATATAGAACTATGATCAGCAGTTCCTTTCATTTTGACTGAGCTTTTAACGTTGTTACGGGAAAGGATGAAGCTGATTGGTTAGTTCTTGTCACATGACCCGCGGTGCGCTTGCGGCATTCTGAAAAGTTGAAATGTTTTTAACTCGATGCGGTGCGGTGTTGGAAATAACGAACTTGAGCGCGCAAAAGACGCGATATATGAACGTCCCCTTAAACAGTTCAGTAGTGCAGAGTTTACAGGTTACTCTTCTTTTTTGAAGGCTCAAAGTAAAGTACTCCCAGCTCCCACATCACGCTGAATGCTGCAGAGACGCTGTTCGGGAAGCACGTGACATAAAACGAGGCCAGCTATTGGCTATTCGCTACTTCTCCTGCTGTACTGGCTGAGTAAAACCTCCGGTGGCTCATTACTGCCACACTTTGGTCACCGCAGATTTGAAATATGCACGAAATGAGCCGCTTACGGCAAATAAAAGTTATTTAGCTACGAATCGATGACTAAATTAGTTGACAACTATTTTAATAATCGATTTTAATCGATTAAATCGATTCGTTGTTTCAGCTCTATATGACTCGCTGAACGTCCTCACGCCGGTGTGATTGTATTAAAATCAATAAAATCTTAATCGGCAATTTTTTGTCTTTTGGAAGCTGCATTCAACTTGACTCCCCTCTGTTATAAGCCACACACGTACAACAAACTAATGTCACAGTGGTATCGTGTACTGTAATCGAATGTAGCCCAAGTTATTACCTGTTAAACAGTAGACAGCACACGCGGTGTTCATCTAATAAGGATCTCCATCGCTAGCAAATAATATCCTTTGCAGATTTGCTTTCAATTCAGTGCTGTTCCAGCCACGTTTTCAACGCTCTTTCTGTTCTTAAACGTTACAACTCCGAGTGAACCACTTCAGACGCTCAGCGCGTGCCGCAGGGAACTGAACGAATCATCAAACTGATTCAGGAACCAATTCACTCGTTTGCCAATCGGTTTGATCAAGCCTTTGAACAGAATTGACTCAAAAGAATGAATCATTCGCGAATGGGCATCGCTCATTGCCCAGAGAAAAGTAGACGGCGCGTTTGGAATAAACTGGAGCATTTATAACATTTATTGCATTAAGATAAAGTAACGAGAGGAGCCCACAGTAACGAAGTAAAAGTACAGATTTTCCCCCAAAAATTTACTCAAGTAAGAGTATAAAGTACCCATCTTTAAATATACTCCGAAAAGTATTAGTTACCCCAAAAAATTACTCAAGTAAATGTAACGAAGTAAATGTAATTCGTTACTACCCACCTCTGCATTTAACAGATGCATGTCTGTGTGAAAGAATGTGAGCATGTGTATAAATTACAGTGTAAACTCCATTTCTACTAAACACAGAACAAGCATTTAACATTTTGTTTTTACAAATTAAACACTTACAGTTTGTTTCATAGTTCATGAATGCATATCATGCATCACTGTCAATTTTCATGATCTCTTCAGCATAACTGATGTAGCCATGAAGAAGCCCCATCAGCACAGTATGTGATCTTTTCCATCATCCAGGACAGCATCCTGCTTTAAAACCCACTGTTGCATCAGTTTAGAGGAAAGGATATTTCTTCTTTGACCAGCATTAATCCCAGTCACTGCCTGCTCTTCATCAGTGGTCTAAAAAGAGAAACACATTTGAAAAAAGAAAACATTTAATTAAACTATCAATTTTCAGATAGAGGTGTATTCACATCAGTAAGGATAGGTAAATAATCTGTTTTATAGTTTCAACACTTTGTGTGGTTGTTTAATGTCTCTGTATACCACAGCACTCTAGAATGCTATAATGGCAGTGTGAGGGCATGTTATATTGTTTGAAGAAATATATTGCTTTCAGAAAGATCTTTTACTGAAACATTAAAACAGACATGACATTCACATACCTCACAAATTTTCATCTACGTGTAGGGCTGCTCTTCAAAGGGTTAGTTCACCAAAAAATGAAAATGGTCCTCATTTACTCTCCCCCATGTTGTTCCAGGCCCATAAAAACTCTAAAAAAAAAACTAATTTTTGGAACACAAATAAATATATTTAAAATTGTCTTAATTTTTTGTCCTCCATTGCTAGTCTGGGAGACCAGTATTGTCTTTTGAACATACATGTGCGCTATCATATCATTTCAGAATAAATCATATATAAATATCGCAAAACTCTGTATTTATGAGGTTTGAAAATACAGATTATCTAGACTCTCAATGGATTAACTAGAAATTATGAGAAAATTAAAAATATATTAATTTGTGTTGTAAAGACAGACAAAAGCCTTACAAGTTTGGAATGACATGAGGGCAAGTAAATTATTTTTTTGTGTGAACTATTCCTTTAAGAGGGAAGACCAAGAATGATGACTCTCCAAATCAGACAACTCCAAAGTTGGTTTGAGTTCTGAAATGAAAAACACAGACATCAGCGGTTTTTATGAAATGAGCACGTAATCACACTGTTGTTGCATCCAAATGTGAAGAGAACATGCAGGAGACAACAGAAACATTTATTTTCTAAAAATGACTTACATAAATCTCAAAAGAATGATGCTCTCCTATGTATATGGCTTTTAACATATACAAAAAAAAAAAAAAAAAAAAAAAACTAACATTTTACTCTTAGTAAAAAAAAAAAAAACACTGATAACATAAAATTATGAAGTTCACTTGCCTTAAACTGTCTTTCCCTCTCTTCCAAAGAAGCTAAGAAAATCGCCTCCACCTCACACAAGCAGGCTTCTGTGTCCTTAACTCCAAAGTTAGTTCAAGTTCTGCAAAGAAAAAAGGGACATCAATAGTTAAAATATGAACATGTAATAATACTGTTGTTGCATAAAAATGTGAAGTAAACAGGCAGGACACAATAGAAACATTTATTTTCTAAAAATAACTCACATCAGTCTCAAAAGAATGAAGTTATTTTTCTAAACATTCTTTTAGTCTTAGTAAAAAAACAAACTTATCTTAAACCGTTTGTCCCTATCTTCAGAAGAAGCTGAGAACACCGCCTCCTCCTCCTCCTCCTCACACAAGCAGGTTTTTGTGTAACGTTAGTCAAGTCCTGGCATGGGCAAAATGAAGACACAAGCTCAACAAGTCTGAAATATTATGTGAAAAATACTTTTAACAATTACCACTTAAACAGCCTCAAAATAATTATGCTAGTCTTTATAACATAACAAGGTTTCCTTTAGAAAACTAAGATACATTCAGTTTAACATTCAGTTTAACCGCGAAGAATAAAACGTTATATTAAAAGTAACGTTACCTCTTCCGTTCGGTAAAAGAGGCCGTTAAGACCTTCGTTTCTGAGGCGAAAACCATGTCCGCGAAATTTTTTATATAAGCTCTTTTATTTCCGCCTTTCATGAAACCTCAAAATACTCCCGGACATAAACAATGAATGATAACTTTACATTTTGAATCTTTACTTACTATAATGTCTTTCACTCGCTTCTCGCTTCTTTCACGCTGAGAAAATGGCAGCTTCTCGCATTGGAGACGTCCGATCTTAACGTGATGTGCGTGCTCTCCTTCACTTCCACGTTCCCAACCCAGCGCCGCTGGGTTATAATCTAACCAATTTTCAACCCAAACTTGGGTTAAAACAACCCAACGTCCTACCAAGCGTTTGGGTTGAAAAAACAACCCAGCGTTTTTGAGTGTGATACAATAATGCATTAAGTGTTGTATTTAAAAATATTTAAAAGCTAAAAATTATATAACCAATGTATATGCTTGACATTATTTCTTGGAAAAGAAACCCTTACTACAATTTCTGAATGTGACCAGTTTTAGCATTACATAAAAAAAAATTGCTGTAACTTTTAGGCAGGCTTACATTTGATATATTTAACAGTAGCGTTCAAGTAAGAAACAATACAGAAACTGGATGATTAAATGTAAACTAAAACACTAGCACAGTCTTCACATTAATTAAAATACATTGATTCATAATAAAGCTACAAAGGTTATTCAGTCAAGCACAGCTTGTCCGTGAAGCACGGTTCTATGACCAGTAGTAAATACTGCTCCATCAGAAGGCCAGAGGGCACTCTTACGCTGAAACTCCAAATATGTCCAGCAGAAGAAAGATAATGCAGTTATGGCAGTGCTGCCAGACATACAATAATAATCGTATTTGTGCGATAGTTTTGACCTCTGTACAATGTACTATAGACACAGTACGCCTAGTTATCTATTGTGGTAATTTGCAGGTTGTGTCAAAAATTTGTTATTTTAGATAAATAGCTGTATTCTGTACATTTGACTCGTGTACAGGACTCTGAGGAGAGACGGACACCGTGTAATGAATATGAATGAATACCATCTAATAAACACACTACTATGACGATATAGCCTATGGTTTATCTGAGTTCTTATTATTATAATTTTCATTATCATGAATTGCATGTCATTGCGATATGCTTATGTACATTTGAAATATTTCAATAATTTTCAAGTGACCTTGAACTAAAATAGTTCCTGAATGACCTGGAGTGCCGAAGGGACTTTTGAATCTTATTTGGGAACCATTTGTGTATCTTTCTGTAATCTAGTAATTTAAAGAACTGTCCAAATGTAGATAGTCATACAGAGGTTCATTTAAGATGAACCCAAACTTCTAGAATAAAACACATTTTACAAAGCTACACTACAGAGAGCAAGAGAGTGAGAGAGGGAGGACCAGCTACAGACTCAAATCACTGAGGGTGCTTCTTAAATGGACGAGGGTGCTTTAACTATACACACACACACAGATCTCTTAATTACATTGCATCAACACTTTGTTTTAATTAGATGATTCGTGCAGAACCTAAATAGCCTACCTGAACAAAAACTATGGATTCTAACTTAAACACCTCTGATTCAAGAAATCAACAGATATGTCTGTAATTGACTACATTGCTCAATGCTGCAAAAAACAATTTCCAGAGCGCAAACCATAACGCATAACGCTGGATATAGTTTTCCAAATCTGCAAAAAAAGCCATTAATACAGCTTTAACTGAGGAGTGCATTTGATTTCGTTTGAGGGTGCTTAGCAAACCTCTAGCTGTTTAGGACAATTCACTATCCTGAATCAAACTTTTAATTCAGTTAACTTTTAAACTATATACTAAACTAATAAACTGTATACAAGGACCTTTCCTATAGGAAATGGAATGGAAGACTGCATTCTCTGAAGGTCACATTTGTAGACTGCATACATCATAAAGAAGAATCTAATTTTAGAATATTAACGGTTATACATTTTGCCATTATTCATTAAGATTAGTGTACGGTTAAGTGTAAATTATTGTTCTATTCTTATGACTCACAAATATAATGCTCAGTTAACTGTAATAAACCAGGCTTGATGACTTATGCAGCCTGCAAATGTGACCTCCGGAGGATGCCTTTGGTTTGATAAACGGCCTACATGTGAGGGAAAGACGACTGTTTAGGTTGAACCGATTCACAAATAAATCAGACTTATCAGTGCTAAAGAGAGCTGACATTGTGGTTGTTTACCTTCTCTTGCTCGACAGTAAGGTAATACAAATTTGACATAAAGCAATTGTTGCACTATACCGCTAATAATTTAAAAAATAGCTTGTTAAATTAAAAGCTACATTGTCATGATGAAAGCAGTTGAGCTTCTTTCAAAGCTACTTGTGAGTGTTTGGAGTGTCACTGCTGTTGTACTATATGTGTATTAAATGTCAAGGACGAGCTGAATCCTATCAGTTTAATTCCCTTGACATTATCTCTAAACACTGTGGAAGACTATAGGATAATCCTTACAGTTTCGACATTAAAACATGTTGCTTCATATTTGTAATACACTTTTACACATTATCCTGGTATCCGTGACTGCGCAACCTTATACATTAATATAAATTCTCCAATATAATGACATACCGTCATATACGAACAAAAAAAAAAAAACTCACTTGTCACATTTTTTCTTTTGCCAGCTTCAGGCAGAAGGTGAAAAGGCGGCAGTCACGCGCGTGCGCGCGCTTGGTGCACGGAGGCGGGGGTGAAAAAGGCGGCAAGCGCGCGAAGGGGGATGAAAAGCTCGTGTGCGATGCACTCGTAGTCTACCGGTGTCGGATTCCAGGCTGTGATCGGTGCTCTATGTGTCCCGTTTTTCCTTCGCTTCTCTCGCTCTCTTTTTCTGTGTAATTTAGCAACAGTGGCGCACCTGTCCTCTGAAGAACGACTCTAGAAATCAAATCTCACGTCTCACTGGGATTTTGCTGCATTTCCACCGTTTTCCCTTCAGCATCTTCTCTCCTCTCTGTAACCGTCAGCGGTCTCGTCCCAAACTGAATGTCTCTTGCTGTCTGTGGTAATTTGTTATAATGACCACAGGAAAGGAGTCAAATATATCGACCAAAGCAGCTCAACAGCAAGATCAGGTACTGAAGTAATTTATTTACGTTTGTATGTATGTATGTATTTATTTTTACCGGAGAGAGATATAGATACGTTATTAATTTCAAGAGGTACATTGCTTTTGCTGAACGTGAGGTGATTTGTAAATCTGTCCGAAAAAAGAAAAAAAAGTATTAGCTTTATCTGCTTGATAAACTGATTCTTCGTGATTACTAACTGCACAGTTTATATTAGCCTAACGTTACTGGATTAAAGTTATCAGTTTAAGTCAGCTGGGAGTTCATATTCATACATGCACCTAATCTGATAAGCTGTTTCACATTACTTTTAATTGGAAATTTCATTTCCTAACATTACCAAGATAGCTGACCATTAATGATATCATATTGTCAGAAATCTTTTAAAATTATTATTATTATTATTATATTTTCCCCTGTGTCTTTCACATATTGTTTGTTTCCTGTCATTAAAAAAAGAAAACTTCATAGCAATAAAACAAATATATACCTAATGAAAGGTAACCAGAGATCATATTTGCCTCAATGTAGTTTTACAATTACAGTATATAATATTTCTTCTTTTCCAGTGTGAACTCCTTAAATCACATTCCCTTTTTTTTTTTCAAAGTATTAGCTTGATTACCCTATAGTGTATGTTGGTGCTTGATTTCAAGAGAGAAAGAGTGGAAGCAGGTACAGAAACAGCCAAAGGCAATACTGACAGGAACAAAGTGCAGTGCAGGAAAAGCATTGTGAAAGGTGGGAACCCCACTAGAGACAGCAGAGAGCGAGGGCAGGTGAACACATCAAGGGCAGGCAAACTTTGACAAGAGGAACAGTAGATCTTCTGTTCTACCACTGTCTTCCGAAAGGCAATAATCAACCCTAGAGCAAAGTTGAGATTTACCTTAAAAGGCATGCCGTATGTATAAAGTTCAAACATAACCATAATAATTAGGCATGTAAATTTAACATGTTAATGTATTGGCAGTTATAAAAGAATGCAATAAATCAACAGCATGTAATCATGTCCCATAACATGTAGGTAGATTGTGTTCAAAAACAGCTAGCTCATTGCAGCTTAAACAACTTTTTAGTTGACAATGTCTTAACTCATGTCATTAGATAGATGCTGATAATGATAAAACACAATAGAACAGCCAAAGGTGAATACAATAGGCCATTTATCAATGATGCCTCTGTGCAGGGATTGCAGAAGTGTGTGTGTGTGTGTGTGTTGGGGGGGGGGGGGGATAACTTTATAGTCCGGATATAACGTTAGCTGATGTTTTTTATGTATTTTTAATAGGCTTATTTATAACATTTTATACTCATATAAAAATAAATAAATAAACATTTTGGAAAATAAGTGAATTAGGCCTAAAAAAAAAAAAAGTTTGGTTCCGGTTGGTTGTCAGTTGAGGTCATTGGTCGGTAGGGATTTTTTTTTTTTTAATTAATTTTTTTTTTCCTCCAGTGGCAGTTTTACACACACACACACACGCGCGCGCGCTGATTTTAAATGTGTGTACCGGTACTTTTACGACAGTGATTCTGTATTCCCGTTTAAAGTCTGTTGTTGCCATAGACACGCAAAACGCACACACACACACAAAAAGCCTTCGCGGGAGTTTGACAGGCGATCTCATAGTAGATTAACATGGAGGATTTGAACTTGAAAAACGGAGTGTACAGACATCTTTTTGTAGTCAAACAACATTCTTTGTTATGTTCATTTATGTGGTTTATTTGATTTTGATGCTATAAATTAACTAGAAGCAAGAGACGATCAGTTAGTTTTAACTGATGATCTAACTTACAGCGATCTGTTCGACACATTCAAGAGCCACAAAACGGTATTTATTGTTTACATTTCTTTAAAAAATGACCACATTTGAAAGGTGAAATAACCAAATGAGACTTTGTTTCATATTAAAAGTAAGCTGGTAATGTTAATGTCCTGTCTGTCAGCATGTTGTCAGTGCCCTCTCTGTTCCGCGATATATTGTTGACTCCCCCCCGTGTTTCTCTTAATGTTACGATTTCCAAACCTTAAGTTATAGCTCACTTTAGGAATTGACAGTTAAAGGGTTTTGATGCAATACTTAATGGTTTTTAACGGATTACTTAAGTGTAAAACAGCATTTAAAGGAAACTGTAATTTAATTAACGATGTGTGAAAGACCGTTCTTCCCCAGTCTCATAAAATAAATTTGGGTCGCACATAAATTGACAGGGTCGGTCGGAAACCGGAACCAAACAATTTTTTTTTTTAGGCCTTAGCCTGTATGTTATTTCTTTTTATTTATTTATGTTATTTTTTTAGAATTGTGGGAGAAAGATGATCTCTATTCTAAAAATATATTACCTAGAGTCATAGCTTAATAAATAATATCTGGCATCTAACTAATAACCTACTATTATTACCGTTTCTAATACCGTTTCTAATAGCATATTAAAATGTAGACTAGGATGTAAACTGTACAATCTTACAGACTTTATGTAGTACAACAAGAATTTGGTACATTTATAATGCATTATAATGCCTCTTCTCATCTTTGCTAAGTTTTGCAAATTGTCTGTCCACATAGTGAATCCAAAAATGTGCATGTTTCCCATACAGCAACGTAGCTTGCCAATTTACTATAGAACAATGCTTCAGTGAGGAAAATAAGCTAGTCACAACTGTTTCCCTAAACCATAGACTTTTTCGCCCATCAGTCATTCAAACCATGTTGGTTGAATAATTTTGGACTGTCATTAAGGATATTGCACAGGTGGTGGAGTAATAACTTTGCCTAATTAATTGGTGTGAGAACAAATTAATGTGATATTAATGCTGTAAATAAATACTGTTATGAGGACTACTATTTATGTTCTTCATTAAATGCAGGTTCCCTCTCATGTCATACTCCGTAGTTTCCCAAGGGTGCTAGAGCACATTCACATCTGCGCAACATTCAGAAACGCTGCTTTCATTCTTTTGACATTTTACCAGACATAGAGTGCAATTTGAATATTTATGCAATAAAAGATAGTAAGTGAATAAAAGTAAGTGAACATCAAGAAACTATAGGCTTCTAATCACAGTTTTGTGATGCAGTTTGTAAATGTTTGTTGGAACAATGGTCTTAAGAAAAACAGAGTCAGTTGATAAAACTTGCAACCATAGTTGGTTAAGGATGTATTTGGAAAGTGCAACCCAAAATTATTGTTGGGCTCTCATTAAATGCACAGCACTGCACCTTATGTGCAAAATGATGAGCCTTGTGTCTTATTCTAAACCTACGTGATCAGTCTATTCTTGTCCATGTTTGATGTTTCCGAAGCACTACTTTGGTCCAGTACCTGGATAATGTGCTGCTTGTCATTTTGTGACTTCTTAGGACAAAACCATGGACAGACATGGAAGAGATACCTTTTATTGCTTTTAGCAACCTCAGAAAATGCGCACAACTGGCCAGGCCATGTCTCAGACTACATTATTATTGTTATTGTGAGGATTTAAAGAATAGTAAACAGACCCAGAGGCTATAGATATTCTAAACACACATAATCATAAACACTCAAATTCATTCGCCTACATGATTTTCTGTTGCCAAAAGATGGATCCAATTATCTAGTAATGTGTTGCAGATGGCACTGATGTATAGGCCGAGATGAGGTATGCTCTCCTGGCACTGCTGCGGAGCAAGGCAGTTTCAGCTTATAATCACACACAAACACGTAAACACACACTCATGGGTGCATTTATCCAACAGCTCATACTCACACATACACACACATACACACACACAAACACACACACAAGCAGCTCCTGACCTGCTCGAGCCTTGTGTGTGAGTGACCATTTATTTCCTTAAATTTATAAACCCTCAAAATCACCATCACTCACAAGACAAATGCCAGCTGCCAGTGGTTGGTGGTGCAAATGGTAGGATGAAATAAGATTATAATAGTACGTCACTTTGAGGTGGCAGACAGATTTTTCTAAATCTCAGCAAAATGTCTTTTAGGAGGTTTTATGAGCATACAGCCGAGTGGTGATGGTGTCCAGAAGTGATGGGTTTGAGTCTGTTTCAAATCAATTGCAAAAACAAATGTAGGTGTACAAAGCATGTTTGCTATGTTTTGTGAAGTGTGCAAAATCTTTTTATAGTCTTGGGCGTTTTCATTTATAAGGCAACTCAGTCTCTCAAGAAAAACTTCTAAAATAAATAAAACTAGTTCACCCAAAAATGAACATTTTGTCATCATTTACTCACCCTTGAACCTGTATGACTATCCTTTTCCTGTTGAACACGAAAGAAGATCCATATATTTTAGAATTTTGTGTGAGAGTGAAAGATTTCCCCACACAGATTTCACAATGGATTTGCTGCATTGACCAACAGAAAGCTGCTTGGTTTGAAAGTGACTTTCATGTGAGCTATTCTTCATACATGACTACCCTGTTTATAATTGACCTTTTTGACCAAAACATTTTATTAATGTGACTGTACCTTAAAGGCATAGTTCACCCCAAAATTAAAGTTCTATCATTAATTACTCATCGTCATCATGTTGTTCCAAACCCATATGTGACATAAGTGGTTCAGCCTTAATTTTATGAAGCTACAGGGATACTTTTTGTGTGCAAAGAAAACTAAAATAACGACTTTATACCAGCTTGCATCATCGCGGTACTCGCATCGTGAATGCACGTCGAAGACTCAGTCTTTGGCCTAACCTTGACCAATCACATAAACCAATTACATCCTGAAGACACAAGCCCTTTAAGACTTCCATATTACTTTAACGTCATCACCAGTGTGATTAATATAGCAAATGGCATTAACAGCAGCAGCTGTTCAGTCTCACACATGCTCTCCCTCACAGAGTGTTCTAATCATTGAACAACAAATAAAACAGGAACTAAATGAAAGGCAGGCAGTGTATTTGTTAATAACATAACTGCATATACATTATTTACTGTATAACAAATAAAACTAATAATGAATGTAATATAAAGTATAAGAAATAATAATTAAATATAAGAACGTTATTTACACCTACTGTATCGATTATATAATATCACTTACCCCAGTATGCTGTTTTCTTATTGTCCTGAAGAACACATGGATATGGGTTTTTTAAATAAGTTTCTTATTTAATTATATATATATATATATATTTTGTTATTTTTTTATTTGATTTGATTTTGCTCATTATGATTATCATGTAACCAACCTAAAGTATTTTTATCAACAAAACTAGGACAGCTTCAGTATTAGCAGTTAATTACGACCATAGGCGCAAAGCTTAAATATAAGTGGACATGATAGCATAAGCAAGCAAAGAAACAAACAAATAATAAATGAATAAATACATAAAATGATCTGTATTAGCTGTTAAAGGGTCATGAACCCCCCTGTTTTAGCACTGGTTAGTTCTCGCCACAGTTTTAAAAATCGCTAAGAAAGTGGTGTGCGGAGGGGGAAGAGGGGAGACACAACACAGACAACTGTTCGGTTCAGACAGTTTCCTTTTGCTCCCTTCGAGGTAAAAGCACAAATAAATGCACAGCCATTTGCACTCTGCATCGAAAACATATATATGAACGCGCTGGAGCACCTCTGATAACATTTAAGACTTATTCTGCTGCACTTATATAAGCCTTTTGACGGGTCGTGTCATAGAGCTGTAAAAACGGTTATACTCTCTTAAGTGAATGAATCCTGTTTTTATTTGTATTATTTCTCTCCTTCGATCCATGATCATTTCTCTTAGTTAATCTACGTGGTCTCACAGTCTGAAGCATCTGTCATAGCAAATTAACACATGCTGCTGTGAATATTTATGCAAAGCGTCTTCTCATAGTATAAGAACACACAGTCTCATGAATAATTTAATAGACACCAATGTGTCGTCAATGTACAGTAGTCCTTTGCCACGTCACGAATTGTGAAGTCAACACAATGTAGATTTTAAACCCGGAAGATGAAAATAGCCCAAAAAAGTTTAAAAGTAACCAGTTTTCTTCAACAGTTAAAATTATTGGATGTTAACATTGTCTTCTATGATGTGCAACACAAACACTTCTGCTAAAATGTAAGATAAAGTAGTCTGGGGTTTTATGACGCTCCTGATTGGTGCCGCCCTAACAATTAATGTGGCATGCAGTCTCAATTGTACTGGCTGCTAAAATGTCACCAGAATGTTTTGAATGTGTGTTTAAATAATGACAATCAACAGGCTGTTTAGTTATCCAGGAGCTGTGAATTCATTTAGATGGCATTTAATTCGAAATGCCAGCTTCCCTCGAGGGCTTAATTGGATAATTGGATTTCATAAAACAGTGCAACTTTGCATGACAGACCTCTTTTTATGTTTTCAGATATTTTTCAGTCCTATATTTTAATAAGGTCTTTTTGGGATGTGGATGTCAGGCCAGAATATCTCCATATTTGTTTTGTTTTGTTTTACTACTTTTGCCTTTGTCAATATAAACTGGGGTAGATGTGTAGAATTACTTGCATGCATGACTCAGGCTTTCTTGCTAGCTCTGTTACTTTCTGGCTGTTCTGTAATGAACAGAAGGAGCAGACAGTGGGACGTGTGTTTGGCAGGGTGCGTGTGCCCTCTCTCTTGGGGCAGCTCCTACCCTTCAGAGCAAGGCTTGGTATTAGAGCCCATATGTTGACTCGAGACGGTTCCACTATCCTCAGAGAGCCTAGCCTGATTTATTTACACAAACTCTTTGTATCTGTCACTCATAGATTTGTTTTGGCCCATATAGAAATTCTCTCATTTGTTTTTCATGTGTTTAGTTCGAGCTCAGCTCTGTTGATCTGTGATTACCTATCTGTTTTAAATAATGTTCGTTTGTTTTTTTGTTTCAGTAATTGTAGTACTACAACTTTTATTTCAGTAAGCATTTTCAAGGAAACATTTCTATTTAAGTTTTTAAGGTCTAAGCTTCTCATCAATATATATATATATATATATATATATATATATATATATATATATATATATATACACAGTACAGATCAAAAGTTTGGACACACCTTCTCATTCAAAGAGTTTTCTTTATTTTCATGACTATGAAAATTGTAGAGTCACACTGAAGGCATCAAGGGCTATTTGACCAAGAAGGAGAGTGATGGGGTGCTGCGCCAGATGACCTGGCCTCCACAGTCACTGGACCTGAACCCAATCGAGATGGTTTAGGGGTGAGCTGGACCGCAGACAGAAGGCAAAAGGGCCAACAAGTGCTAAGCATCTCTCGGGGAACTCCTTCAAGACTGTTGAAGACCATTTCAGGTGACTACCTCTTGAAGCTCATCAAGAGAATGCCAAGAGTGTGCAAAGCAGTAATCGAAGCAAAAGGTGGCTACTTTGTAGAACCTAGAATATGACATATTTTCAGTTGTTTCACACTTTTTTGTTATGTATATAATTCCATATATAATTCCACATGTGTTAATTCATAGTTTTGATGCCTTCAGTGTGAATCTACAATTTCATAGTCATGAAAATAAAGAAAACTCTTTGAATGAGAAGGTGTGTCCAAACTTTTGGTCTGTGTATATATATATATATATATATATATATATATATATATATATATATATATATATATATATATAAATATAGGAAAAAGAGGCTACAATTTGCACAAGCTGACCAAAATTGGACAGTTAAAGACTGGAAAAATGTTGCCTGGTCTGATGAGTCTGATGAGTGTAAACAGAATGAGAACATGGATCCATCATGCCTTGTTACCAATGTGTAGGCTGGTGGTGGTGGTGTAATGGTGTGGGGATGTTTTCTTGGCACACTTTAGGCCCCTGAGTGCCAATTGGGCATCGTTTCAATGCCACGGCCTACCTGAGCATTGTTTCTGACCATGGTCATCCCTTTATGACCACCATGTACCCATCCTCTGATGGCTACTTCCAGCACGATAATGCACCAGGTTACAAAGCTCGAATCATTTCAAATTGGTTTCTTGAACATGACAATGAGTTCACTGTACTAAAATGGCCCCCACAGTCTCCAGATCTCAACCCAATAGAGCATCTTTGGGATGTGGTGGAACGGGAGCTTCGTGCCCTGGATGTGCATCCCACAAATCTCCATCAACTGCAAGATGCTATCCTATCAATATGGGCCAACATTTCTAAAGAATGCTTTCAGCACCTTGTTGAATCAATGCCATGTAGAATTAAGGCAGTTCTGAAGGTGAAAGGGGGTCAAACACAGTATTAGTATGGTGTTCCTAATAATCCTTTAGGTGAGTGTATGTGTATATATATATATATATATATATATATATATATATATATATATATATATATATATATACACACACACACATACATAAATATATATATATATATATATATATATATATATATATATATATATATATATATATATATATATATATAAACAGTCGTGGCCAAAAGTTTTGAGAATTACATAAATATTAGTTTTCAAAAAGTTTGCTGCTAAACTGCTTTTAGATCTTTGTTTCAGTTGTTTCTGTGATGTACTGAAATATAATTACAAGCACTTCATAAGTTTCAAAGGCTTTTATCGACAATTACATGACATTTATGCAAAGAGTCAGTATTTGCAGTGTTGGCCCTTCTTTTTCAGGACCTCTGCAATTCGACTGGGCATGCTCTCAATCAACTTCTGGGCCAAATCCTGACTGATAGCAACCCATTCTATCATAATCACTTCTTGGAGTTTGTCAGAATTAGTGGGTTTTTGTTTGTCCACCCGCCTCTTGAGGATTGACCACAAGTTCTCAATGGGATTAAGATCTGGGGAGTTTCCAGGCCATGGACCCAAAATTTCAACATTCTGGTCCCCGAGCCACTTAGTTATCACTTTTGCCTTATGGCACGGTGCTCCATCGTGCTGGAAAATGCATTGTTCTTCACCAAACTGTTGTTGGATTGTTGGAAGAAGTTGCTGTTGGAGGGTGTTTTGGTGCCATTCTTTATTCATGGCTGTGTTTTTGGGCAGAATTGTGAGTGAGCCCACTCTCTTGGATGAGAAGCAACCCCACACATGAATGGTGTCAGGATGCTTTACTGTTGGCATGACACAGGACTGATGGTAGCGCTCACCTTTTCTTCTCCGGACAAGCCTTTTTCCAGATGCCCCAAACAATTGGAAAGGGGCTTCATCGGAGAATATGACTTTGCCTGGGCATTTCTTGGATGCCCTGAAGCCTTCTTTACAAGAATTGAACCTCTTTCCTTGAAGTTCAATATCCTTGCCTGTGAAGCCAATTTTATGCAACGCAATGATGGCTGCACGCGTTTCCTTGCAGGTCACCATGGTTAACTATGGAAGAACAATGATTTCAAGCATCACCCTCCTTTTAACATGTCAAGTCTGCCATTCTAACCCAATCAGCCTGACATAATGATCTCCAGCCTTGTGCTCGTCAACATTCTCACCTGAGTTAACAAGATGATTACTGAAATGATCTCAGCAGGTCCTTTAATGACAGCAATGAAATGCAGTGGAAAGGTTTTTTTGGGATTAAGTTAATTTTCATGGCAAAGAAGGACTATGCAATTCATCTGATCACTCTTCATAACATTCTGGAGTATATGCAAATTGCTATTATAAAAACTTAAGCAGCAACTTTTCCAATTTCCAATATTTATGTAATTCTCAAAACTTTTGGCCACGACTGTATATATATATATATATTAGGGCTGTCACTCTTTATTCGATATTCCAATATGCATTCGAACATGACATGAAATATCCGTAATCGAACTATAAATAAAATATCCGGTTTTTAAAATGCCACGTGTAGCGCATTTTTTAGTCTATGATTAGACCGTTTGTTTTTTATTTTATTCTTTGCCATCTTATCCAGTAGAGGGCACTCTAGACGTATTGTAGCGTAGGCACATGACCAAATCAAGCGAATAAAAGCTAGTAGCCAGGCATGTCTTTGCGCTCCGAACATGTGTTCTCCACCACGGGGAACATTGTAAATAAAAAGAGAGCCGCACTTAATCCAGATCAAGTTGGTAGACTGGTGTTTCTTGCAAACAATATTAAGAAATTAATTATGCTAGGCTATATGCCTTACTCCTGCTGCTGTTTAAGTTGTCACATTATTGTTTGTGCCTGTTCTGAATCTTTATTTTTATTTTTTATTTTCATTTAGCCTAATGTTGTGGGATATGCATAGTGGCACTTCATATAAGTTGATATTCTAAGTTGATAACCTGCTGTTTCAAACATTAAGTAAAAAAAATAAATAAAAAAAATATATATATGATTTTATTTAGTTAATAATAACAACACTGGCCATTTGGGGCAAGACAATGGACTGGAATAGAGTTTAAATTACATACTATTTTAAGAGTATTACAAGTACAACTGTTATAACATGTTACAGTACTTACATTGAGCAAATGTATTAACTTGGTTTAATATTTGCATAATATTTGTATGCAAAGATAGTTGACATGGAATGTGCATTTTTTCAACATTAAGAGCCAGATTTACTAAACAGGGCAAATTAGCATTAGAGCTTGAATTTTCCCCATTGGGAGGGGAAAATTCTGTGTGAAAATGTGTTGCTCACATTAAATAACACAAGACACTGCAAGATAATTTCCATAATGACCAACGCAATCTACCAAGAGCAGGGCAAATTACCGCCTGCTTTAAGACATGCTTTTTTGGCCGTTAAATAATACCAGTATTTTGACAGGCGCAAATGTTAGTAAATTGTGTTGCGTGATTCATTTTACTACTCTCCTCCCATAATTTTGCGTCTGAAAGGGACTACAAATACAAATACAAATACAAATTACTACAAATGCATATTCAATAAGGTCAGATGTAAAAATATTTGTCCATGCCTTTTCAGCGCTTTTTCTTCACTGCGCTTTCTTAGTAAATCCCAGCAGTACTATTTTAACGGCAAAAGAAGGTTTGCACTGGCACAAGTTGTTGAATATAGTTTTAGATGAATTCTGGCTTGTCACATTACAGGTCACTGCAGACAACCCAAAAGTGCTTGGGCAAATATACTACTTGCAGAATCCTGTGTAAAAACCCTCATGAACTTCTTTTGTCTCTTTTTGTGTGTTGTTACAACTGAGAGATGGCTTGAAATTATCTTCTGTGGTAACAGAATGCCACAGATGACGTTAACTGATTATTAACCTGGACTTTTAATGAACGATGATTAGATTTACTATTTCATTGTTCATGCGTAACCCAAAGCTTATTCAGAATGATTTTCCTGATTGTTCATGGCCTCAGCAAAACTGCTCTGAAATGGCACATATGGAGATCATTACAGCATTTGAGGGACATTTGGTGGAAATTATCAGGAATCTTTTTTTTTTTTTTTTTGGAGCTTTGCAGTGTCCACGGATCAAGGATAAGAGCGGATTGTAAAGCTTCTTGAGCACACTCTGTTTTCAGGGAATATTTGTCTCTGCTGCAGTTATGATCAAAAGAGCCTTTGGGTTCTACACCTTGATTAGACAATAGATTGGAATCTGGCCATCAGCACAATGCATGATGGGCATTGCCCTCTGCCCAACAACAGCGACCTTTTTTACCAGACAGGCAGAACTGCTGGTAAAGCTGAGATGTGTAAAAAAATAAATACAATTGTATTCCTCTCTTTTTCTTTGCTCATTTCATGTCTTTGCTGGCTGCCATTTCAAATGATATAGTGTTCTTACATTTCTAAGAGCAGCAGTGTTGAGTATAGTCTCAGATTTGTGGGCAAAAGAGAGTGTGTTATTGGAAGGATGAGAGAATTGCTCACACTCATCACAGTAATCATTTTTGAAGAATAGCTTAAAAGAAAATCCGAAATGTAATTGTTTTTTGTGTATCATCTTATACATGATGTAGTGTTTAACAGGTATTTGTTCATACTAAAGATTGCATGACTGCTGATTCATGCTAATCTTTTATATGTCAAAACAATACCTAAGTTAATTGTATATGTAAGGGAAACTGGTCAATTTAGCTCAAAGGGAATCATTTAAGATTTTAAAAGGGAATTTGAACAGAATCACTGTTTCACGGCTGATCACTGAGACGCCCTGCGATTCACTGAACAAGCCGTTTAATATCAAATCTGCGCTGGATATTAATATCCAAAGTATAGTGAAAACACTATCAATTAGCACAGTAACAAGATCGGCAGTTTAAGACATTAACTTGTAAGCACAAAAAACAAGATACTTCTCTTTTCAATATGAATAAGGCTTTATTAGATACATCTATGACATAAACTAATCTAACATATAAACGCACGTACTCACACATTCACACAAGTTGCAGGAAGATCGAAAGTTAGGGAAACATGAGTTTAAGAGAATGGAAATGTGGAATCCCAAGTCTACAGCAATACGTTAAATTGCATAGACATGAACAACAATCAGTCACTTAATTAGCCCTCGCATTGAGTTCCCCAATGAGGTTAAAATTATATTAGATACACCAGTAAAGGTCACAGTCTGGAGGTAAAGTTACTTGCTTCTCCTGTGTAAAGGGAGTCCCCTTTGTTGTCGTTGAAAGGGGGTTTCCCGATGTCGCTGATTGGCTGGAAGTTCAGTGGTCGCTGAAGTGTGGGCGTTGGCTGAAGACGCGGAGTTGTGTGGCTGGTAGGGGTGGGTATTGTTAAAAATCTTTCGATCCGGTGCCAATTTCGATACCTCAGTTTCAATACCGGTCCCTAACGATACTTTTTTCGATACCATATGTTTTAAAATCCATTTCAACATCAACACAAATACATTAAACACAAAACTTTTATTTTTTTTTCTTAATTAAAACAAATTCTGGTAACACTTCACACTCAGGATAACATTATTAATACAACTGGCTTTTTGGATAGGGGAACTTGAAGTCTTTATTCATTCGAGATGTTCAATAATAGATAATGTTTGGCTCGGTAATACAAGTTCATGATCCGATTAGTGAACCGATGATTCTTTTGAGTCAATCTTTTAAAATAATAATTTATTTTGTTTAACGAAACCAGTGTGGAAACCAGTGTTTCACAAACTGTATAGATCTGAGGTGCAGGGCTCGCAAAATCGTCAACATTAGCCCCACGTCCCGAGGCTATTTTTCCAGTCCGATGGGCTATCGTGAATAGTGATGTAAAATTCCTAACTTGATTCGCGTTGTTCACTTGCTTGAAGGGGTGAAACGGATCGTAGCTGAACATTTGCACTTGTTTCTAAATATTGCTGATTCAAGCTTTTTTAACAATTCACACGCGTTCTGAGCTTGCGCTCACTCATTTAAAGCACGCGCTGCAAGCAGCATTTCAGACAATGCGCGTACAGAGAATTAATTCATCTTTCGCGTATCGTAACTTCTGAATGAACACATACACACACAATTTTCTCAAAATAATTGTCTCTGCAAGTATTCTCGTAAACACAGTCGGTTAAGTTTTAAGTGAACGTATACAGTGGCCAGCTGGTTAGAGAAATTCGCTGTACCGGATAAATCGATCTCTCTCTCTCTCTCTGTTTTTTAGACGACATGAAAGGGGGCGTGTTTCAAGATACGCAATGAAGTAGACCAAACTAAACAGGGAGGGAGGGCAAAACACTCAACCAAACAAAATACTCCACGTCACGTCACGTGGTGGTGGACAGCCAATCACGGCGATTTTAGGTCCTTACATGCACGTGTGCTACAAGCTCACACAGACACTGCCGCTTGGCAAAAAAAAAAAAACACCGAAATTTGGCACCGAAAGATAAATAATTTTTTGATACTCATAGTATCGAAGTTTTTCGTTCGATACCATAAAGGCATCGAAGTTCGGTACCCAGCCCAAGTGGCTGGTTAAAGTTGAACGGGCACTCGAGGTCAGACATCGGAGACTTGACGTTACAAAACTTAACTCCGAACACGAAACTCTCAAACGGAAAAGAAAAGAAGTAAAGTTTGACGAGACTAGGTGGTGTTTCTTCTCATCGTGGCTAAGTAGCAGCAGGCGTGCAGGCCGACGCACGCTGGAACCGCGCTCAAAGAACATTGATGACTAAAAGCATGACTAGTAGCAAAGCTAAAAGCTAAAAGCAGGCATGACTAATAGCGGAAGCATAGCTAAAAGCTAAAAGCATACTAAAAAGCTGGCATGACTGATAGCAAAAGCAAAGCTAAAACTAAAAGCAAAATGTTATGGTGTCCTGAGTATTTAAACTGGCCTGTTGGCCACACCTCAAATGTTGTCTTGACCAATCAGATATTGTCTTGGCTCGGGGGTATCATAAATCATATGTTATCTTATCAAGCACGTTATCCGAATTTTCCCACCTTTGCAGGGTATAATTTTTGACATGATTCCTATAACAAGAATATGATACATTTGACAAATAACTGATGGTCAGGACTGTTTCAAGCAAGCAGATTCCATCACAAACATACCAAACATGATTATGAATCCTTAAGCTATCCCATAGTTATTAAAAGACATACACAATAAGTGATTATAAACATTATTGTCAAATGTGTGGGTTACATATAAATGAATATGGAGTTAAGCGATGGACTGATATTCATTTAGAAGTCATTTTGGTCCATTTATATCTAGAAAAGACAGTTTCTTTGTCATTCTCTGACAAAGATTTCTGTGGAGACCAGAGGTTCAAAGGCCCCCCTTAGGAATTTCAGTCTGGTTCTGCTAGGTGGGGGAAGTGTTTAAGGATATTGTGTATAACTCTCATGGGTTTACATGTGATGTCCGGCTTTGCATCTCAAATTGGCGTTGCCCCAACAGGGTACTACACTGCGACCAAAATGGTCGCATATGTGACCTTTTGAAATGCCATTGCGACCCAAATTTTTATGGGGTCGCAAATGTATCACTGATTATTTTTGTACCTACTTTTGTGTTATGCTATGATTTAATATGATCATTTATTAAAACAGAAATGTGTATTTTAAGAATACGTTTTATAACGTGCTCCGAGCATTTAACACATCAACTTGGCTTGCCAATTTAAACATTCAAAAGAGTTTAAAGCATTCAAAGATGCGGGAAAGCTGAACTGAGTAGCTGGTTACTCGCACGCTGTGTTCGGTGCGCACGAGAGAGCCGCGTCTCACAGACAACAACACTGAACCCAGCTCTCCTTCAGGACGTTCGCGTCCTCCTGCACCTGAATGAACAAATACAAATCGCAGTTTAAACAAACAGAAAAAGAGCGAAAAGCGAAAGAGCTTAATTCAGCACCGCGGTGTTCTGGTGTGCAGGGCACAAGCAGAGACGCGTCTCAAAGTCGTCTTGCTTTTGTACCGACAACATATACATACAAAGTATGTCAAAATACCCGTCTTGTAAAGTGTGTTCGAAAAAGTCTGTGGTTATGTTTTAAGTGAAAGTAAAGGGTTGAGAAACAAATCGGAGGTATATCATCGGATGCGTTCATTGTCTCTTAAAGTGACCGCGCCTAATTTACTAGCTCTGCTGTCGGTGTCTTTAATGTATGAAAATGAAAGTAAATCACTCACTGCTTTTGACTGAATAACTGTGAAGACTGATCTGTGAAATATTAGGGACCTGACCATGTTTTTCTTAAGTGTTTCTTTCTTTAATTGCTAATGCAACCTTTTCACACCACAGACTGAACAAAATTAAGCATTGCTTGCTTGGTAACTGTTCAACAAAGTATGGATATTTGTGTAAATATTGTCATACTGACAGTTGTCTGAAGTTTTGTTTGATTCCATTACATATCTTTCTATGAAAGCTATCTGACATTATCAAGATTAATTTGTTCTGACAGTTTAACTCTGAGTTCTTGTCATATTTTATTACCAATTTCTAAACTATAGCAAATAAACTGTGATAATGTGAGAAATGTTGAAGGTGTCTGAATACATTTTGGTTTGACTGTATTTTATTTTACAATGAAGACTATGCAGTGCTATTTTAAATTAGTTTCTGGACACCTACAAACTTAAAAAACGTAACCATTGGGTAAATAGCATAAACAAATAAATAGAATGAACATGCAGTACAAATTAAACAATTTCAGATAGGGCCCACTGTACAACCTGCACCAGGGCCCCTCTAACCCCAGCTGCTGCCCTGGGTTAAGGTACCAAGACAGAGCAATGCACTGTGTGTACTGTAAGAAATAAAACAAGAAGGCATGTGGTTTAAAAGATGGCAAGTAAAATAAAAAGCACATCTGTATGCAATACAGTTTCATTATTGCTCATTATTATCCAGAGTGGCTTCCTATAAATAATTTGTGTGACCAAATCATGTTTTGCGCCAGTAACTGAAAAAGTTAGTAGCGCAAGTGCCACCAGTGGAAAAGGTTAGTGTAGTTCCCTTTTCCGAATTGAAATTGTCAATAATTGTTCTAGTGGTGTTAATGTTGAACGCTGTTCTGTGAAAGAGTTGGTTGGTTGGTTATCTTGCTTGGGACTTGTGGCACAGAATGTTTTATGACTTCCTGTTGCCTTTCTGAGGAATTCGGCTAGTGTTTCAGCCACAGTCCTGATCGACTCTTTAATTTGTCTGATTCGGGTCAGATCCGCTACATATACTAGGGATTTATGTTACTATTGTTTAAATATTGTAAAAATTGTTTGTGTCAACAAGTGTATATTAATGAAACATACCAATAATCAAATGTATATTAAAAAAAAAATATATATAATCTTTAATCTTAATTAATTTTAATCTCACCAGTGTTCTTCATGGGCAGAGTCAGGTCACCAGTGTTCTTCATGGGCAGAGTCAGGTCACCAGTGTTCTTCATGAGCAGAGTCAGGTCACCAGTGTTCTTCATGAGCAGAGTCAGGACTCCAGTGTTCTTCATGGGCAGAGTCAGGTCACCAGTGTTCTTCATGGGCAGTGTCAGGTTACCAGTGTTCTTCATGGGCAGAGTCAGGTCGACCGCGTGGCTGTGGTGGTCTTCTGCGCGGCCCTGGTGGGTTTCTGTCTCGACCGCACGGATGTGGTGGTCTTCTGCGCCGCCCTGGTGGTCTTCTGTCTCGACCGCATGGATGTGGTGTTCTTCTGCACTGCCCTTGTGGGTTTCTGTCTTGACCGCATGGCTCCAGTTCCACCTTGCTCCACCCTGGATTCCTGCCCTGTCGGTTCGGCCCTGGGCCCCTGAACTTTCTGTTCTCTCCTGGCCTTGTGTGTTGTTTTTGTTTTGTTTTATCTCTTGTTTTGTTTTACCTGTTAATTGCACTCAGGTGTCTTCACTTCATAGTCATTATCCTGCCTATTTAAACCGGTTTGTTTCATGGAGTTCTTACTTTCAGTCACCTGGTTTCCTCGCGTTCCTAGTATTTCAAGTTCCTGTTTTTGTTTGTTTGTTTGTTTGTTTTTGGACTGATGTTTGGTTATGACCCCGGCTTGTTTTGATTCTGATTTTGGATTACCCAATTACACTCACACTGCTCTTGGATCTCTCATCTCCTGTGTCCCAATCTTTACAAAATGCTGGTGGTGGCTGGCAAATTATTTTTTTATTTGTTGATGTGCAACACTGTTGTTACGGATCACTAGGAGACAGAGGAGTAACAGATGGAGTTAGTATTTATTGTAAGACACAAGCAGAGGAGCGGGAAGTGAGGAGTGGATGGGTGTTGGGATCCGTGCCGGAAAGGTAGTGACCACACACACGCACCGTAGGGGTTTTGAGGATCTTGGAGGCAATCCTTTGGAGAGAAGATGGAAGACGAGTCTTCGGAGGTTATCCTTGGAGAGAAGGTAAAGAGGAGTTAGTCCAAATAGTTAGCGCACAGGAATGATCTTGTCGCGAACGTGACCGAACAATGACTGGGTGCGTGTGTGTGGCTTTTAGGGTGCTGTGGTGGATGTCTGGTGATGAGGATCAGGTGGTAATGGTTAGAACTCAGGTGAGGGTGTGCGCCGTGATTGTGTGGAGGTGGAACCTGGCGTGTTTGTGACAGTACCCCCCTCCCCAGGGCCCGCTCCTGAGGGCCGGGGACCCCGACGTCGTGGTGGGCGTCCTCTTCCCCTGGGAGCTGGTCGGTTGGGGTGTCTGGAGTGGAAGGTATCCAGCAAAGCGGGGTCCAAGATGTCGTTGCGTGGGACCCAGGAGCGTTCCTCTGGACCGTATCCTTCCAAGTCCACTAAGTACTCCAGCTGCCCACCACGCCGCAGGGAGTCCAGGATGTCCTTGACCGAGTAGGCTGCGCCGTCATCTAGGAAAAGAGGAGCGGGGGCTTCCGTCTCGCCAGGTTCTGTGGAGGGAAGAACAGAAGGATGGTGAGGTTTCAAGACTGAGATATGGAAAGTGGGGTGAATCCGGTACTCGGGGGGAAGTTGAAGTTTGTAGGTGACCGGATTGATCTGCTGGGTGATTGTGAATGGGCCAATGAACCTGGGACTGAGCTTGCGGCAGGGTAGACGCAGGCGGATGTCCCGGGTAGACAGCCAGACCTTCTGACCGGGTTGATACTGGGGAGCCTCGGAACGGCGAAGGTCGGCTGCCGTCCTGCGTCTACGGAGCGCCCGTTGCAGTTGGTGATGGGCCGCGTCCCAGACCCTCTCGCTCTCCCGGAACCAATAGTCGACCGCAGGAACATCAGAGGGCTCTCCAGACCAGGGGAATAGAGGTGGTTGGTAGCCGAGTACGCACTGGAAGGGTGTGAGTCCTGTGGTGGGTTGACGGAGGGAGTTCTGTGTGTACTCGGCCCACCCCAGGAATTGGTTCCAGGAGTTCTGGTGGCCGTGACAGAAGGTACGGAGAAAGCGTCCGATCTCCTGGACCTTTCTTTCCGTCTGCCCGTTGGACTGTGGGTGGTAGCCGGAGGACAGGCTGATGGCCACACCTAGGAGGGAGTGAAATGCTTTCCATACCCGGGAGATGAACTGGGGGCCTCGATCCGACACTATGTCCTCTGGAATGCCGAAGTACCTGAAGACATGGTTAAACATCAGTTCTGCCGTTTCCATGGCAGTGGGGAGACCCTTCAGAGGAAGAAGACGACAAGCTTTAGAAAATCTATCCACAATAATCAGAATACATGTGTTGTTGTCAGAGGGTGGAAGGTCTGTCATGAAATCCACTCCTAGGTGTGACCACGGGCGATTGGGAACGGGCAGAGGATGGAGTTTGCCAGATGGTAGATGGCGAGGACTCTTGGACATGGCGCAGCTGTTACATCCACTCACGTACCTTCTGACATCCGAGGCCATGTTGGGCCACCAGAAGCGTTCCCGTAGCAATGACAGGGTTTCATTGACCCCCGGGTGACCAGTGCCAAGTGATGTATGGGTGGAGTGGATGAGTGGAGTGCGACGTGTCCTAGGGATGTACTGGTGTCCTGGTGGGCAACCCGGCGGAGTGTTGTTAGGAGCTTCGGCTGGAGGTAGGGTCTCTGCAGACCAGGTGATAGGGGCGACTATGACCTTGTCCGGGAGGATGGGTTCGGGGTTCTCAGATCTCTCTTCGGGTGAGTAACATCTGGACAGAGCATCGGCCTTAACATTCTTTGCCCCAGGGCGGTAGGTGATGGAGAACTGGAAGCGGGTGAAGAATAGCGCCCAGCGGGCTTGTCTGGGGTTGAGTCTCTTGGCTGCTCTAAGGTATTCCAGATTTTTATGGTCAGTGAGAAGTAGAAAAGGATGTTTGGCTCCCTCCAGCCAATGTCTCCACTCCTCCAGGGCAAGCTTTATGGCAAGTAGCTCCCTGTTACCGATGTCGTAATTAACCTCCGCCGGGTTGAGCTTCCTGGAGAAGAAGGCACATGGATGGAGGCGGCTGGGCGTCCCCTGCTGCTGAGACATCTTGATATCAAGATGTCATTGATATAGACTAGGACGAACTGATGGAGGAAATCCCGGAGCACCTCATGCATGAAGTCCTGGAATACGGAGGGGGTGTTTACTAGCCCATACGACATAACAAAATACTCGTAGTGACCAGTAGGGGTGATGAAGGCGGTCTTCCACTCGTCCCCCTCACGTATCCGGATGAGATTATACGCGCTGCGGAGGTCCAACTTGGAGAACACAGTGGCACCACGGAGATGTTCTAGGGCCGTTGGGACGAGGGGAAGAGGATAACGACACTTCTGTGTTATCTTGTTAAGGGCTCTATAACCAATACATGGCCGTAAACCTCCATCCTTCTTGGCCACGAAGAAGAAGCTCAAAGCAGCAGGGGAGGTAGATGGGCGGATGTATCCTTGAGCCAGCGCCTCCCTGATGTAATCCTCCATGGCCTTCTCCTCGGGAACGGATAGGGGATAGATCCGTCCCCTAGGCACTGGTTCACCCGGCAGCAGATCTATTGCCCAGTCCCACGGCTGGTGTGGAGGCAGCTTGGAGGCCTGCTTCGGGCAGAAGACATCACTGAAGGGGGCGTAGCACTGGGGTATGGAGATGGACTGGTTCTCGACAGGGCTTTCAATCGAGGTGGAGTAGACTGGTAGTGGTTCGGGGGGACGTTCCACTGGAACAGGACAGCCGGAGATGCATGATTGAAAGCAGGCTTCGCCCCACTTCAGGATTTCTCCGGTCTTCCAGGAGATCACCGGGTTGTGGTGCTCCAACCATGGGTGCCCTAGGATGACGTCAGCGGTGGAATCCTCCAGAACCAGCAGATGGATGTCCTCGCGATGTAGGAGTCCTGTTTGGAGGTAGTTTGGGCCCACGCAGTGGCGTACATACTTCTTGCTTAACGGCCTGCCGGTGATTGTGTGGATCTGGTAAGCGGCCGGCATGGCCGCGGTTGGGAGCCTGAGCTGACGGCAGAGGGCGCCGGAGATGAAGTTGCCGGATGACCCAGAATCGAGGAGGGCGGAAACTGGAAGAGATACATCAGCCGCAGTAAGTGTCACAACAGTGGTGAGTGGTTTCATTTGGTATCGTGAAGGAAGGATGGCACTCACCATGGGACGAGGAGGACGAACGGGGCACCCAGCCATGGTATGCCCCGAAGCTGCACAATATAGACAGAGATTCTGGGCCAGCCGTCTTTGACGCTCCGCCATCGTGAGGCGGTATGAGTCCACTAACATGGGCACGCTGGCTGGTTCTGGGGAACTGACGTTCTCTGGTCGGCAGAGCGGAGAGGAGGAATGCGCCTGGCCCTGGTGCTCTTCTAAGCACGACTACATACGAGTGGCGAAGCGGATGGACAGCTGGATGAATCGCTCGAGGACGATGGTATCCTCGTATGCAGCGAGATGCAACAACACTCTAGGTTCCAGTCCTTTTCGATAGGTAGTGAGAAGGGCCTGTTCGTTCCACCCACTAGAGGCCGCCAGAGTTCTGAACTGCAAGGCATAATCATTGACAGACATATTCCCTTGTTTCAAATTGTATAGTCTCTCACCTATCGAGGAGTCCCAGGCAGGTTTGCCGAAAACTTACCGGAAATGTTCGATGAAGCTAGAATATGACTGGGTTACAGTGTTATTCTGGGTCCAGAGAGAATCTGCCCACTGTAATGCCTTGCCTTGCAACTGGGAGATAATGAAAGCTACCTTGGATCGGTCCGTTGGATATGAGAGCGGTTGCATCTCCAGGACCAGTGAACACTGAAGCAGGAAACCGCTGCATTCCTCCGCCGAACCAGAGTAGGGCGCTGGCCGTTCCATGGGACTGGTGTGCACGGCAGGTGAAGGAGGGATGATGGGATCAGCGGAAGTGCTCGCTGGTGGTGGTGATGCGGGTGCTGACATGAGTGTCCGACGGAGTGCATCCACTAATTCCTGGAAGGGGTCCGTGAGGCTCATGCTTGTGTCTCTCGGTGCCGGTCCGGTCATCTGTTACGGATCACTCTGAGACAGAGGAGTAACAGATGGAGTTAGTATTTATTGTAAGACACAAGCAGAAAAGCGGGAAGTGAGGAGTGGATGGGTGTTGGGATCCGTGCCGGGAAGGTAGTGACCACACACACGCACCGTAGGGGCTTTGAGGATCTTGGAGGCAATCCTTTGGAGAGAAGACGGAAGACGAGTCTTCGGAGGTCATCCGAGAAGGTAAAGAGGAGTTAGTCCAAATAGTTAGCGAACAGGAATGATCTTGTCGCGAACATGACCGGACAATGACTGGGTGCGTGTGTGTGGCTTTTATGGTGCTGTGGTGGATGTCTGGTGATGAGGATCAGGTGGTGATGGTTAGAACTCAGGTGAGGGTGTGCGCAGTGATTGTGTGGAGGTGGAACCTGGCGTGTTTGTGACAACTGTAACCGTAACATTCACATCTTTGACATCAAAATATATGTATGTAATATTTTGCTTTTTTTCACATCACTTAGATTTTCACTCAACTGGTTTGAAATAGTTTATAATAGAATAATACACCATTTACATAGTCTATTCGCTATTTTCCTCCTGACACATGCTGTCCTTGGTCGTGACATGTCCCGTGCTGGAAATGGCAATTTGAATACCACTTAGAATGGGTTGAGTGAATTGGTTTCTTGACCCAGTGAGTGAGGTTTAGGGTGTTGACTGTAACAGAGGCCAGCTAGTAAGAACTGTTTTTAGGTAAACCACACTCCCCTGATCTCAAGAGTTGAACTAGTGCCTAACGCTAGAGGCTGCAGTCTTTAGTGTCTCTCCCATTCTGAAAATGCTTAATCGAGTACCAGTCAGATCAGGTCGAGTAGAGGGGTTACACTAGCACCCCCATAACACCAGGCCTGGAAATAATTGGTGTTCATTACATGCCCGCTGTACACACTCGAATAGGCCTACTCAATAGCGTTTGATGGTGCTGACTAGTGATTGAATGGTTGACTCCTCAACTAGTCTATGCAACCCCTATTTCATACATATTTACTAACTGAATGAAACTGATTCATATTTTCATTAGGGGTGGTTAGACTCTCTGCACTGGCCTTAGGGGAAATCTGTGGAATGGTTTTGAACATAGTAAAGACTGTTAAATGGAGTTGAGAGTGCTACGTTTTTATTATTAGCTGAATGCATTGTCAAATAAGCAAGAATATTTAAAAAGAGGAGCACTCAAGAGGCACAGGATATAAAGAGTGTTTTGTAATCCTTGTTTTCACATCTTAACCAATCTGTTGAGTGTCCTGGCAAGAGTGTTGCTTTTAAAGATGTGTGCCATGTTAAAGTAATGTAAATTCCTGTCTATTGAACTCCTATGTATTGCATTATATTAAAATAACTCACTTACCTCTAGAACCTCTAGAAAACAACTTTTCCCCCACATTTTATATATATATATATATATATATACAGTACAGACCAAAAGTTTGGAAACATTACTATTTTTAATGTTTTTGAAAGAAGTTTCTTCTGCTCATCAAGCCTGCATTTATTTGATCAAAAATACAGAAAAAAAAAATAATATTGTGATATATTATTACAATTTAAAATAATTGTTTTTAAATTTATTATACTTTAAATTATCATTTATTTCTGTGATGCAAAGCTGATTTTTTATGATCATTATCACATGATCCTTTAGAAATTATTCTAATATGATTCATTATCAAAGTTGGAAACAGTTCTGCTGCTTAATATTTTTTCAAAACATGTGATACTTTTTTAGGATACTTTGATGAATAAAAAGTAAAAAATAATAATAATAAAAAAAAAGAAGCTATGTTTTTAAAATAGAAATATTTTGTAATAACAATATACACTACTGGTCAGTAATTTGGGGTCAGTAATTTTTTTTTTCTTTTATTCAGCAAGGATGTGTTAAATTGATAAAAAGTGATAGTAAAGAAAATATATTATTAGAATATATATTATCATAATTGTTTTTTTATTTTGAATAAATGCCGTTCTTTTTAACCTTTTATTCATCAAATATATTAGACAGCAGAACTGTTTCCAACACTCATAATAAATCAGAATATTAGAATGATTTCTAAATGATCATGTGATAGACTGGATGTTACATGTGACACTGAAGGCTGGAGTAATGATACTGAAAACTCAGCTTTGCATCACAGGAATAAATTATTTTTTTTAAAGTATATTCAAATAGAAAACTATTATTTTAAGTTGTAATAATATTTCACAATATTACTGTTTTTTTCTGTATTTTTGATCAAATAAATGCAGGCTTGATGAGCAGAAGAAACTTCTTTCAAAAACATTAAAAATAGTAATGTTTCCAAACTTTTGGTCTGTACTGTATATATATATATATATATATATATATATATATATATATATATATATATATATATATATATATATATATATATAATGTATGTGTGTGTGTGTGTGTGTGTGTGTGTGTGTATGTTCGTGGATAAGATAATATGTTAATAGTGAAATTTTTTGTTAATAATTTGTTGTGAAAAGGGCAACAAATGGTGATTAATAGTCATTAATAATATTCTGCTTTCTCTCAGCTGTTAAAATGAGCCAGCAGTTTTTAAAGTTCAGATTAAAGTCAAGCAAAATAGTGACATTGTTAATGTGTTCATTATTTAACAGTATTTGTCTGAAAATTTCCTGAACTATACAGAAGTTTAAAAAGATATTGATGGTCCCTTAGCTGTATTTTTCACTCTTTGAAAATTGTTATAGAACAAGTGTTATTTTTCTCTCTAAATAATTGTAAGCCATCAATCAAGAGTGACGCTGAAGGGATGTTTCAACAGTCTGTCTATTCATTCAAGCTAATTACCAATCCATTACAAAAATATTTCCATTTAAGTAGAAAAGAGAAAATGTGTTATTAAATGTGGACCTTCGGGGACAGAATAAATGGTGGGAGGAGATTGAAAAACCTCTTAGGCATGATTCTGTCACCTTATGAAGTCTGTTTGCTCACACATGCCTCTTTGATTACATTTGTGTCTCTGGGTATCAATCATCGGGGTATGTGATGCTCAAAGCAAATTGATATAGTCAATAATAATAATAGACTCTAGAAATTTGATGGGTGTGGGGATGCAGGTGTGCATAATGGCTTTAAACATGATTTATCATTCCAGATTTTACAGCTGGAACTATCCATTTATTAGCGATGTAATGATTCACTCAAGTCATGATTGGATTTACAATTTTGATTTCACGATTCGATTTGATTCCCTTTATTTTTCATTTTATTTATTTTTTTAAGACAAATTATAAATGAATTCCTTTTTTGTCCTTTTATTATTGCTTTGACAAAATGCTGCACATTTCTTTGTGAAATTGAAATATAACACTATAATTATATATGAATATAGCACTTGCATATTATTGCTCTTTTGTTGGTTTTGATTGCTTCTATTGTCCACATTTGTAAGTCACTTTGGATAAAAGTGCCTGTGAAATAACAACATTTTTATATAATTTTAATATAACAAATATATATGTATATAAGTGACTTACAAATGCAGACAATAGAAGCAATTAAAACCAACAAACGAGCTATAATATGCAAGTCTAAATTAGATTCAAAATTTTAAGCAAAAACAGAATGATTTGACTTCAGTTTTGTGAAACTATACATTAAAAAATATCTGCATGAAACAGAAACAGCAGACAAGCTGAACGAGATGAAGATTCACTTTCTGCCAGCAGGAGGCACTTAAAGCATTACCTTGGTTTCCGCTGTAACTAAAGCAGCTCTGCACTAATGAACTTTAATATGCATTATACAGAGGCAAGATGAAAATAAACAATACCATCTTAACTTTTCTAAAGATAGTAAGTTCATATGCATTCGATACATTATGATACACGTATCATAATGCATTCATATAAACTCCTACCCCTAAATAAATTGCAATTTAGCATCTCATCCGATTTAAAACCAGCTTGTGGTTAATCATTACATCCCTACCATTTAACGGGGTCATTTGATGCTTTTTTAAATATCATTATTTGTTGTAACAGAATGTGTTGACATGCTTTAATGGTAAAAAACGCATTATTTTTCAAATACTGTACATCATTGTAGGTCCTCTATGCACCGCCTCTCTCAAATGCATCGTTTTTTACAAAGTCCCTCCTTCCAACAAGAGCAGTCTGCTCTGATTGACCAACTGACCCAATGCATTGTGATTGGCCACACACTGCAAGCACTCGTCGGAAATGGAACACCCCTTTCTATAATTGTGAGCTTCATCTTTCTAAATAAATGTAAAGACAGTTAATAATGTCATTAGTTTTACCATCAGTTCAAGCCTGAAAGGGGAACAGAGTGTCGTGACAGAGACAGTGAGGAAGCTCGTATGTGTTTGCAGTACACAAGCCACTGACGGTTAAGAAAGCTGTCTCCACTGTGTGACCTTCTCTCTCTCTCACACACACGAGACGTGCAAAACTCTGTATTTGAACATTCAATAGCAAATACTTTAATAACAAAACATAGTAAGGTCAGAATTCCCTCCTCTCCTTGGTTCACAAATGGGCGTCCATAAAATGTTGCTGTTCTGTTGTAAGTAATCATCCAGATTCTTAAATGCATCTACTTTCAGAAGGCCAAATAAAGTGCTTTTGCTTTCACCTAGATACACACAGCATGTACCTGACACGGCTGCTTCTACACTAAAAGTGGTTACTGAAACTATGCCTTCTTTCTTTGCATGAACATTTGGGCAGTATTACACAAATATTTCCATAGTGACGTAGACATGTGGGGGCGTGGTTGAATGCGTCGTTTTAGGGGGGCATTGCAGAGTCTTAATTTTGATAATTTCTCATTGTATTTGAGACTTTAGTCTTTGCAACTTTACAGATCTTTTTCATGCACCAAGACCTTGTAACACTCCAAAGAGAAAGGAAAATTTGAAATCGCATCATATGAACCCTTTAATAATATTCACAGCAGTGAGCGATATAATTGTACAACTGGAATAAAATTGGGATCCATGTCTCTATGTAGCTGATGTCAATGCTTTAGAAAAACAATTAAAAAGATTTCTCCACCATAGATCTAATACAAGACTAATTCTCTGGTAATATTTTTCTCAGCAGACTACAAGTAAATGAGCAACTACTGATCTTATTTTCTCTCTAATGGGGATATATAAGTAGCGATCCCACACTTTAAGCCCTGAATAAGTTGTTGAATCATTTTTGTGTCCCCATAAGATTTTCCTAAGAGTGCTTGTTTTTAGCAGATTTCATGATACAGGATGAATGACAGCCTTGTCTCTTGGGGCTCTGTCTAACTAAGAGGTCATGCCCTTGCTAGTTCTTTGTGTTGAACAGAACGAGGGTCCACTGATCATCATCATCAACATCATCATCATCATCATCATCATCATCAACCTTTCACACATTATTGACTTGCACTCCTATTTCATTGCAGAAATCAGTCCATTTAAAATTGCTTTTATCTCATAGTGGAGCATCAGCTATAGCATGGATTTATTGGCCGAATAACATTTATACCATCTGCAAATGTTCCTACAACCATATGTATTTGTACTGATTTTGCAACAGATACTGAATCATCAGATATATCGATTACAAGATGGCGCGGAGTAGGGCTGCAACTAACGATTATTTTGATAATCGATTAATCTGTCGATTATTTTTACGATTAATCGATTAATCGGTTTATGTACTTATATTTTAGTTTTTCCCATTTTTCCCCCAAAGTAAATTATTAATAAAGGGTCTTTATAATTCAGCATAGATTTTTAAGAGATTTTAATAATTTTGCATTGTCATATCCTCATCACAAATATACCTGGAGTTGTTTTATTATGTGTTAGTAATCCTTTGTCGAACTCTTCTGCAATCAGAACACTGACCCATACTCTAGCAAATTTCACAAGGAGATTTCAAATAATGTTTTCACCATGGCAGTCCTTAGAGCTCCTAAAGTAGTTTAACATCCCGAACAAAGCTTATTAAGGAATCTTTCAGAACATATTTTCACGAAGAATAAGGATAAAACAGAATAAGATTGCAGTGCGTTGTATTTTATTATTTACTGGGAAACAGCTTTATAGCTTATGCTGTGAAATTGTAAACAATCCTTCGAATAAAGTGCCAATGGCATGAAACCTGAATGGAACTCACAATTTAAAGTAAAATCCATCAGAAGGTTGTCCAGAAAAAACGGACACACAAAAAACCTGCTGTGTGAAAAAGAGCAGTGAATACTTAGAAAAAAAAAGTGCATTTCAAATATCTTTAAACATTTACCTCTCTCATTCAGTCATAATTAGGCTGCAAGACTGAATTATGAACTGGTAAACGACAAACTGATCACAGAACATGTTTGTAAAGCTTTAAATGTTAACTGTTAAAAAGCAATGTTATCAGCTTTTACGACTAAACATTTGCAAACAACATTGTACTGGAGAATCTGCACAAATAAAAGGCTTAGGGGCCGTTCACATATCGTGCCTAAAAACGCGTGGAAAACGCTAGGCGCGCCGCTTTCTCCTTCTTTCCAAAACGCTCGGGCAGAAGCGCCCCTGAGGCGTCTGCCTTTGATAAGCAACCATGACGCGCTCTCTCCTAGAAGACGCGGAAATTTCAGCAAAGGATAAATGGATTTGCAGCTCAAAAAATCGATTGCAGTAGCTCTGCTGCTAAATTTATTTCAAAATGGGAATCCATATACAGCTATGATCAGCTGTTCCTTCATCTTGGCTGAGCTTTTAACGTTGTTACGGGAAAGGATTGAAGCTGATTATTTAGTTCTTGTCACATGACCCGCGGTGCGCTTGCTGCATTCTGAAAAGTTGAAATGTTTTTAACTCGATGCGGTGTGCACGCGCCTGGAAAAACGGGTGCGTCGCGACCGCGTCGCTTCCATTATGAGCGCGCATACTGCGCGCCTACATTGGAAATAACGAACATGAGCGCGCAAAAGACGCGATATGTGAACGGTCCCTTAAACAGTTCAGTAGTGCAGAGTTTACAGGTTAATCTTCTTTTTTGAAGGCTCAAAATAAAGTACTCCCACATCCTGCTGAATGCTGCAGACGCAGTTCGGGAAGCACGTGACATAAAACGAGGCCAGCTATTGGCTATTCGCTACTTCTCCTGCTGTACTGGCTGAGTAAATCCTCCGGTGGCTCATTACTGCCACACTTTGGTCACCGCAGATTTGAAATATGCCCGAAATAAGCCGCTTACGGCAAATAAATTATTTAGCAACGAATCGATGACTAAATTAGTTGACAACTATTTTAATAATCGATTTTAATCGATTAAATCGATTCGTTGTTTCAGCTCTAGCGCGGAGCATGGCAGCCGTGTTGCGAGCTCCGAGTAAACTTTGCAGTTTTTCGTTTGTTTTACTTGTTTTTTTGTTGTTCTACGTGTTGGATGTTGTTTGTATAACTGTCTACGACAGACACACGCTTCAAAGCATAGGTTCCTACGTCGCGAAATGCAAACCGGACTTTGAGTTCTTGAATGCTGGCGCCTAGTTTACAGACACCGCATCAGAGCCCTTTGTCTTGGCTGCACGGGCGCGAACGAGGTAACGTAGGGTGACCATATGCGCCGTTCATACGGGACACGTCCCAGCCAGGATTTTAATATTGCCTAAAATATCCAAGTTTTGGCTATTTGCACTGTGCAGCTTGATCGTTGTGTAACATTCATGAGAGCTTTAAAGAGCAGAGAAGACGACTCCTTATGCTTTCGAATCGCTTTCACCTGTTTGTTCGTTCATTTGACTTGAAGCATTGTGGTGCACTTTGTTTTTTTTTTTTTAATTTGTGTGTAGCGACGCTTCAAGTCAATCGAACGAACAAAAAAAGGCGCATATTTGCATCGCTTTGATCGTTCCCTCTAGATCTTCACGTGCAGCCCCACGATTGGTCGATTATGTACAATACCTGCATGTTATTGGTCAAACTGCTCTGGATGTTTTAGGCAATATTAAAATCATGGCTGGGACGTGTCCCGTATGAACGGAGCATATGTTAACCCTAAGGAAACGCCGCCGGAAGAGAGCTAGTGTCCTTTCAGACTCAGACGTCGTCCCCTCAGACCTCCTCTCCCAACCATTTTGCTGGCTAACGTTCAGTCACTGGACAACAAACTCTGTGAAATGTAGGCACGTATCTCATACCAACGAGAAACAAGGGACTGCTACATTATTTGCCTCACAGAAACCAGGATGTCTGCAGAGGTTCCAGACTCAGCCATCAAGCTTACGGGGTTCTCCATGCAGAACGAAAGAGCTCACAGGGAAAAGCAGAGGTGGGGACATTTGTTTCTTTATTCACAACTTATGGTATGATGAAAGGAACTTAAAATCTATTAAATCCTTCTGCTTCCCTGACCTGGAATTTCAAATGCTTCTGTGTTGATCATTCTGGCTACCGAGGGAATTCAAAGCGGTCATAATCACAGCTGTTTACATTCCTCCTCAAGCCAACACAGACCAGGCACTAATGGAACAGTATGGGAATATAAGTGAGCAGGAAACCGCGTACCCAGATGCAGCGTTTATTGTTACGGGGGACTTCAACTTCAGAACAATAGCTCTAAAATATTTTCAACACATCACCATCAACACACGTGGTGATCGTGCACTGGACCACTGTTACTCTCCTCTCTGGGATGCTTACAAATCTCTCCCCCACCCACCTTTCAGCAAATCGGATAACTCTTTCATTCTACTGCTGCCTGCTTATACGCAGAAATTGAAACGGCAAGCACCCATCCTCAGGACAATTCAAAGCTGGTCGTACCAATCAGACGCTATACTACGGGACTGTTTTGATCACGTGGACTGGGACATGCTCCGGGCAGCGTCTGATGAGGCGTACTCAGAAACCGTAACGTGTTTCATCAGGAATTGTGTAGAAGATGTAGTGCCGACAAAATCAATCCACATCTACCCCAACTAGGGCTGCATGATGTGTCATTTAAGCATCGATATCGCGATGTACGAATCCACGATAGTCACATCGCAGGATGTACGATGTAGGTTGTCGTAGTTGATCCGTTATTAATTAACTGTACGGGCCAGCTGCTCCCCGGCCCTTTACGAATGTGTGTGCTGACTATATGTATGTGCATATTGCACATTTTCACCTGTTGAATTTTTTATGGTTATATGTTAACTGTTTCTGCAATTTCTGGAGCAAGCTCCCAAGAATTTTACTCACCAATGTGCTGTGGTGATGTGACAATAAAAGTGACTTGACTTGAATTAAGCAGGGTAAACTGGGTATTGTGAAAAAGGGAAGAAATAGTCTTTATTTTCGACTAGATTTTTACAGTTAGTGTTTAAGTGTTTTAAACCCCAATAGACCCTATCAGGGAAAATATATTGATTATCAAAAAACCATAATGTATTGAGGTTTAATATTTTTGGCTATATCACCCAGTCCTGCTTCAGGCAACACGAGTGAGAGTCAATTTCACCAATAATTTTAAGGAAAGTGATTATGGCAAAAGTAGAAGGTAATAGAATAAACTTAGTTTGCTCATTTCTGTCTGCAAGCTTGCTCTCTCCTGCTGTCAGTTTCCTGTCTGTGAAGTTGGGACCATTGGCTGGTCATATCCACTGCCTCTGCCTTGAATCCACATCAGACCTTAACTTGGCAGGCAGTGTTTGGCTGTGGAAAGTGTCAAACCTCCCACTGCCTCTAAATAAACTAAAAACGTCTTCTCTGCTCGCTATATATGAACAGAGTTTGATCACTGTTTCAGTTCAGTTAAGCAATTCAGTAGCCTAAGTGTTTACTTTAGCCTCTTCCTGTTATGCTGGCATATCAAAAGTTCATGAACCGTTCGGACTACAGGTATAATTATGGTCTTGCTATAAGGCCTTTAGGTTTTTTGGTGTTAAACTGAGAATTTTTCAAATAAAATAGTTTGAAATTATTGCATACAAATGATGACAAGTTCTGAAAAACATGGTATAGATGTAAAAGGGTTGAAATCTTTATTCTCACTGATTCTTGCTCTACTTAATTATATATATATATATATATATATATATATATATATATATATATATATTACTATATTAAAGTTTAATGCATTTACTTTCTTAACAGCCCCTTTGTCCTTTTTTGTGCACATGCAAATCGTGTGCACATGCAAAATTAATGTTTTCATAACCTTTCATCAAAATGTAATATCATGGTGTGCCTCTTAAATGCCTCCAACACACTGCTTTAATTTGTATATAACTCCCACTTACAATCCAGTCAGTTTCAAATCGATAAAACCAAGTCTCTTTTTTTCCATCTTTTAATACTCATCCAATTTTTCTGGAGTGAATACAAAATATGATGCTAACAGTGTCTCGTGTTAACTTTAAACATCAAATGTGATTTCATTTCTATGATTGTGTTGTATTATTCAGATATCCCTTTCTTTGCGCACAAACCAATGACTTGACACTGGTTACAGTTAGAAAGGAAAAGAATATGAAACGCATATGAGCCATAGCCCAGCAATCAAACAAAAAATGCAAACAAATGTCATTTTGAAATGCCATGCTTATCGTGGCTCATGATCCAGCAATCATTGGTGTGAAGCCAAATGCTTCATTTGAAACAGATACTGAATCATCAGATATATCTATTACAAGATGGCGCTGAGCATGGCAGCCGTGTTGTTGTGAAGCCAGGCTGCCTTATTATGACTAATAATGACTCTAATTGAGCTCTGTCTGTCTTCTTTCTGCTGGCCGTAGGGGTCGTGTATGTCTTTCTCTTTCCTATAATTTCCCTGACTGCACAGTAATGAACTCTTGAGTTTGTAGTCAGGATTGCAAGATCCTCAGACTGATGTCAGATGCAGGTGAATTACAGAATGTATATTGAAAATGGCTATTTTTATACTGTAGGAAGTCACATTTATAATCATACTGCGACAATATGTGAAGAAGAACCGTTATGGTTTTGTAAAATTTTCTGTAGCTATAGTAAGACATTAAGTGCCTATGGAGGACTTGCACAGTGATGAAGAGCCAGTATTTATTTTTGCTCAGATAGGCTTAGACACACAGCTTTGTCAAAAAAAATAAAAATAAATAAATAACCTTTTCTAAAAGACACATGTAGCATTTCCCAATTATTTCACTCTTTATACACACACAAACAATGCAAGTATTTAAAGCAGCTTTTCCTGAAAGTTGGAGGGGTGTGGGTGAAAATTCTCTACCTAATTTTTATTTCTCAACTAAATTGGTTCTTCGAGGTGTGAAACAAAAGACTTAGAATTACGGGACAACAGTAGTGGTGTTTTTGGATAGAAGACAACTGGCTCACTATTGAACTGTGTTCTGGAATATTTTTTCTGTACATGGCATAAAAACACAACACGCACACACACACACACACACACACACACATATATACACACACACACATATATATATATATATATATATATATATATATATATATATATATATATATATATATATATATATTAGTGCTGTCAATCGATTAAAAACTTTAACTAGATTAATCACACATTTTTTCTGTGATTAATCGCAATTAATCGCAATAAAAAAAGAAATTTTTTGTATGTTTTTAATATATTTTTAATGTAATAATTTCACAGTTAAATTTAAATACTTGTTTAAATGACATCTTTTTATGAATGAAGGCCAGTATTACTGATATTAATACAGCTACTGATTTTTTTTAAATTTTTTTTTACATTTATTATTAGGCTTCAAAAATATAACAGTTTTTAATTTAAGTAAACTTAAAACAATGCTAACATAAACCCATAATAAATGTCATGTTTACTCCTGCCCTTCCTGTCTTAACAGTTAGGAAATATACAGAAATTTAATAAAGTTATCAAAGTTATATGCAGTCTGCACTGCATAAACTATAAATTAAATAGTTAATCCTTATTGAAGCTACAAAAGTAATTTAGTCAAGAGCAGCGAGTCATTTTCTCTGTTCCCTTTGTTCTTTTAACTTTACTGACAGGAAGCTTTATTGGCTGCTGTCCCTTTAAGAGCAGACAGACACACGGATCTCACCGTTTATATACTGTCTATGGATCTCGCCTCATTCTCTCACAACTCTTTTTGTTCATTTTAGACTTTATATAAATCATTTAAGATTGCTCTTATGAGGATAATCGACAAAACTGGCACTTTGGGATGTTTATTGTTAGTTCAAGCGCTTAAGAGAACTGGATTCTGGCGCCCTGTCTATGCATTGTGTGTGTGTGTGTGTCACATAAGGGCATTCACAGACAGCGCATTCTCTTTTGTCTTGCCGCGCTTGAAATGTTTAAAAGCATTTAAATGAATAAGAGCGTGATCATATAATGTAAAGCTAGCCAACGGATGGCAGAAAATACGGATGCTGCGTTAAATATTTTGACACGTTAAACCAGACAAAAATTAATCGCATGCGTTAATGCGTTAACGTTGACAGCACTAATATATATAATATATATATATATATATATATATATATATATATATATATTGGTCATTAAAAACATATGAATAATAATCAGGGGTGCACAAAAGTGGTACACAGGTGCGCATGTGCGACCAAAATAAAAACTGTGCTGTGTAAATAAGTTTTTGCTCATTTGCATACTGACATGGTTGACAGCTGTTAATGCACATTGCCATTTTAGATCAACAAACTGTAAAGATTTCTATTCAAACTAACCATGTTATCTGCACTGTTTCCAAAGCACAATGCAAAACATTTAATGACATTTCATTAACTGATGCTCTTCGGGAATGCCAAACCCAGCAGCACGTATACTTAACTGTCGGTGACCCACCAAAACAAAAGCTTGCTGATTTTAAGTCTGGTAATAATGATAATGATAATAATGAAAACTCATATTACATTTGTTTATTATACTAAATGTTAGCATTTTATTTTTAAGTTTAATATAATATCATTGTATTTTATTGAAAACTCCCTTTTTATTTTAAACTATAATAATATCACACTTTTATTATTTTGATAATATTTTGATAATTATATTTTCAAAAAACTAAATAAAGTGCCATACTATTAATATCAATATTATTAATGTATTATTTTATAGTTATATTTAATGGTTCACACTTGGACATTTGCAGTGTCTGAGGACCATACCAAATTTTCAGGTGAGCTTATGAGAATCAAGCTGAAAAACTTATGTGCACCCCTGACAATAATAATAATAATAATATTAATATTGTTAATATTATTAACATTTGTCAGTTGGGTTAGAAAAAATGGGTTGGGTTATGTTGTGACAGAAAAAAAAAAAACTATAATCATACATCCATAACCCCTTTTTTTTTTTCTTTGAAAGATGAAGAAGTTTCAAAGTACTGTAAGTGTTATTATTTTTAAAGAAAGATAGCAGTTGCAAACTTTGCATGTAAAGTATATCACAGAAGGCTTTTGATTAGGTTTGAAATGATAAAACAGTAGAGTAAATACTTCTTTTGAAACCACTGCCTAGCTCTGGAGCTTTGAGTCTTTAGCCTTGCATCTCAGACATACGTTTCTCTCTCTCTCTTTCGCACTCTCTCTCTCTCTCTCTCTCTCTCTTTCTCTCTCCCTCCTTCTTTCACAGCATATTGAGCTCATTCGGAAGACTAATAGGAGATCTCACTGTCACACTTCTCCTCAGACAGCATTAAGGGTGAAAAAATATAATGGCTAGTGAGCTGGAGTTTGCTCTCGGCTTTGACTTGCGTGCCACATCTGAGTCTCATAGAAGCAGAATTTTAAAGGCCCAAAAATGCATATTATATGACAGGCTTCAAACACCACACCGCTATCTATGAGGCAGAGAGTGGAGCTGGGGGTCACAGTCACATGCCAATTTATAAAGCTCTTTTGGAAGTTCTTGAATTAGATAATAAATATCACGGTTTTTATATCCAGTGAAGTTTGCAATGTCACCTATAAAGCCCAGGACACACTAAGCCATCAGTGAGCAATGGTCGAGCTAGTTTGTTTGGTGTGTTCCACTCGTCGGGCTCTTCATAACAGTTTGCTCGATTCAACATGTTGAATCTGCCCAGGGTCGTCGGCGAGAGTGAGAGCTCTGATTTAATGTTTAGTTTAGCAAACAAGTCAGACAGAAGGCTGTTCAAATGTTACATGATCTTTCCCAATCATTCTAATATGTGAATGTTTTCATAACAGCATGAGCCGCATAAATTGGTTAAAGTTATCAACTTTACTTATATTCAAAATGGTAAGCAAGCACTGCTTTGTTTACATTTCGTATATCTGCGTTTATCTCGTATATCTTTGTTTCGGTTTCTCCTTTTGAATGACGAATATATACTATTAATAGCTGCTAATATGAACAGGTCGTTCTTCTCACGCATGCGCAGAGCGCACATGTTAGTTTGCCGTTGGCTGTAGTCTGTGCGGTGTGTTCCAGCTCAGCTTTTTGCCTCGACGCTGCTGACGCAAGGCGACAACACCGTCGGCTTTGGTCGCAGCCAGTTCTTTGAAGTCGGCTTGGTGTATATGGGCCTTAACAGGATCTCCTCCCTTGAGGACACCAAGGTTCAAATGAGGTTCAGACTACAGAGCTGTGATCGGTGTTATCACAGTCACTTTGATTTTATTTGTTGGTGCCCTTTTGAATGACATGGAAGTTGTTATACTAATTAAAAATTGACCTTGTGCTGTCCTGAATTGCCACTAGTGAACACATCTCAGATGAGGCAGTCAGAATTTTTCCATATTTTCTAACTGGTTATGCCTTTGTTTTGAAATGCTTTTAGACCAGAATAAAGGATGAATTGAGGTGATAGTGGAAGAAAGTATGTTTTATCTTTGTGTTTAATTATTCAACCGTAGATCTTTGTACATGGTTTTGGGAGTCTTGCATGGAGGTTGACTGGGTGCTAAAAGCCTCTCAGTTCCATTCAGGTCTAGCGTGAGTGTAAAAAAAGAAAGGAGCACGATAGATAGACAAGAGAAAAACTCTTTAGGCAACTAACTTTTTCATCTTTTTTTTACAGATTGTTTATAGCGAAAATGATTTTGAATGGATTGTATGTACAGTATTGGTGTTCTACATGCACAATAACAAACATTCAAAAGTTTGGGGTCAGTGAGTTTTTTCTTTTTTTTATTATAAATACTTTTATTCAGTTTAACACCATGTCCTAACTACACATGACACAACAAGATTCCAGTGACAAGCAATTTGGGTGTCCACACCAGATGCACCACAACAATGCAGCGTGACAGATTCAATCAAATGCCACAGCCAATCAGAAGCGTGTTTGGTCGGGCTCTCTCTGAAAGCACACTGCACTCGCAACAAAATGTATACATTTATAATCTAATTAATAAATATTAAACCTTTTTAACATTATTAAGTGTCGAGTGACTGATACCATCTTTGTTATGGAATATGCTTGTTGGTTCGCATTGAGTTCTCAGTTTTAACGTAGGACTACATATTTGTTTACATTTATTTTCAATATCTGAGGTAAAATATCCATTGTTGCTTTCAGTATGGCTATACGCCAAATGATATTCAAACTCACATTAGACATTCTTAACTTTGAATAAAGCACATAATAACCTGAGATTATATACTGTCATATAGTTTGTATGTTGTTCCAGCCTAGACATCGCAAAAAACGAAACCGTTTCTAAAATAGAAATTTGATGACAAAGCCCTCTCATTCTGCCTGATTTCAATTCTAAATGGCTTAGTCTAAATGGCCGTTTGATTACAAATAAACTCATGCACTCAGGTGACCCCCCGCCTCCCCCAAATTTATCTGTAATTCACTAACATACTGTAGCTTTACTTCAATGACCCCATTTCCTGCGCTAACGTGGGGACTTTACATCCAAGCTATCAATAGGAAGTTATTTCACTCTGCCATCATTCCTTTTCATTTTCCATCTTTCTCTCTTTCTTTGCACAAACTCAATTCAAGACTGGGAAGAAAATAGCAACTCTGTCATATCTAAAGAGGGTCAGCTCATATCTGGCCGTTATTCTTATGTCAGATAATTGTGTGAGGCCCTCAACAGGAGCCTCTATAAAGACTCTAATGGAGCAATTATTTTCAGACAAAAGGTCACCTCAGCCATGACGACAGGCTGGGAATCAATAAACCCCCAATTATGACTAAATAACCAGGCAAGGGAATTAAATGGCTGGCCCTATATTTGGCAGTATAATGATCAAGGTTGCATTAAAAGAATAGATTTGGAGACACACCTTGTTCCCTCTGTGTATTTTTAATGAGATATTGCTTACTTAGGGATCATTAAAAATGAATAAATGACTCTCTGTTCTCCAGTGCACTGCTTCATCGATAGCCACCATCTCAAAGCCAACCCATTGTTCAGCGACTGGAAATAGAGCATGTTGCTTATAAAGGAGGGAAAGTGTCTGACTTTATGGTCGTGGCGAGGATTATACTTGGAGCTGGATCGATTTTTGTGCTTGTTGTTGAGATCAAATAAGCCAGCCCTTAGGTGGGTGTTAAAGTTTCTGTGGCGGGGCTGAAGTCATAATGTGCCAGGAGGAGAGATTATGCCCATCTCAGGAACAACACGTTGACTTCTTTTCTTCTATACTTGCACTCTCACTTGCATTTCCCCTCCTTCATGCATTAGAGCCAGTTCTCATGCCATTGGCTGCTCTGTGGGTCATTGGGATAAGTGCTGCCTTGCGTCGTCTCAGAAGGTGAAACATGCTGAGCCCCCAGCCGTTGGTGATTGCTAGTAATTTACACTTGTATCAGAAAGTGCCATTTGTGAACTGCACAAAAAGCGCCAGCTGTTAATGAATGAAACCCATTGTAATGCCGTGCAATACACTTGTATGTGGACAAGTCCTCAAGGCATCTGCAAGGTCTAATGCACTTGTTCCACTAGATCAAAGTTGCCATAGCCATGGCACAAAGTGATTTCCTGAAAGTTTTAGAAAACTGCAACTAGTCACATTGCATTAACACGTTGCTGCTGGGCCACATATTAAGAATACACCATTTAGTCCCTTCCCAGGTGTCTCAAATACAGATGTTTCATGTTTAATTTAATTAGTAAGAGACAGTAATACAGTCCTTCCTACATTGGACAGACAGAAATATGCAATACAGTACAAATTCAGTATTAAAATATAATAAACTAGCAGGTGGTTGGCTCTGTAGCTGGTAAAATCGATGACTGCATTACAGTCTTTTTTTAAGGGGATTTGTCTTTTTTCAGCACCTCTACGGAGAGACGACATATGGCATATGGCTTCACTGAGCTGTGTAAAGCTTTGGCCTGTTGAAGTCTCTAGCTGCTTATGAAACAGCATTCCATCAAGTCTTTTATTACTCTCGGGATTCACTCGGATGGAGTTTTGATCTTGCAGTGCATAAATCCCGAAGGTTAAAAAGCAAGCATGCATCGTTTGCAGTAATGACTAGGTAAGAGAACTTTGGCCCAGACTGTTTGCTCCATTACCTGGTTCTTTATAGTGCCGGTAAAAGCATTTCAGACTTGGATGTTGGTTTGAAATTTTTGTTACATGTCTTTTTAAAGGACTTTCACACTTTTCTTAACCCTAGATTAACATTTTAAAGCCTGAATTACAACCATAATTTATGGGGTTATTATGTTGCGGTGTTCATGAATAAATGTAAATGTCACTAATACTAGAATGCTTTACACAGTAATTAATTCCCTTACCTGTCCAAAATAAAGAAGCATCTTGGGCTTCGCTACTCACAATTGTCACCATCATCAATTCTGCATTCTCAATGTAATACCAGTGCTTTCTTTCTTCTGTCTTCAGACCTTTTCTGCTTCTTCATCCATACTTGTACTGCTTTACTCTTTGTCACAACTGGTAAAGCACAATAATAAGTGTTTCATTGTCTAATCTTCACTCTTAAGTCAAGTCACCATTATTATATAGCGTTTTTTACAATGCAAATTGTGTCAAAGCAGCTTTACAGTATTAACCTGTTAACCCGCACCTGGACGCCGGAGCTCTGAATGTTTTTTTTTTTTTTTTTGCACTTGTCAATGTTTACGAATAGATTAAATGAAAAGGGACATAATCTTGACAAACTATATATCATTCTAAAGGTCTAAGCCTCATAGAGCACATTTAGTCCAACAAAACAATCACATTGTAATATGGATGGTTATTCCATTGTTTACATATCTTTTCCTCTTGGAGAGTTATTCTTTGTATCTGTTATGGCAATAACTTGTGCTCAAAAAACTGCATCTTGGTAGTAAAAAACGTGGTTTTATCACAAACAGAATGAGACAACCATTTGAATTCTGGTGCTCTCGTGTGACAGCTCGAGATGCAAGCTGTGATACACCTGTCATCTGTTTTTTTTTTTCAGGCACTTCAGTGTCTATAACTTTTTATCTTTTTGATCATCAACTCTGGATGATGGGTAGTAAAGCCTAAAGTATCTTTTTTCCAAAGATTAAGATTCATATAAATTGTGTGTGTAGTACACTTTTATCAGGAACTGTTACCATTTTAAGTTAGGTAGGTAATTTTCAGCTCTGAGTCCCAAAATGGGGGGAGCAGGTTAATGGGTAAAATGTGAAATTAGTGTGTTGAAATAGTGTGTTGTTCTCCTCTGGCCATACAAAACTGGCAGTTTAAACCTGGGCTGCGGTCAGATTGTGCAGAGGACAATCTGGTTCACGTGGTTTTGTCCTGATGGCCATCTAGGCAACGAGGTTTTCGGAGGGATCACAAAACAACACTAAGCTCCTAGCATGTCTTCAGAGACGTTAACCAATGAGTGTGAGGATTCTCTCTGATATTTGGTAAAACACTGCAGGTCACATTAAAATTACGAAATACACTGAGGGGGGCAATCTGAACACTTTTGACCAGAACGTTTATAAGCAGAGTCTAAAACCTTCTTTGTAAAATTGGTCGAATTTCACAGGGTCTTTTGCTCTGCTACTTTTTGAAGCTAATAATGCAAAAGCCAGTAAGTCCACACTTTTGAAATCGCATAAAATAAACCACCATGTAGCAAGACTGCAGAGGAACAGCCTGTGAAAATAATGTGTCATTGTAACATTTCCTTGATCCAACCATGGCCCTTTCCTTTTATCCCTCTGCAACGTCATTGAGGAAGAGGGGTCAGCAGAGTTGTATGAGAGAGAATTTAAAGAGGACCTTAATCCAAAATTCATATGGCTGCTTGCCATAACCCAATCATCTGCAGCATACGGCCGCTTTAGAGTCAGGGAGAGAGGAAGTGAACTACTGTACACTGAGAGACTTCTGACAGCCTTTCAGGTAATGAATTTGAAAGCGCTCAGCCAACTGTTCTCAGCGTGGCAGCGCTGCACACCTGCTGGAACTCCAGAGCCACACCATAACGTAGTTACTTTGCAGTGTTTTAGCACTACATAGCTGAAATGTTATCTGCTGATGTAATCTCGCTTGCAAGGCACCCCAAGCTGTGTTATTCCTTTAAATACTATTACTGCCTTCTCAAAAGACATTAATCAATGTAAAATTAACTTAAAATGAGGTGGAAATCACATTACTACCGCCTGTGTGGCTGTCATCCCTACAGACACTGACAGGCAGACAGTCAGATAGGAGAGATGAGGGGCACTAGATGAGGATGTAATAGATACAATATCCAAAGTAATTTCTTGCTATTTTGTGCCCTTTCTCTAATAGCGACGTATAGTACACTGTCTAAATATCACCATCATACCTCTGCCTAATGTTCTTCGACGACACATCCCTCTCGTATAAAGCAGACTACTGCCTCGGGCAGATATTGCCTCTGTGAAATCAGAATTTTTGATTGATGTGCCGCCAGACATTAAATTGGATGGCAATCTAGCATTCATTCTCAGCCTCCACTCTCAGTTTAATGTGAATTACTCATAGAAATTAAAGGAAGAAGCCAACTTTTTTGAGCGAAGACATGGTGCGAAAAGCATTTCTGTCCAGTTTGGAAGGTTTCGCCTCAGTAGCTCACATTATTAGTGTTGCAGCAGCTGCACACTGAGCACTCCAATGGATCGAATAGCCAATCTAATCTCAGCAATATTAAAATGATTTTATTTTAGATTTAGGCCTACATTTACTTAAATACTCTTCCCTAAATTTTGCCTCTATTTAATGAGATACAAAATACACATTACTGGGATGTGACAAGCCTTTTTTAAGTCAAACAAGATAGCGGACTTCTCTACAGTATGAATGGTGGTTCTACATTAGGGCTGTGAAATATGGCCAAAAATATTAGAAAATATTATTACTTTTTTGTCACAGTCCTCTGTCTTTCTTCCACTGTCTTCTGTGAGTGTTGTGTTTGTTTGGTGCCATGTGCTCCAGTGACTTGTCTCATGTCACTTTTTGATGATATTCTAATTATATGACCAGCACCTGTATACTGTATAAATAATGACAGGGTTGAATTATTATTTTTTTTAATTATATTCTTTTAAAAGAAGAAACACTTGTTAACAATTTTAAAAGCTTTGTTCATCTTTGGAACACAATTTAAGATATTTTGGATGAAATCTGTGAGGCTTGTGACTGTCCCCTTCACCGCCAAGTAAATTACACTGTCAAAGTCCAGAAAAGTATGAAAGACGTCGTCAGAATAGTCAAGAATACTTTTTGTACATGAAGAAAACAAAAATAATGACTTTAATCAACAATTCATCTCCTCTGTGTCCTCCACATCACCGTAGCGCCATTTTGGAGAATATGAGCTGAACGCATGCGCGTAATTTACACGGGGGTTAAAGTTTGCACTGTTCATTTTCTTTATTAATTTCATTTGCCAGCAAGAAAGATAGTATCACATTTTAAATAATCTGTAATGTACCCACCGCACCGATTACTTGGTATTACCCAACCAGCTTTCTCTACCAAGTTTGTTCACTATTTTGCGCAGTCGCTGGGATGAATGGTTGTAGAAAGCTGACGGAAAGATGAAAAGGACACTGAAAGGCAGCCAGATAACGATTTTTCATTGTTTGTCGACACCAGCCAAAAAAAGAAAAAAAAAAGAAAAGAAAAGAAAAATCCTGACCAAACGGAGGTACCTGTTAAGTTAGCTCAGCGTTTCTCTTCCCTTAGGGGGAAGTCGTGGCCTAATGGTTAGAGAGTCGGACTCCCAATCGAAAGGTTGTGAGTTCGAGTCCCGGGCCGGCAGGAATTGTGGGTGGGGGGAGTGCATGTACAGTTCTCTCTCCACCCTCAATACTACGTCTTAGGTGCCCTTGAGCAAGGCATCGAACCCCCAACTGCTCCCCGGGCGCCGCAGCATAAATGGCTGCCCACTGCTCCGGGTGTGTGCTCACAGTGTGTGTGTGTGTGTGTGTGTGTGTGTTCACTGCTCTGTGTGTGTGTGTGCATTTCGGATGGGTTAAATGCAGAGCACAAATTCTGAGTATGGGTCACCATACTTGGCTGAATGTCACTTCACTTCACTCTAAGTGTGGGGAATAGAGACATGACAAACAGGCTTTGTGCCCATCTTTTTAATTCCTTTATTTATTGACCATATACTCAAAAGAAAACAAAGACAAATTTAAATGTAAGTTTACTTACTTAACCTTTTCACAGTAAGTTTAAAAGTTTTTCAAGGCGACCGTTATCGATCGTAGTATCACTATGGTTCCCATGGAGACGCGTCATTCATTGCTTGTCACACCGCAGCCACAATGGCGCTGAATGACTGTTGATCTGCTTTTATTTCCTTTTTTATTCAAAATTTCACAAATTTGTTAGCTATAGCAGGATATATCTGATATTCCGATTGTGAAATATGTGCAAGTGGATGTGTTTTGTTGTTCAAACACCTTTATAAGGATCGCGTTAGTTGAGCTATATGCGCAACGTATCTATCTTATTAAAATACCTAAAAAAAGAAAAATACGTACATTATTAGGAATTTACCACCTCCGGCTCAATTTGAGATTATTATTATTATTTTCTTTTTGCATGGAGTTTGCAAAGTGACAAAATGAATCAAAGCACAACTAACGTTAGTCCATATTTTCTCAGTTTCTGAATTTGATGTTATCAGAGGCTAAATGCAAACACAATTTTTTTTTATCTACTTTTGAGTCTTATTTCATGCAAAGTGATAATATAATTCCACTTTAATTTTCTCTATTTGAAAGTTTTAATGCTGTTATTTGATGTTCAGTTTTTAAAATGTGATGTTGATAAAACACATTTTAACAGTTAAACTTTAAGCCTAGTTTATTAAAATTTTGTTGGGGTGATTGAGGACAGGTGGGGCTCGGAACCCTTTTCCTACCTCCGAAGTGGGGAATGGCAGAAAAAGTTTGAGAAACACTGAGTTAGCTGATGATTTGTTTTGTCACTGAATTGTATCTTAAGTTGCTGTTTGCTTCGATACAGTCACCCGTTTTTGGGGGGGATTGCATAATTATGCAAATTAGCATGCAATCTTTTACACAAGAAAATTATTCAACAAATAAATTAATTAATAAATTTAACCCCCCCAATGGTAGACCCAAAGTTACGCCCTTGGCTGAACGCATGCAGTGTACGCACTTCTGTGTCAGCTGTGACACAGGAATATGTTTTCAACGTGTATTTAAGCTTTAATTTGAATGAAAAAGCGCATCTTTGTGGTGCGGCTGACATGGAAGACGTGTACGCTGCCTGCGTTTAGATCATATTCTCCAAAACGGCACTACAGTGATGTGAAGAGACACAGAGGAGATGATTTGTTGAATAAAGTCATTATTTTTGTTTTCTTCATGTACAAAAAGTATTCTTGTCACTTCATAACATTACGGTTGAACCACTGATGACAGACAGACTATTCTGACGATGTCTTTCATACTGTTCTTGACTATGACAGTGTAATTTACTTGGCAGTGAATGGGACAGTCACAAGCCTCCTGGTATTCATCCAAAATATCTTAAGTTGTGTTCCGAAGACGAATGAAGCTTTTACAGGTTTGGAACGACATGGGGTAAGTGATTAATGACATTTAAATTTTGGGGTGGAGTATCCCTTTAATCTCATTTCCAGATCTTTATTTAGCATTACCTCTAGTATATCTACTTTGTGATAAGCTGTTAGATTTATCCATATCCATCAACTGATTGGTTACCCACATTCTTCGAAAATGTATCTATTATGTTCAACATAAGAAATAAACCCAAACAGGTTTGAGAGCAAGTAAATGATGACAGAAATAAAATTGTAGGGGTGAACTGTCTCTTTAAGTAGCTTTGTGTTGGTGCCGGCATCCATAAGAGGAAAAGTCTGATATGTCTACTGATATATCTTGAGAGCAGGATGGCAAATGGCCAACAAATTGCTGCCATGTAATGTAATTTCATTACAACAAATGATACTTACAGTACATAAATTGTTGAAATTAAACTCTTAATGTATTTTATTTTTTATTTAAGTATTATGTTGGCAACAGGCTGATACAGACTCTGTGAGAGTTAGGTGTAAACAGTCTCTCAAGCACAATTTATAACTTCTTCTTAATCGTTCCTCTGGAAATATTTATTTATTTATTTATTTTTCCATAGTGAAGAAGAAGGGTTGGATAAACAGCCCTGAGAGAGCGAGAGAGAAAGAAGCTTAGTGAGATATTTGGTGAGCATAACTCTGCTGAATGCGTAATTGTGTTCATACAGGTCTATTTTTGTGGCTTTAATGAGATAGTGTTTTTGCATCATGGTTTCCAAATAAGAGCTGTGCTCGCCCCCCGCCTCCTTGATTTTGTTTCCCCTCCCCTCGCGTGTTGTCTCATAAATATGGCGGCGTCCGCAACCAGCCCGGAGGCTGCAGAACTAGTATTAAAAAAAGACAACTGGCTCCATTATATGGAGATACATCAGTTTTAAGGCGTCGGGCGAACAGTTTTTGTTTTTGCATCATGCTGCTGGGACCCATGTCAGCAGACTCTTATTTTGAAACCTTGTCAGCAACTGTTTTTCCACAAATACTCACTGCAGAACTCGCTCACACTCTCTCTCACACACACAACCTGTAGTTTTCCTGCTCAGTAGTTGGAGAGTGTTGGAGAGTAACCAGCTAAAAGAAGTAACTAAATGAACTACATGTTTTAGGAGCATGACAGACACTTTTCCAGTAACAAGCTACTGCTATCAAGAAGAACGTCCCATGTAATATATGTAACCATGGTTCCCTGAGGTGCTGTGTCAGGAAGCGCTTTGGGAAATGCCCCTGTGTGCCCACACTCTGAATCACATATATAAACAGTCCAACAGAATGGCACAAGCAGGGTGATGCAGTTTACACTTTAATCCAGTGTGCCATAGAGCATAGTACATACAGCTCAGTACAAGTACACAGGATGGATCAAGGTTAAAACATAACCTAATATATACTTAGCTTTCCCTCATATGACAATGACGTGACTGGAATGAAGCAAATAGACTACAAAACCCAGACCTATCTTAATAGTGCTGCTAGCTTGCATGGTGTCTAACTGAAAATAACAATAACAATAACAATAGCTAAAGTACAACAAACACACAAAAAGACTGTACTTCCCTGGAATTTGGGCTTCTGTCATCAACAAGATCTTAAATAAAATAGTTGATCATGAGGTTTCTAATAAACATTGCATTGTTTAAATTTATTTAGTCTTAGCTTCACTGCTTTAGCATTTTTCTGCACTCTTTATAGGTATATTTGTAGCCAAAAATCATTAGGATATTTATCATTAGGATTAGGAGTGGGCGATATCTCGATATTTAAAATATATCGAGATATTTTTTAAACACGATATGGATTTTGACACATCGTATATATCGATATATTGTTTATATTTAATTCTGATTCCGCCACTTTGCTTGTTTGTCTTCTCTATGCTGTGCTCGCCCCCCGCCTCCTTGATTTTGTTTCCTCTCCCCTCGCGTGTTGTCTCATAAATATGGCGGCGTCCGCAACCAGCCCGGAGGCTGCAGAACTAGTATTTAAAAAAGACAACTGGTTCCATTATATGGAGATACATCAGTTTTAAGGCATCGGGCGAACAGCAGGCAGATGTCTACTGTAGGGCCCTATGATTTCCGCGATGCAGAAAACGCGGACGGAATCGCGAAATCCAGTCATAAAAACGGAATTTACAGTTTAACGTGGAATGTCACGGAATTTGTCAAATTTTAAATTAATTATCAAAAGTAGATCATTGCACTCACATCAAATCGCGATATGGACTAATATCTACAAATATTAAGCCGGAAAAGTCTATTTAAATATGAATCGTGCATGTTCTGCGTGTCTGTGTTAATGAATGGAGCAGAAGCGCTTCTTCGTTTTATTACACACCCGGAAGCGCGCGTGACGCTCCGGTGATTTCAGCTTCTGTCCTCTCACTAAATAAAGATGTGAACACATGAACAACATCTCCAGAACTGGACTGAGAGTCACTTCTGACCGTTTGATTTGAGTAAAACTAGCGTCATATCACATCATAGACTGTAGTATCACATACACAGAACTGTAAAGGTAAATCCGTCAAAATAAAATATTTGCCAGAAATCTATCACTAGCCTATTGTTCAGCAGAATGTAGAAAGCCTACTACTACTATTAAAATGAAACGAACATAATTTAAGGAATAATCACACAACATTTCTTCCATTTATTATTTTTAATAGTAAATCCCCTTCGTTTACCAAAAAATAAAGTTTGCTTAATTTTCAATAATTAAAAGATAAATTAAATGAATGTTTTATGCCTTCAGTTGATAACCAGAAAAATGTGAATACACAGAATTTCAGAGGGGAAAAAACATTTCACATAAGGCTATTTTAAGAAAAAAAAATGTAACAAATTAAGTTGTTTTTATGCATTTAAGTAATTACACTTGCTTAAACACAGAATTAGATAACAATAAAACATATGGTGAAGAAAAAAATAAAACATTTCAAAGGGTCCTAAACATGTAATATTTGGCATATTTGTTTTTACAGTAGTTTTTGGGGGATTATTTTTCCTGTAAAGATATCGAGATATATATCGAATATCGAGATATAGCAAAATATATCGAGACATATTTTTTGCTCCATATTGCCCAGCCCTAATTAGGATATTCTCATTAGGATAAAAAATCCCTGCCTCACAGGGATTCCACTACACTGGTTTGAATCCAATCTCACTGGTAGGTCTTTCAGGGTGGCTTGGGGAGAGAAGGTATTCAAAGCATATCATCTGCTCACTGGGGTTCCTCAGGGATTCCTCAATTATTCAGATGTTTTACTGAACATTGTTATCGGAGGAGCAGCGGCGCTGATCAAACGCTTCAGGACGGGCAGACGGGGAAAGCGAGTGGGAGCGCTAGTCAGACTCAGGAAGCACGGATTTCGAACGCCGTTGCCTAGCATCCATCTGGCAAATCTCCGCTCTCTACCTAACAAAACAGATGAGCTCCTTCTGCTCTCTTGGACAAATAAGGATTTATCACACTCTTCTGCTCTTTGTTTCACGGAAACCTGGCTGAATGACGCCATACCGGACAGCGCGCTCCATCTGCCGGGCTTTCAGCTGATTAGAGCGGATCGCGAATCAGAATCAACGGGGAAATCGCGCGGCGGCGGGACATGCTTTTACATCAATGACCGGTGGTGTACAGATGTAACTGTGTTAAAGAAGATGTGCTGTCCTGATCTAGAAATGCAGTTTGTCAACTGCAAGCCGTTCTATTCGCTGCGGGAGTTTCACTCATTCATTCTGGTGAGTGTTTACATCCCTCCACAAGTGCATGTGAGCTCAGCTTTACAAAAACTCTCTGATCAGATCACAGAGACAGAACAACAACACACAGACTCCGTTTTAATCATTATTGGGGACTTTAGTAAAGCCAATCTCTCCCGTGAACTGCCAAAATACAGACAGCATGTTACATGTCCCACCAGAGACAGTAATATACTGGATCACTGTTACACCACAATAAAGGATGCATATCACTCTGATCCACGAGCAGCTTTGGGACGTTCTGATCACTGTCTGGTTCATCTTATACCATCCTAAAAGCAGAAACTTAAATCTGCTAAACCTGTAGTAAGGACTGTGAAGAGATGGACCAGCGAAACAGAGCAGGATTTACAATCTTGTTTTGACATCACTGATTGGAGTGTTTTTGAAGCTGCTACCACCGATCTGGATGAACTCACAGAGACTGTAACATCCTATATTAGTTTCTGTGACGATATATGCATTCCTACCAGGACTTATTTAACATTCAACAATGATAAGCCATGGTTTACAGTAAAACTCAGACATCTTCGTCGGGCCAAAGAGGATGCCTACAGAAATGGGGACAGAGTCTTGTACAATCAGGCCAGGAACACACTGAACAAAGAGATTAGAGTGGCTAAAAAGACCTACGCTGAAAAGTTGGAAGACCAGTTTACTTCCAACGACTCAACTTCAGTCTGGAGAGGACTGAGAGCCATCACAAACTACAAGACACCATCCCATTGCACTGAGGCTAATCAACAACTTGCTAACGACCTGAATGAGTTTTATTGTAGATTTGAAACCCCCAACACCCATTCTGACCATCTCCCTACACAACCATTAACACCTCCTGCAATCCCCCTCTTCATACCTCCTGCTCTTCAAATCTGTGAAGATGATGATGTGCGCCAGGTCTTCAGGAATAACAAAAGAAGAAAAGCACCAGGCCCAGATGGTGTTACACCAGCCTGTCTGAAAATCTGTGCTGACCAGCTGCCCCCATCTTTTCACAGATCTTCAACAGATGAGGAGGAGTTGTGTAAAGTGCCTTCCTGCTTCAAACGCTCCACCATAATCCCCATTCCAAAGAAACCCAAGATAACAGGACTTAACGACTACAGACCTGTGGCTCTAACGTCTGTCGTCATGAAGTTGTTTGAAAAACTGGTTCTGGCTTATCTGAAGGACATCACTGGACCCTTACTGGATCCCTGCAGTTTGCTTACCGAGCAAACAGGTCCGTGGATGATGCAATCAACATGGGATTGCACTTCAACCTGCAACATCTGGACAAAACAGGGACTTATGTGAGGATCCTGTTTGTGGACTTTAGTTCGGCTTTTAACACCATTATCCCAACAACCCTCCAGACCAAACTGACCCAGCTCTCTGTTCCTTCTTCTATCTGTCAGTGGATCACCAGCTTTCTGACAGATAGGCAACAGTTAGTGAGACTGGGGAAATTCATGTCAAACAGCTGCTCCACCAACACTGGTGCCCCTTAGGGATGTGTTCTCTCCCCTCTGCTCTTCTCACTGTATACCAACAACTGCACCTCTAAAGCCCCCTCGGTCAAGCTCCTGAAGTTTGCAGACAACACTACAGTCATCGGCCTCATCCAGGACGGTGATGAGTCTGCTTACAGACAAGAGGTTGAGCAGGTGGCTGTCTGGTGCAGTCTCAACAACCTGGAGCTTAACACACTCAAAACAGTGCAGTTGATCGTGGACTTCAGGAGAAACCCCCCTGCACTCCCCCCACTCACCATCATGAACAGCACTGTGACTGCAGTGGAGTCATTCAGATTCCTGGGAACCACCATCTCTCAGGACCTGAAGTGGGACAATCACATTGACTCCATTGTGAAAAGGCCCAGCAGAGGTTGTACTTCCTTCGCCAGCTGAGGAAGTTTAACCTGCTACAGGAGCTGCTGAAACAGTTCTACTCAGCCGTCATTGAGTCTGTCCTGTGCACTTCAATAACTGTCTGGTTTGGTTCAGCAACAAAATCAGACATCAGAAGACTACAGAGAACTGTTTGGACTGCTGAAAGGATTATTGGTGCTCCCCTGCCCACCCTTCAAGAACTGTATACATCCAGAGTGAGGAAAAGGGCTCAGAAAATCACTCTGGATCCCTCACATCCAAGTCACCCCATCTTTGAACTTTTGCCATCTGGCCGGCGCCTCAGAGCCGCAAATACCAGAACAGCAAGGCACAAGAACAGTTTCTTCCCCCATGCAATCTACCTCATGAACAGTTAAATGCTCCCCACTTATGCAAATGAAAAAATTTGCAATATCCATATATTTATTTGTTACCCCTCCATCCTAGTACATCCCTGCATCTTACTCAGTCCTATGCCATTATCATTTATAGCACAATTGTTTATACACTTATTTATTTATTTATTTATTTATTTGGACCTGCAGACCTGGACCTACAGCTCAACCTGGCAAAGACTGAGATTCTTGTATTCCCTGTCACTCCAACTTTACAGTGTGATTTTTTTTCATCCTGCTAGGTTTTTTTCTTTTTTACAATTAACTCATCAACTTCGGTCAGAAATCTTGGTGTAACCTTTGATGACCAGCTGACCTTCAAAGACCACTTGCAGGTTTGCTTTGCACAACATCAGAAAGATCAGGCTCTTTCTAACGGACTAAATGTAAATGTAATGTAAAATAATATTAAGATCATGTTCCATGTAGATATTTTGTAAATTTACTACTGTAAATATATCAAAACTTAATTTTTGATTAGTAACATGAATTTATGAGTACTTCATTTGGACAACTTTAATCTCAATATTTCGATTTTTTATTTTTTTTTACCCTCAGTATCCAATGGAATGATCAGTGTAAAGCTTATTTATTCATTTATACATCTTTCAAATGATGTATAAATGTCAATTTCAATCAAATTGACCCTTATGCACAAATGCATATCTCTGTCTTTTATTTGTGTTTATTAGCAGCTAAGGTGGGCAAGGTATGTAGTGGGATGTTTTGTGGAAATCTGCCTAATTTCCCATTCTGTCTCTCTGATAACCTTTAGCTGTGCTGGTCTATGTGTCGCGCTGAGTTGACAGCATCGCTTCAGGGATGAAACAAGGGCTTATCTGCCTGTGTGTTTGAGAAGACAGAGGCCTTGAGGTTTTGTCCGAAATTCCACTTTAAACTGGCTGAAAGATACGGTTTCTTCCTCACAGATGTCCAAAGCTCCCAGCGAGAGTTTCTCTTTCCCTGTCTTCTGGCCAGAGCTCATTAGCTCTCTATTCCCTGTCTTATCCATCATGTGTGCTGACCTATCTCTCCCTCCATCACTGCGGCATGCAGCCACCACTTTACCCAATTCCATGCCGTAGAAATACCAACCCAAGTCGACAGTTTCCACAGCATAAATTTTTCTTTTCTCTACAATTGTCTGAAAATAAGCAGCAGGATTGTGTCTCTCTGCTATTTGGATAAATTTATTTATTTTTTCCCAAGGCTCACTAAATCATCATAAAGTGGATTCAACCTTTACGTGTGTCAGAGAGACCGCATGAATGGGGATTTGTAGATGGTGGGTAGATTCTCACAGCGGCCGTCTGTCATCAGCAGCCTGTTTTTAGAGGAGACTCGATCAGCCGCCTCTTCTCGGGCTGTGCCGTTACTGTGACTAATGCCTCCTAGCACTGTCCATGACTCACACACCCATTTTTAAGGCTTTGTTTATTTTTATTTGCCTCAATCTTGGCACTCGGTTTCATTCTGTCTCATGCATCCAATCAGCCTGTTGGTTTGCAGCTTGGCTGATTTTGAAATCGCTTTCTGGAACCAAAAATCAACAGTATGTGTACAGCGATTTGGTGTTTGATTTGGATTTGTTTCAAAAGTGTCTTAATTTATGTTTGGCTGAACAGTTTTAAAGCACTTCTGTCAAGCATGTTGAAGCCATTTTTCCCCCTTAAACCAATTACGTCAGCCCTCTACAGACACCTTTGAAATTGAATTGCCATTAGCTAGAATTTTACTCACCAGACTGATATACCATGTATGTATGTATATACTCCCTGGCCACTTTATTAGGTACACCTGTTCAATTGCTTGGTAACACAAATTGTCAATCAACCAATCACATAGCATCAACTCATCTCATGCATTTAGGCATCGAGATGTGTGAAGATGGCTTGCTGAAGTTCAAAACGAGCTTTAGAATGTGGAAGAATTTAATTTGGGATTTAACCCTCTGGAATCGATTCACGCGTATACGCGTTAGGAGACATTTTCTCCTGATAACCCCAAAAAGAACTTAAATTACACTTTCAGTTTTGATCGTACAGATAAGAGCAATACATCAATCGAGTCTGTAAAGGGTCTACTTTTATTTGTATACAGACATAATAACAACAAAACTTTGTGCATTTATAAAATAAAGATAACAAACAAGGAGTGCCGTCTGAAGCCTTGGTCTGCCGTGATCTTCATTTACGAATGCGTCTCAACTCAGTGAATACTCAACAAAGAGACATGAGAGATATATCTATAGAAAGCTTGACATGTCTACTTTTAAACTAAACAAGCTACCGAAAAACAAATTTTCTGTGATAAAGTAATCCATATGAAAACAACGCGATGTCCAGTATTTCATGTCTCTAATGCAAAATCTAATGCGACCACGCCATGCGGCTTGAATACGCCCATACAACAGAAGACAAAGCAGCGAGACCGTTCTTCAAGTTTTTTTATTTTACTGTTTGCTCCGCGATGAGAGGAATACGACATAATTCACCCTAAGAAGATGTGATGTGGATTACCTCAGGATTTGAGATTTCCTCTGAAAAAAAGAATGAAGTGCTCATGAAGAGATCATAAACATGAGTAAGCCTCTTTTTATTTATTTATATACTTGTATTAGGTTTCACATAACGTGTAAACATTTTACTAGTTAGACTAGTTTTTTTTTTGTAGAAAATCAGTGTGTGATTGTTCCTAATAAACTGTTTAACTGCACTCGCAAGTGAATATTAAAATATTTTTTGGGACAATTAAATATATTCTAAATAAACTACAAACATAAAAATATATACATTTATTTTGTCCTCACATTCTTTCTTGTAATTCTTCCCTCTCAGTCACAAACCGTCAAGCTGCCGCAGAGCAAGTATTACTTGCTACTATTGTGAGCATGTAATATATTATGCTACTGCATGAATCAGCATACATAAATCCTGTAGCAGATCTAAACGGGTGGAGCTGGGGGAGATGGAGGGTTTCAGAGGAACTGCAGGTGTAAGCAATCTCATTGGCTGCAGAATCAGCAGACACCAATCAGCTTGTGCCATGTAAATGATGTGAATGCCAACAGATTGTATGTAAAGGACCTATCATTCTGCACCATTTAGAATTTAGAATAACTGAACTAGATACATTTACAGTCGTGGCCAAAAGTTTTGAGAATTACATAAATATTGGAAATTGGAAAAGTTGCTGCTTAAGTTTTTATAATAGCAAGGCTGGAGATCATTATGTCAGGCTGATTGGGTTAGAATGGCAGATTTGACATGTTAAAAGGAGGGTGATGCTTGAAATCATTGTTCTTCCATAGTTAACCATGGTGACCTGCAAAGAAACGCATGCAGCCATCATTGCGTTGCATAAAAATGGCTTCAAGGCAAGGATATTGTGGCTACTAAGATTGCACCTAAATCAACAATTTATAGGATCATCAAGAACTTCAAGGAAAGAGGTTCAATTCTTGTAAAGAAGGCTTCAGGGCATCCAAGAAAGTCCAGCAATCGCCAGGAACGTCTCCTAAAGAGGATTCAGCTGCGGGATCGGAGTGCCACCAGTGCAGAGCTTGCTGAGGAATGGCAGCAGGCAGGTGTGAGCGCATCTGCACGCACAGTGAGGCCAAGACTTTTTTTGAAGATGGCCTGGTGTCAAGAAGGGCAGCAAAGAAGCCACTTCTCTCCAAAAAAACATCAGGGACAGATTGATCTTCTGCAGAAAGTATAGTGAATGGACTGCTGAGGACTGGGGAAAAGTCATATTCTCCGATGAAGCCCCTTTCCGATTGTTTGGGGCATCTGGAAAAAGGCTTGTCCGGAGAAGAAAAGGTGAGCGCTACCATCAGTCCTGTGTCATGCCAACAGTAAAGCATCCTGACACCATTCATGTGTGGGGTTGCTTCTCATCCAAGGGAGTGGGCTCACTCACAATTCTGCCCAAAAACACAGCCATGAATAAAGAATGGTACCAAAACACCCTCCAACAGCAACTTCTTCCAATAATCCAACAACAGTTTGGTGAAGAACAATGCATTTTCCAGCACGATGGAGCACCGTGCCATAAGGCAAAAGTGATAATTAAGTGGCTCGGGGACCAGAATGTTGAAATTTTGGGTCCATGGCCTGGAAACTCCCCAGATCTTAATCCCATTGAGAACTTGTGGTCAGTCCTCAAGAGGCGGGTGGACAAACAAAAACCCACTAATTCTGAGAAACTCCAAGGAGTGATTATGAAAGAATGCGTTGCTATCAGTCAGGATTTGGCCCAGAAGTTGATTGAGAGCATGCCCAGTCAAATTGCAGAGGTCCTGAAAAAGAAGGGCCAACACGGCAAATACTGACTCTTTGCATAAATGTCGATAAAAGCCTTTGAAACGTATGAAGTGCTTGTAATTATATTTCAGTACATCACAGAAAACAACTGAAACAAAGATCTAAAAGCAGTTTAGCAGCAAACTTTTTGAAAACTAATATTTATGTAATTCTCAAAACATTTGGCCATGACTGTATGTATCACTCCAAAAAGGGCTGACAGCTGTCTTCTGCTGCTGTGTAGATTCTGTGGTGTTTGTGTTGAATGATTTGTTGACAAATCAGCTGCTGGTTCATGTGTGTAGATTGTGATTTCGTAATGTGCATTAGTGAGAAATGTTGTGGTCCTTAGAGGATAAATCACATAATTAATGCATATAAAGTGGATAAAGCAGGTGCCAGAGAATAGAGGAGCCCATGCTAATTGAGTTTGGCCCCAGCCTGGTTGCAGTGGAAATGAAGCAAACAAAACTAATGAACTAAAAAAACTACATGAAATAAAGAAAATCTGCTTTTGTGTGTTAGACTTTTCCCTATCAAAAGCTACTCTCGATGCTGCGCTCAATAGCGCTAATGAGAACACGTGTGTCAAACACACCAAGAATTGGCTTAAATAACCTCAGTGAAAACGTCATTGATTACGTGCACCTGCAGGTTATAAATAGACGTGAAACGGCGTCCTCGTTAAGATCATGGGGCTTGCGCGTCGAGCTAGCTGAGAGATCAGGAGGGAGCGAGTGTCCTCTCTCTCTCGTGCTCTCCCCTGATCGCGAAGTCCCCGCCCCCGCTGCTGAAGCGCACCCCGGCGTTTCTTCAGAGCGAGACGAGGACGCGGGTTCTCTTGCCTCCGGCGATACGGAGACAGAGAGCGCCACCTCTGAGCGCACCTCGCGCGATGACAAAGCATTTTGGGAGCTTCACGAGGTCGTGACTAACGCGGTGGCCAGGCTTAAGTTAGACTGGCCACAAGAGGAAGAGAACCCTAAACACTCTAGGTTAGATGACAGATTTTTGTCAGGTGGCCAGGGGGGGAGATCCCAACATTGATCTCTCCCCTTTTTCTCAGATCTCCATGATGAGTTATCCTATTCATGGAATAAGCTTTATTCTTCACGTATTGTTGTTCCCACGATGTCAATTTATTCGACTATGGTGGGCGCTAAGGTGCAGGGATATGTGGGGATGCCACAGGTTGAGGAGACACTTGCGGGCTATCTCTCCCCTGGGAGTTCATCCTCACTTAAAAAGCCAACTCTCCCCACCAAGCCGTGTAGAGTTACATCATCTCTGGTGGGGAAAGCATTTCAAGCAGCGGGTCAGGCTGGTGCTGCCCTGCACACCATGGTGGTTCTGCTGCTGCAGGCGTACCAGGCTTACCTGCTGAAAGACCTGAGCACGGGCAGGAGTGTTAGTGAGGAGGCGTTTTCAGACCCTGGGGGTCCAGACACTTACAGTGCGGCAGCGTTGGTATTCTCGCTCCCATTAGCGCTACTGAGCGCAGCATCGAGAGTAGCTTTTGATAGAGAACATCTCAGGTTACTTGACTGTAACCCTGTTCCCTAAAAAGCGGAAACGAGATGCTGCGCCTCAATGCCGCACTGTTGACGTGCCCGGACGTCTCTCAGACAAAGGGGTAACCTGAGGATGTTTCAGTTTCACGTCTATTTATAACCTGCAGGTGCACGTAATCAACGACGTTTTCACAGAGGTTATTTAACCCTTTGGAGTCGATTAACGCGGATACGGGTTATGAGTCATTTTCTCCTGATAACCCTGAAAAGAACTTAAATTAAACTTTCAGTTTTAATCGTACAGATAAGAGCAATACATCAATCGAATCTGTAAAGGGTCTACTTCTTTTTGGATACAGACATAATAACAACAAAACTTTGTGCACTTATAAAATAAAGATAACAAACAAAGTGTGCTGTCTGCAGCTTTTGTCTGCGCTGATCTTCATTTACAAACACGTCATTAAAATGAACTGTAACTCCGTGAATACTCAACGAAGATACATGAGAGATATATCTATAGAAAGAATAGATATTCTGTGATAAAGTAATCCATATGAAAACAACGCGATGTCCGTTTTTCATGTCTCCCTTCATTATATCTAATGTGACCACGCCCCCGCGCTGAACGCGCTATTCAGATTGAAACTGAAGCGCACGGCTTGAATACGCCCATAACAGAAGAAAAAGCAGCCAGACTTTTCAAATTCTTTTATTTTACTGTTTGCTTCGCGATGAGAGGAATAAGACATAATTCACCTCAAAAAGATGTGATGTGGTTGAGGATTTGAGAAATGGATTTCCCCAGAAAAAAAGAATGAAGCACTTTATTCAGCAGAGATCATAAACATGAGTAAGTCTCTTTTTATTTATTTATATACTTGCACTAGTTTCCACATATAGTGTTAACATTTTAATAGCTAGACTTTTTCCAAAGACTTTTTCCAAACTATAATTCCTGACTAAATATATATCAAGTGAAACATTATGAAGTTTCAATAACAATATACAATACTATACCATTCAAAGGCTTGATGTAAATAATATAAATGTAACAAATAGATAACTGCAACAAATGTAAAAACAATGCTGTTCTTTCAATTTATTCCCCCATAAAAAAACCTAAAAAATATTCTCAGCTCTTTTCAACATTAATAATAATATTAATAATGATAATAATAATAATAACAATAAATGTTTTTTTTGTAGAAAATAAGATTGTTAAAAGGATTTCTGAAGGATTGTGTGAGGATTGTAATGATGCAAAAAATATAGTTTGAAAGTCAGCTTTGATTGTTCCTGATAAACTGTTTAACTGCTCCCCCAAGTGGATATTAAAGTATGTTGTGGGATAATTAAATATATTCTAAATAAACTACAAACATAAAATTATATAGATTTATTTTGTCCTCGCATTCTTTCTTGTAACTCCTTCCTCTCAGTGACACAGCTGACTGAAAGGCTCATTATGCAGCTCATTATGCAGGCCTTTGTCTTCTCAGGTGTAAATCACAATGATATTCATGATAGTTGACGCCTACTCGCATACGACTTTTACCAACAAAAAGTGTCTTAGAAAATTTAAATCAATATATTGTTTTCTGTGAGTAAACAAGATGATTTTCACATAATTTAGAAAGAAAAATTCTAGGCTACAAGCTCCAGGTCTCAAAAATCCCTGGAACCAATGTTCTTTATGTGTTTTATGGCCTTATTCAAGTGATTTAACATTTTTAGTTTTTCACTAACCACGCATAACATTTTTTTTCTCAAAAATACAATCATATACATGCATGCATTTCACATATTATTACAGCCCAGTTTGTGCTAAATACAGTGAGATTAGACTTTACCCATTTAGATATTTATAAGAAACTGAAAAAAGCACAAATGTCAGGGCATGACAAAACTTCTCCAGGCCCCAAAAATACCCTTAGACTCCAGAGGGTTAAGCCAATTCTTGGCATGTTTGACACACGTGCTTTGCAACCGGTCGAACAAAGAATGTTCTCATTAGCGCTATTGAGCGCAGCATCTCGTTCCCACTTTTTCAGGGAACAGGGTTACAGTCAAGTAACCCAAGACGTTGTGTTCTCTCCCTTCAAGCAAGGAACAGCAACAAGATTACTTTTAAGAAATAGATCTTGAAATATATCATGGCCATGAGCATCATCCCCAGAAATTGCAGGGGATTGATAAAACATCTTAAGTGCCATATTCCCTTACTGCTATTTGGAGCCTGTGCTTTGCGTTGTTTGTTTCTTGTGTCTGAGTGGTTTTATGGGGTGTTTTAATAAAAGACTCAAGCTATTGTTAAATTATAACACTTAAAAACATATCCTCTGCAAGGTCACCATCACTTAGTTGGTTGACATTACAGCACTCATAACCTCCTAATGTTTTTGATAAGGCCCAAGAGCAAGTATTAAAGTAGTATCTCACCCAAATCTGTCATTATTTATGTTGTTCAAAACCTGTTGGATGTCCTTTATTCTGTGGAGAAACACGTAAGGAGAAACAATCTATCATGGACCATGTTGCCTTAATTGTAATGTTTCAATGGTAGACATTTATTTCTCATAGGTCCTGGCAAGCATGCAGTTGGGAATGAACGATGATAGATAACAAACACAGAAAAGTGTCTTTTTAATTCTTAATGTTCCTTTGTGAATAAGCAGCCCAGCATAAACAGCAACAGCATGCTAATGTTTGATTTGCACCTTTTTTGTAGAAAGTTCTTATTGCAACACTTTAACTTGAGCATAGTGTAACCCTTGGTTCTTTTCTGTTAATATTCATGAAGTTTACACACATCATAACACCTTAATAATAGTCTTTCGGGCTAAACAAATTCTTGAGACATTAATCACCTCTCCGACCTTGACAAATATTGGCATCCACAATTCTGTCAGACAGGGTTTTGTTCAATGTAAGTCCCATGTTTGTAAACTGAGATTTGCAAAAAAACAACAACAACAAAAACATGTTATTAAATTAATGTTAAGTAGTGTACATATTGATTCAGATTATAGTGTTCACAAGTTTACAGTGAGTGTGACAATTCTGGTCTGTTATCTTTTTTCTTTTTCTTTTTTTTTTTCTTTTTTTTTGACAGGTAAGAGTATTTATTATTTTGAAAACAATTCCCTAACTGCTATGTATCAGTGTGATTATGTTGATCCAAATGAATAGATGCAACCATTGTGATATCAGTATTTAATGTACACAAAGAACTGCAATACTTATGCCAGCTAAATAACTCCTAAATGCACCTTTTACCAATGTATTTAATAATTTCTGAGGTGATTCATTCAATGTGTTCAATTCTCATGTTCGCGTATGGCAAACTGTGTTGTAAAAAGAAAGCTTGTGAAAGCTATCAACAGTAACCCAGGAAACTTTGCTTAGTAAAGTGTCATTTCTTCCATTCTTCCCATGTGTAATAAATGAGAGATGTTTGTGGGTGTCTGGAGGTCACCCTGTCATTGACATTATTTACCCTATTTCAGACAAGAGTTCAAGCTGCTATAGTCTTTCTTCTCTTTTGGTGCAGAAACAATTCTGTAACAGTTAAGCCAATCCATGCAGAATAAAAGTATGCCAGGAATGATTTATTGTGTGCATCACAGAGATATTCTTTTATGCTTATTTTCCTTTTCTTCTTCATCTTTTGAGAACAGACTGTCTGTTTATAGGAATTTTTCCATTCTACTACTGCATCCATCGCAGATGCAGAACATGTTTGTTTAGCAGTAAAACCCTACTCGATTTCACATTAGCTGGAAAACACTGGAGACATGGCAGGAATATTAAGAGAAGAATGAGTGAAAATTTGCAGATTAATCTCTCATCCAGCTCAGTGAAACATGAGCATGCACCCAGTCTGCAAATCAGATCTCTATATCAAGTGCCACATCTAAAACTGAACCCTCCATCAAACACCTGCTGTCCAAAAAATCCATTCATCCAATCTCCAAACTGCTTGTCATGTAGAGTTGTGGGGATGATGAAGGCTATCGTGAAATCTCACACTCACACCTGAAATTTACAGTTTTACATATCTGCGAATTGTGGATGAAACCAGATCCAGAAAAATATGACACTGAATTTAAGATACCTGCTTAATACCGCAGCCACATCCTTCAACTGAAAATTATACTTCAATCCATCTTCCACACTTTTCTGTGTGGAGAACATTCAAACTCCACTTTTCTGAGCTTTTCTTAGAACAGAGACTCGGACCAATGATCTTCTTGCTGTGAGGTGACAATGCAATATACTAAGTTACTAAGTCACCATGCTGTGGTTAGCATACTCCAGCATCACAGCAGATCAAGGAAGAGCTGATTTAGTTGATTTAGTTTGCATCTGACTGCAACATCTGTAGGGTCTCATAAAGCTCTTCATTATCTCCAGAGACAGACTATAAGACTTGCGCACACATTATCCATACCACCTCTATTTCATGCTCCATCTGTCTATCCCATATAAAAAGAAATGTCAGAACTTCCACTATGCTTATGATCTCTCAGTCTGTGTTGATGGTGTTTTTATCTTCTTATTTATGGGATATTTAGTCTCACCTTCTACACATCCACTAAGTATTGTGAAGTGTTTCCAGTGGCTAGAGAAATTGATTCATAATTGTCTGTGATGAAGATAAAATCATCTTTTTCGCTCTTTTATTTTTTATTTTTTGGAGCTTGATGGCAATATTGATGTACTCAAGACTGTGTCCAAGATAATATTTTAATTGTCCTGGTCTTGTCATGAACTTGGAAATATTTGAACTTGGTGTTAACTTGGACTTAAGATCATTGAGTGTTACAACACTGGGAAAAATGTGTGCCAAAGTGCAAATATGATCCGCTTTGTGTAGTGTCAGTGAGTGAGTGAGTGCACTGCTGAGGTTTTGGGTGAAATCACATTTACACTATATGAACTGTTCAGGTTACGACCTGGACTTGAACTAAAATGATCTGAACTTGACTACTGCACTGCTTTACAGACCCTGGACATTGTATGCGTTTATTGTACTAAAACAAACAACTTAATCATTCTGCCCATTCTGATTAGTTGTATGTTCCATGGTAGAAAGTCATATAGGTTTGTAATAGCATGAAGATGAGACAGTGATGACATTATTTTTTGTTTGCCTGAACTATTCATATGACACATCCCAAGCCCCTTCATGCAATATTCTGTGATCTACATATCTCTGTATTTCAGGTAGCTGCCCTTCTAAATTTAGCTTCAGCCATAGCTGTTGAGGTCACTACAGTGTGTCTATAATGTGGGACACAGGTTCAGTCATTTCGAACTGGATGGACTTTTCCTGCATGGCTGCAGGCGGGATGTTCTCTTAGACCTCTGCTGTGATCTCTCTGCCCCAGGGCTCAACATTTGGTTGTCACCCCAAACACCCATAGCTTGCCTGGGGCTCTGTTTTGGTCTTTCAATTGAGCACTGAAGCCCTATAACCCTCAGGGCCATGTAAGGACTGTAGGGTTTAGCCTCATGACTTATTCACGAAAACACATATCAGGACATGTTGCTCCTTTGGTTCTGCACCTTCAAAGCCAAGTATGTCTTATTTGGCTGTTACATACATATCCCGACAATATCAGCCTCCCCATGTGAAATTGCTTACCATCAAAGTAGTAATGACTACCCTGTCTATATTGGGCATGAACCTATCATCATAATAATACAACCACGGATGCAGAGTGGGACTGCGAGCCACCAACAATAATTGAATGCCCCGTTCTATTTCTGATGTACTATGCGTACTTTGCATTGCATTGAAGTGTACGAGACGTGAATTTAAATTGTATTTATTTACAAAGGTATATGATCACTTGTCTGTGTGTAAAGATGTTGCGCAGCGCAAATACGTGAATGAATGTTCCGAAGTAAAGTAAACTTAAACCGATTTCCCCTGCTCAGGGAGTAGGATGCAATGAGAACACAGTTCATGCACGGAGCTGACTTATAACGAGCTGATTATCTGAATTGGGTCTGTTAACTAAGAGAGACATGCAAAATATGCATAGCTGGGTGGTGCGATGATTGGAATTGAGAACCACTGGTGGAGTAGCATTTGTTATTTGTAGTTTCTCCAATCACAAATGCAGACATGGTTTTATGTTTATGTGCACAATGCAACACAACGTGTAAAAACACAGTATACATCATTATAATCCATAATTATGTCCCCATTGGATGCAACAAATGCCTTGTTTGCAGTAATGTAGGTTTTATTGTTTTTGTCTTGTAATGCCGGTGCTGTGACCAGGACACACATCACAGTAAGACAAGGGGTGTAAACATTTCCGTCACACGCTTGAGGTATTTGGCCACTCACAAAGCACTGAATAGCTGGCCAATCAGAGCACACCTCGCTTATCAGAACAACGCGTTTCAGAAAGGGACGGCATAGAGGACAAACAATAATGTACAGTATGTGGAAAATAATACCGCAATAAACACATTTAGTTACACCAAATACACAAAATAATGTTATTTCTAGCAACATCATATGACCCCTTTAAGACGGACACTTCCAAACCCTGCTGTAAGAGCAGCACTTTTCATGATACATATTATTTTTCACAATTAGTGTAGAATATATGAAAAAAGTTCCAAATTAGTCTTTTTATCACTTAAATTACCAAAGGTGGATGGAAACATGTTTATATGGATCCTTTGAACCATTTGTGTCCTTGTCCTTTTTTCTGCTGATCAGAGATCATCATTCCCTCATTCCTTATTCAATATCATGATATGTATTTGATCATTCTTCTTCTGCAGCTTTATATTGATTCCTTGTTAGGTATCAATCTGTGTTATTCATTCCATTCTTTGGAATTTTTGCCTTGATGAAACTTACCGCCCCTTACTTATGCTCTGGGCATTATGTTTGTCTGCATTCATTGACCCTGGAGCTCAGGTAATTCTCCTTGCCAAGATCATGATTGCAGATCATAGGGATCCAAAGGTTCTGCACCACATCTCCAGTTCTCTCTACTATGATATGTTAGATTGAACTCTACAAATGTCTTGGTCACACCAGGGTCTCAGTCAGCTTGAGAAAAGTGAGAATGGCTTGATGAACTGGCTCCCCGCTGTGTGCGTATTGATCAATAATGGCATGTTACACAAGTGTTGCTCAGCTCGTTTATGTTCAGTACTCACTGACGAGGTGGCTGCGATGCAGGTAATGAGCCTCACTTATGGATTGTCACATTCTCCCCAATCGAACAGAAAGCCTTCATTCCAAAGCCCTGGTCTGCTGAAGAACATGGCTTTATTGCAATTTGCACCATTGACTGCATCCGCTAACAGAGATAGAGGACTGACCAGAGTGTTTAATCTCTGTATTAGGGCTGAGAGATTTAACCAAAATCTTGTTTTAAATGGAATTGTTACTGATTCTAAATTACATTAAATCAATTGCAGTTAGTAACATAATCCACTACATTACAAATTTAAGGTAATATAATCAGACTACTTTCTGATTACTTTTCGATTACTTTTTACCTTGTTTATCACATCAATTAAAATATTGTCCCATGTTGACATATTGATATAAAAGTACAAAGATAAAATAGATATATTCAGCTATTTGTTGTTAACAACATTAAATGTGTTACATTTTACATTACATCAGGGTTTCCTATATTGGGCTTTGAGAAAGGACTGCAGGGGGATGTTGAGTTACATTTAAACAACAAAATTATACACTTTATATATTATAATACACATTGTACACACACAAAAAAAGATTTTTTTTTTTAATTAGATTAATTTGTAATTAATATATTAATATGTAGTACTTAGGTAATGTGTGATAATATAGCACACAACATATCCAGATGGGGGCTCAATGTCAGAACCAGAATTGGCAGTAAACTGAACTCTGTGTTTGACTGAGAGGTTTTGATTGTGTGTTTCATATTACATGCCATCACTGGGTTTCCGCTGTTTACTGTTAATCTTCCTTTTAGACCAGCTCCCCAGTTGCACAACAAGTCACTATGTCCTGCCATCTACAGTACACTTAAGGTCATTTGAGAATCATAAAACTGTCTTTCAGCTGGCTAAGAGAGAAATAACAGGGAGAGCACTTAGACCAGCGAGAGCTGAGAGTGGCTGGTTTGAAATTCTCCTTCTTTATTTTTGAGATGCATCATAGAGCATGAAATGAAACTGGGATCTTATTTTCCAGTTTAAAGGAATAAATTTGTGTTCTTTTAGTCAGATGCCGAAGTGATTTTTAGCAAATGGCCCCTGATACCCTCCCAGGCTCTTCCATAAGGTATTGCCAGGCAATTGCAACCTGCCAGACATCTCAGAACAATGCTTTGAGAGCTAAAAGGGCACCACAGGAATGCATTTAGAGTTCTGCAGGCTGGGGAATTGGGGGCTTCTTCTCTCCTTCTCATTTTTTTTTATTTCGCTTTCTTTTCATCAGATGCTTGTCGATAATGAATTCCAAATCAGCCTCTGTGAAGTGTGAAATTTCAGTATTATGTTTCACGTACATAGACGATCGAAGCTTGTTTTGTCTGATGCAAGCATCAGCCAGTGTTAAATCCCATTGTTGTCATATCTAGAAGGACTATCATCTGGCATGTAAATGTCAGTCATCACAGAAATCTGTCCTCCTGGAATGGTTGTTATTTGTCTCGATAAAAGCATAGAGCTTGTCTTAAGTAATAAACAAATACCTTTTATAATAGTAATATGACAATATTGGTAAAGCTCATTTGGTCTTACTACACCTTAGGACTAGGAATCATTCTACTGTACCTGATGTCTTAAGAGAGACACCCTCCTCTACCACTTGAGCTGTTATTCTTAATGTAAGAGAGTCATCATTTAAACCCAATTATCTACTCTGACTCAAGTAATCTCTTTAGATTTGCCAGTGATTCTGCTGTGAGTTAGTGTTGACACAGGCTGTAGAAAAGCCTCATACTGCGGTTCTATCAAAGCCATTTTATACCATGAGCAGGTATCCACAGGAAGTGTTAGACTCACAGTTAGTCCTGCTGATGAGAAACTTCCAAGTCGAGTAAAGGGAAAACGCTTAACCCAAATTAGTTGACTTTACTAGAAATTTGCAAAGAAACCCCTTGCACTAAACCATTTTAGTTTTTACACAAAGTGAAACTAAACAGCTTTAGTTGAATTAACATAGAACCTTAAGTTTATCCAGTAGACAAATCAAGTTTACATTAGTAGTCTCTAATATTTGGAGTATACTGTAGCTTGCATAGAGTAACTATTGCAAGTTACAACAAAAAAGACTTGTGTCTTTCTCTCATTTTAAGAATGCGCTGCGGAGGTGCTTTCTCTTAGCACCACAAAAACTGTTAACCTATCAAAATAAACAATGTAGCATATATAATATAGGTGTATCAATGCACATTTCCCGCCAGTCCTGTGTAAACTATGGCATGCAAAGTTTTATTTTTTTAAATATTGTGAGATGGCGAGGCGCAGGGAAACAACGCAGTCTGAAGCTGCTCACTTAGACAATCTTGCTCATCTCCGTCTGCTCAATCGTGGTGATGTCAGTGCCCTAAAAGATGTTACAATGGACTATTTCACATTCAGAGATAAAGGATCGGATGAAGTTACTAAACAGGATGACTCCAATGAGAGTCTATGCACAGGTGCGCTGTGCTGGCTTTTCTAAGTACAAGGTACACTATTTGTGCTATCCAAACATACAAGGGGTGATCAAAAGTTGAGTATGCAAAAGAGACTATGCCCAATGGAAAACTGTCCTCTTCAGTGTAACGCTAGTCTGTTTGTGCAATGATGCAGTATAGTGCTCCTGACAGACAGCGATCATTAAGTTGAAGTGAAAGTGAAACCCGTCTCACTTTAAACTCGTTTTTCTCAAAATTCCATTACGGAAAATCATAGCTATAAGCCAACCTTTTGTAACGTTCAAGCTTTGGACAAAATGAAAACAGGAAAAGTGCTTGAACTCAGCTTTCATCAGTCAAGATATTTATATTAACAAATTTATATCATATATAGTTGTGGCCAAGTGGTTAGAGAGTTTAACTCCTAAGGTTGTGGGTTTAAGTCTCGAGCCGGTAATACCATGACTGAAGTGCCCTTGAGCAAGGCACTGAACCCCCAACTGCTCCCCGGGCGCCGCAGCATAAAATGACTGCCCACTGCTCTGGGTGTTTGTGTGATCACTGCTGTGTGTGTGCACTTTGAATGGGTTAAATGCAGAGCACAAATTCTGAGTATGGGTCACCATACTTGGCTGTATGTCACGTCACTTTCACTGTTCACATTCACTGTTTAATGAAGATAAGGGGCCCTATTTTAACGATCTGAACACAATGTGTAAAGCGCTTGGCACAGGTGCACTCAGGGCGTGTCCAAATCCACTTATGCTATTTTAATGATAGAAAAACGGTCCGTGTGCCAGGGCACATTTTTGGAATGGGTTGTCTTTATTCTCTTAATAAGTAATGGGCGTAATGTTCAATACACCAATCAGAGTGTTATCTCCCATTCCCTTTAAGAGCAAAATGCGCTCGCGACATGGCGGATCGCTATTTACATGGCGGAATTAGTTGGCGGAAAAGCTGAATGCTTCTCAAGCGAAGAAACCAATCTGCTCGTGCGCGAAGTTAAAGCGCGCAAGCAGATCATCTACGGGACAAGCAGGAATCCACCAAAGCTTCCCGAGGTGAAGAAGGTGTGGGATGCGTTGGATGCAGGCTTTCAAATAGCTCCGTGCGATGAGTCTGTATTGGCATGATTGTTCAATTAATTAGCCAGTTTCATTTATCATTATAAGTAGTAATAGGCTGAATTGCAAACATGTAGCCTAATTCTAATACATGCAATGACTATGCATCATTACATTTTTATATTTATGTAGCCTACACAAAAATATTCGTTTAGACTGTAATCCTTTTGTTTTTAATATTTGGCATGTTTGTGTGATGCCCATCCCTGTGTGTAATAAGAAAAGTCAACGCGCACTGTGGACCAGCCCAGAGGCGCATTTTCTACCAACGCGCTCTTTAAACCAAAAAAATATATATATATATTGCGCCATTGAAAATACACCTTTTTATGCTAATTAAACGACGTGGTCCTGGACTGAAAATGTGAACGGCGGCAAACACAAACGCAGCTCTTCCTCTTCTCCGTCGGAGCGCAACAAGGCCACGCCCCCCTTTTTTGTGTATTCATGTGGGCGGAGGTTAGTCAAAAAAACTGTTTTATTGACGCCATTACTGCAGGAACTAGAGGGATGTAGTCCAAACGGGTCGTTTTTTGTAGGCGAATTCTGTTGAATAAAATATCTCGCTTGGCATTGAACTTTGAGCTTTAGAATTTTACAGATATTATTAATACTCTAACAACAACATTACACACTAACTAAAGATTAAAACATGGGATCACGAAGAACGGGACCTTTAAATCCATGCTGTGCTCTGCTCTTGTAGAAGCTGGTAATGTAGAGTTTTTGTGCGTATTAAAGATACGCCCAGCAGGTGTCATACTTCAGGAGTGATAATATTCTATTACCAGTGTATTATTGCTCCGTGCCGTGCCATATTTTGTGTATAATGTGATGACATTTACTGCTTCAATAAAAATAATTACACCTTTTTGTATTTAGATATTTCACAAATGTCACTGCCAATTTTGCAATGTCAAAACAAGTCTTATTATTGGATAATTTGTACGTGCATTATTTTTCTAATAATTTAATGCAGTTATTTTAATGAAGTTATTAGAAAGAGAGTGAGAGAGGCAGAGGCAAACAGAGAAAGAAAGAAAGAGAGAGAGAGAGAGAGAGAGAGAGCTTGTGTGAATTAGCCTGCAGCAGCGTCTCTAAACAGCGCTGTTATTACCTCGCTAGTAAGAAATGTCATGTGTATTTACTTTCTTAAAATCGTCTGTCATGTTGTTGTTTTTGTTAGTCCTGAAATTTCTGTTATTACAGCTTTACTATGCGAAGTGATATGGAACTGTAATGCGGTCAAGAGAGCTGCCTGGAACTACGTTCGCCATGCGTTTCCCAGAAAATAATTGCACACCTCAGAACGTTTGTCAGCCAATCAGATTCAAGCATTCAACGGCCCCTTAGTATAAGCCTATATAACTGTATACACACTTCAGCTGAATTCTGTATGAATGTGCCAAGTTGCTTTGATTGACGTGGCTTGGAAACTTTTGACAGTTAGGTCAATTAACTATATTAGCTGGCATATGCATTGTTTTTATTTTTATTAAATGTTCCTGCAGTTGCTTTTTACGTATTATTAGCATTGATATTCTTTGTGAACTTTAGGTACTGATACTGCAATGGTATTTGTTTACTCAGTAATTAATTATCTTACCTGTCCAAGACTACTCAGGATTCTCTGTCATCAGATACTTCTACCATGTGTATGCCTTACCAATGTTTACACTCGTTTTTTGTCTTTGTCTTCTGTCTTTTGGCTTCTGCTTTTTTGCTTCTTTTTCTGTACAGGCTCTCCTGTTGTCTCAGCTGGTAAAGCATGATAATATGTGTTTAAAGTTGCCTAATTTTTGTTCTTCACATCACTAAACAACACTAGAATATCTACAGAGGTAAATCTGAAATATTCCAGACATTTAATGAAACCGCAAGGATTGCGTTATGTCAACATGGTGAAGTACATCGAGACCACAGTTCACTTTAAGACGCAATTTTTAATCTCCAATAATATGTAACCCGGAATATGGAAATTAGATCAAGCATATCTCATTTGAATGCTATAAATATTTCAGAAAAATGTTTTAATGTCTTTAAAAAATTCAACATTATGCATATTATACTTTGGCAAATTCAGGCCTTATCTCGTCCAAGGTTGCACTCATTGTTGCAGCATGGGCAGTATTGGGGAAAGTTACTTTTAAAAGTAATGCATTACAATATTGCGTTACTCCCTAAGAAAAGTAACTAAGTTACTTTTTATGGAAAGTAATGCATTACATTGCTTTTGCATTACTTTCGCATTACTTTTTAAATTTGAGCTGGGCTTGATTGTTTTTAATATAAGATGTTCTATTTATAGCAAATATAAAAGCCCAGTCACACCATAAAGAGTAATGAATAAACCTTTGGCTGAAGGAAAAGTTCATTCATGTCTGTACAGTAGAACACAGGAGAAGAAGGTTCAACACTCTTCAGCTATAAAAAAAAAAAAAAAAAAAAAAAAAAAAACTTGAAGCACAATTGTTAGTTTATCGCAAGTCATTTCTGCTTATTAGTATGGCTGAACTGGATCACCAAAGGTGAGCAGTAAAGACATTAGTTAATAAAATGGAATTTGATACATTTGTTAACATTTAATTGTTTATTTATTTTTTGCGACCGGGATGAATTCATGCACATTCACATTTAGTCTAGAACTGCATCATGTTCACACAGTGCACACAACACCTCTGTACTTGTCAGTCAATAAATGGGAAAACAAAGTAACTGGCGTTACTTTTTTTGAAAATAGATATTTTCTTGTAAATTAAAAAGTAATGTTACTTTACTAGTTATTTTAGTTTTCTTCGTGTACAAATAGTATTCTCGTCACTTCATAACGTTGCATTTGAACCACTGATTGCAGATGGACTATTTTGACGATGTCTTTCATACTTTTCTGGATTTTGACTCTGTATGGTACAGTCACAAGTCTCCCAGTTTTCATCCAAAATATCTTAAATTGTGTTCCGAACAAAGACGTACAAAGCTTTTACTAGTTTGGAATGACATGAGGGTAAGTGATTAATGACAATTTTTTTTTTTTTGGGGAGGAGTATCCCTTTAATAACAGTTTAAATACTTGCTACATTACATTTTCCAAAAACGAGAGGATAAAATCGCTGAAGTAAACTCACTCATTGTAAAGAGAGACGTAAAGACACACGTACACACAACTTATATCTCTTTCGTGCTCTCTCTCTCCCTCTCTCTCTCTCTCTCTCTCTCTCTCTCGCAATATTTGAGAAAAGGGTTTAACAATGTCTGATTGATTACAGCCCTGATCAGACATGAAAATATGTTGTACTATCGTGCTGTCAGTAATGATATGACTTTAGCAACTTGAGTGATTTTTTTGCAAACATTAAACTTTAAATATGACTGTAAATATGAACTCATGATTGAATGTAACATAAAAAAAATATTACTTTTCATTAAAATCTTTATTAATGCAAAAAATGCTTCCATTTATGTGTCTTTTTGTTCGCTCGGGTAGCCAGTGCTGCTGTAGATGGTTTATGCTGAGATAATTCATACCACTTCATTTGAAGTGTGGTCCTAAAAAAATCTTTGAAGGGCTATCTGGCCCTTACCCCACCACTCAAACCAAAAGAGAATCGAGACACCCCTACCCCTACCCCTTCATGTGAACACGCCAAATGGAGGGGAAGGGAATGGGCCTAAGACTTTTTGAAAACTGACTGCATATTTGAAATATACTGTAGATGCTTATCACTGAAATCACCAGTCAAGAAAAATATATAATGGGTAAATCTTGACCTAAGATGCAACAAAAATTGAAAGTCTTCGGAGGAGACTTCAGACAATGAAGATTAGCAATGCAAATGTACTTTATACAACACACTTCTCTTTACTCTGCCCTGAATCTCAATGAAAGCAAATGATAGCTCACCATTGATTCAAGCATGCTAAGTGGACTTTTAAATATGTTTTGTTTAGTGTGTGCCACCAGTAAGTGGACAATTTCAGTATTGTACATTCAAATCACTCAAGTCCTGTGTTTTTATGCAGGGTGTCACCAATCCCTTGTGCCAACGATAATGTCAAGTTATTGTCATGTTTTATGCACCAGCGCCATATGTTTATTTATAGATCCCATTCATTTCTACATCCAGCTGTTTAGCAGTGGTGCAGTTTACACATGTGTAATTCAGGCCGAACAATCAGTATTTGATTAGCTCTATATGTCAAAGACAGACATACAGGTTGTACATTCACCTCACATCCTCCTTCGTGTCTGTCTGTTCCTGCCTTGTTTTTCTGAGCTGCACTTAGGCTGTAGTGTCTTTTCAAGTGTGTGTTTTTATTTTATTTTTTATTTTTATTTTTTACGTTGGCTTTGTAAGTAGTCTCCTCCAATCAGGGAATGAAAGCTGGAGTACTGCGCTCTCTCTGTTGTTATCAACAGATCTGTATTCATTTCACACCTGCCAAAACACTTTCTCTTTTATTTATTTCTTTTCTGTATCCTTTCTCTTTGTGCACACAACATGGCAGTAGATTATTATCTGAATATGTGTGTGTGTGTGTGTGTGTGTGTGTGCGTGTGTTTGTGTTGTACGTATGAAAGCACGCTGTAGTTAGTGGTCAGCGTGGGTTGCTGGTAAAAATATAAAACAAATATGATGGTGCTCTGTACTGCAGCCATTATAAAGTATAATAGCTCTCCTGGTAGGAAAGTGTTGTGGTGGTTTAATGGAAGGCAGAGGTCTTGTCATAAACAGTGTGTGGTGTGTTCACTAAGCAGCTGCTGTAATGGCCCGGTCATTATGATAATGGCCCAGGATGGATGTCATAGATTTGGTTGTCCCATCCCCATGTGTTTGTCTTATGAGAGGGCAGGTGTTGGCCATTACTGGACTGTATTGCAGGATGTTGTGGTAGGTCTAGTCTCACAGAACCAGGACAACACACACAGCATTCAGTAAAATTGAAATAGCAAAGTGTTCTCCCCCAAAAAAATACCGTCTGATCAAGTTAAGGTGACCAAAATGTAATTTGTTCATGCGATGATAAACCCATTAGTCCAATCTTTAGTGTCACATAATTTTTCAGAAATCACTGTAATATTACTGTCAATGTAATGTGTTTTATTCCTTTTTATTATACCAGTCCCCAGAGGACTAATAATTGCACATTAAAGATTTATTATTATTATTATTATTATTTATTTATTTATTTTTAACCAATGATGATACTGACTGCACCTCAAACAGTGAAATGAACACAACTAAATTAGGGGTGCTAACGAGGGACAGACAGGTGAGGATGATCATCTAATGAGGACACATGTGATCTAAATGACAATCGACGGGAAACAGAAACTAGGTCACACAGAGCACATGGGGAAAGAAAACACAACAAAAACTGTCCAGGGGTGTGACAGATACAGATTACTGATCTTTATACTGTATGCATATGTAAACACTACCAGCCAAAAGTTTTGGAACAGTAAGATTTTTAATGTTTTTAATTTATTGTATTTTTTTATAGATTTATTTGATCCAGAGTACAGCAAAAACATAAAAGTTTATAAAATTTAGTTTATTTAATTTTAATTTATTTAATACAACAAATATCAATATTTTCCCACATTTTTTCCACATTAGCTTACAATCGTATGTGTCAAGCATTTCTGTAATGCGTCTTATTTAAACCTAAATAGTTCTGATGTAGATTACATAGTACTAATTCAATACATTACATTTATTTCTTTTACTATTTAAATGAAACAACACAGTAGAGAAAAAAAAAACAAAGAAAATATATCATATCTTTAGGAAGCAGGGCATTGTGGGTAAACAGCTATTATTTTTATACAGTATGCATATGTGGGGCAGGACGTGGTGAAAGGCTTTGCTGGTTGTTAGCGCTGTAATGCCGTGTCAAATTCAGCAGTTCCATTTGCATACCGGAGAGGAAGAGTCTGCCTGTGTGATCCTGGGGAGGAAGAGAAAAATAGTGTTGAAGAACAGAAACAGAAAGAGAGAAAGACTGAGAGAGACAGAGAAAGGGACTTTAATGAGTCCTTGTAATGGGTGTCCCGGTAAACAGGCTCTGGCTACTGTTATCTCCAGGCTAATGATGTCTGCCGCGCTATTCAATTAGGACAGGAACAAGGTCACTAACAGCGCAGGCCTTAAAGAGTTTAATGCCACCCTCGCCACTAGATTTCCACTCCATTAGTCTGTGTTGAGTCTAATAAAAACGTCAGCTGAGAGAACACAGACCACAGCTGTGTGCTGCTTTCAGCTCTATTTGCATGCATTCTGCTTAAAGTTCAAATGCTTTGTGTCTACTGACCTTCTGCTTATTGTAATTTCCATATTTTGGCAGCATCTGTATGAGCAAGAGATGTAATGTTCTCTGCTTTAATAAACAAACAGGTTTGATTTATTGAGTTTAGTATCTGTTATTCACATCCCATTCATTGTTAGTGCTCCTGTCACGCTCATTTTGATGTTTTCATACTACCATTCATTTATCAAATTTGTTTCATTTATATCGACTGTCAAATATTAAGCCAGACAATCTGTTTTAGGCTTAACATCTGTGAAGTTCCCTCACATTTGGAAAAATAGTTTTTTTTTTTTGCTCTACATAGTTCTTACACACAACACATGAAGCAAATACAAATCTGTACAAGTCATGTATGCATTTTCTGGCCTTTAGAAATTAAAATGCCCTCAAGCTTTTCAGAGGTTTATTCTTTATTTAACAAATAAATTTTGCAGCATATATTAGGGCTGGACGATTAATCGAAAAGTAATCGAAACCGAAATTTAGAATATCTAACCGACATAATTTTCCCATTTTTCGGTTATTTCCTGTTAATACTTCCCCCTTAAAAGCGTGTGTAGCCACATGATTCTGCCCCTTCCAGTCAGTGGCATAAAAGCAAAACACGGAGGTGAACGCCGGTTCAACACATAGTGATGGCGCGCGAGCGGTGAGCCTTGCGTCTTCACTAAACTTTGTCAGTTGTATTTGTTTTTTATGGTTTGGACGTTAAAGCGATTAGATGATCGGATGTGTATTATTATATCGAGCTACCATGTTCACGCAGCTGCATTGTGGCACGAAAACTCTTAGTTGTGAAGATCGCGCGCACAGAGGAACGCAGTTGTCAGCGCTGTCCTGTGATTTATCACTAAAGTATCTTAGAATCTCAAAACTTATTATAGCATATTTTTCTACTTTTGAAAGAAACTAGGCAATTTACAACCCACAGCTTCACAATAATATAGAGACGGTATGACTAATTCACACACGCAATCACTCGTACTGGTACTGTTTACCTTTAATCTTTATTTATCTCTTACACCGAGCAATAATGTGTAAGAAATGTTACGAACATTCTTTAAAAAGAAACAAAAATGTTTTAAAACGTGTCTCTCTGTCAGTTAAAAAAGCAACAATATATGCTACATAACTCAAATCAGGATAATTTAGGTATGTAAAAAAAAAAAAAATGAAAACGCCGGTAATACCGCATATAGGGCCTTTGAGCCACCCATAATAATCGCAAGGGAAATTTCATAACCGCAGCAGCCCTAATGATCGTTGTTTCAGTAAGAAAAAAATATCCCACCTTTAATAGTCGATGTCAACCGTCTGGCTGAGGCCAGTCTAAAAAGACGCTCAGGACAGTTGACAGAACGCTGCTGCGTGTCGACACGAAAGCGTATCATTTTCACGTGTTCTTAAGCCTTGCCACTTGCAAATGTAACCATTCAAAAGACTTTAAAGCATTCAAACACAAGACGCGGAAAAGCTGAACTTGTCTGTTTTTGCTCTTGTACCGACAAATACATAAAAAATATGTGAAAATACCCGTCTTGGATAGTATGTTCGAAAAAACTGTCAGTTATGTCTCAAGTTAAAGTCAACAGTTGAGAAAAAATCGTATGTGTATTATATTGGATGCATTCATTGTCTCTTAAAGTGACCGGGCCTTATAGGGCTTGGGCGCCGCGTTGCATTCTGGGACGTGGCGGGCATGTTGATGAACAAATAAACAGAACGAACATACAAATTAAACACTTTCAAACAGGGCCCAGTGGTACAACCTGAACCGGGGCCTCACAAACCCCAACTATGGCCCTGTTTACAGTACAAACCTTGTCAGTGAACTATGAGTGCAAAAAAACAAAACAGAAACAAAATAATCGTTCATTAATCGTAATCGAGGTAAAATGTTCAATTAATTGAGGTTTTGACTTTAGGCCATAATCGTCCAGCCCTAACATATACACACTACCATTCAGAATTTAGGGTCTTTTATAAATTTGTTGAATTTAATAAATTGTTCTATTTTATTGAAAGAAATTACTACGTTTATCCAACAAGGATGCATTAAATTACTTACAAGAGACAGTAAAGACATTTATAATGTGTGTGTATGTATATATATATATATATATATATATATATATATATATATATGAAGAGTTATTTTGCAAAAACACATAATGTTCAAAAATCATGTTTTTTCATAGTGCATTCCAATTCCAATTAATCAAACTGCAGGTTTTTTTTTTTTTTTTTTAAGTAAAAATAACTTAACAGAAAATATATATACAGTGAACTAAAACAATTAAACACACAACAAAACATGATTAATTATTAAAACGTGACAATTTAAATCGAAATTAGAAACATTGAAAATGGAGTTATCTGTTTATGCAAATAATCTCTCTCTCTCACACACACACACTTACACACACACACACACAGACACACACACACACACACACACACACACACACACACACACACACACATAAGCATAGAAACTTTTTTTTAAATTTTATAATTGATAATAGCAGCAAATCAGCTTCTAAAATCAGACTGTATTTCTTATCAAATAAATGCTGCCCTGTTAAGCATAATATTTTACCATTCCTAAACTTTTGAACAGTACTGCTTGTCACACTAAATTACATTTTATTTTTATTTTTATTTTATTTTTGTACAGAAATGGTGGCAGAAATTGTTTTAGGCCAACAGCAGTTTCCCAGGAGGCGCTGCTCACTGACACACAACTGTCCTTGACTAACCTCCCATTTGCATTCATCGACTCACATGCTTTCTCTCTCTTTGTCTGGCTCTTTCTGTAGGAGCTGGTGGGAAGTAACCCTCCGCAGAGGAACTGGAAGGGAATAGCGATTGCACTGCTTGTTATTCTGGTCATCTGCTCTCTGATCGTCACCTCTGTCATTCTGCTGACTCCAGGTATGCAGCCTGGGAGCAAAGGGCCCGGGGCCATGAGCCTCTGGACCACACTACACACATACACACAGACACACACACATGATGCTGTTAGCAAACCAGCACATTTCAAGTGTCTACATACAGGTGCACAATCCTATTACAGACGCATCCTCTCATGTCACCACATCCTGCCAGAACACCTTGAATGTTTTCCAAAACATCTTGGCTTGTACTTAAAAATTTCAATTGGGACAAGTTTTCACATATGTGACGCAACCATGCAAACAAAATGAACACTTACAAGGGTTCTGGACACATCCAGTGTGGCCAAACAACACAAATGTGAAGTGTAATAACAGGCTTCATATTGCAACTAAATTTGCTGTAAACATGCCAAAAAAAAATAAGTCTGTCCCACTGTAATTTAAAATGGAGTCTTTTTTGGCCAAAGGCAGGAAAACTGTGACAAGAAAATGTTGTTACTTGGCAAATGAGGTCCAATTGTGAGACTGTTTAAACTTTTTTGGGGAGGCATGTTTGAACCCCAAACAAGCATTATTGACACAAAACAGAAGAATATTTACATGCACAAATACAACCAGGATCATCCGAGTGACAGAAATCAATTTCCATTTATAACTAAAATAATACACTCTAGTGTACACTATAATTCAAAAGTTTTAGGTTGGTTAGATGTTAAGATTTTTTACAACACCTCCGAGGATGCATTTATTTGATCAAAAACAGAAATATTGTTAATTATAACATTTTAATTTCATTTAATTTCATTTCGATTTAAAATATCAAAAAAAAAAATCCTCTGATGGCAAAACTGAATTTTCAAAAGTCATTACTCCAGTTTTCTGTGTCACATGATCCTTCAGAAATCGTTGAGTTGGTCTATTTTTAATGTGCCATTGCTGAATAACAGTATTCAGTTCTATCAAAAAAATAAAATAAAAAAATAATAATAATAAATCACTCTCTTCTCTCTCTCTCTCTCTCTCTCTCTCTCTCTCTCTCTCTCTCTCTCTCTCTCTCTCACACACACACACACACACACATAAATATATTTACACACTTAAATAATTATATTAAACATCTTTCCATATAGCACACAGCAGTGACATGTTTAAAAGGTAAAGCAACTTATGTCCTCACCTTACTGACTTGAAACATTTCTGCATAATCATTGTTGTTGTGTGTTTTTTTTTTATTTTTTATTATTCATTTAACATTTGGTTATTAAATGTTCCAACTTTTAAAAACCAGTTGTAGCCACATTGAGTCAAATTAAGATTAGAATACAGAAAAACCATCACCGTAAGGTATATCAAATTGAGTGTTAGTAAAGTTCCAGTCAGACTCAGAGTTTGTGTCCTTGCTATAGTGTAATTTCACAATTATTTACTTAATTATATAAGTAAAAGACATCAAGTTACTTGTAATTATGCATAATTTACTGTTTATTATAATAATACGCTGTACAATAGTATATGTAGCAAGTACAACAAAGACACTGTAAAGTGTTACTAAACTTGCGTATATATTGTTCCTCCACAGACAAAAATCTACATTAGAATAGTTAGGTTTCAGTGTTGTTCTCTGCCATCGAAATACAATCAAAATAAGAAGTGAATCTGTGTACAGAATGAGATTAAGCTCTCACTAGATGAGGAACTACTATAAAAACTACCATATAACAAGAGTGTGTATGTGGGCAGGGAAGCCTGTTACTGGACAATATAAATCTCTGTGTTCCCTTGCTCTCTAAAAGCTATAAAAATCTCCCAGCCGTGCTTTAATTAGTGTGCTGTGAATACTGGTTTGCCTTCATTAAGCTAGAAGGACCAGTCTTTGAGAAACTAATTGAGAAGTTTTGTCTGTTCCCACACATTAAAGTTTTTCTCTAATAATACGCTCAGTGTAAAGTCTTTTAATGGGAGGCACAGATTGAGATGTGACACCCTGTGTAATTTGTTTTCTGTCTGTGAGTTTTTGTGTGCTCGTGTGTGTGTGTGTGTGTTGTCACATCCTCTTTTGTCCAGTTGGACACCTTGTCTAGCTGCAGTCTTTTACTTCATGTCTGTGCTGTTTCTAAACTGGAGCAGGGGATGGTTCAGGCAGTCAGGCTAATCGAGGAAGAGAGAATGAGCACAGGCCATAGAGACCGAGCAGGTGGCATCTCTGAGTCACCTGAGTCCTGACACCTCTCCAAAACTGCGGGACACAGGACAGCGTCTCAAAGATCTCTACAGACTGCTGCATGTCTGTAAACCAGGTCACTTACATAAGTGCACCTGATTTATTCAGGAAAGGCACATTGCAAATAATCCTGTTCTTGAGGTCAACATCATTTGCAACACATTTTTCTTCTGCAGAGTGGTATCAAAGAGAGAAACAGGATGTTTAATGATAAAAACATGTAGGGTGGGATTTTATTCTTCATGGATTGATTAGAACATGGCAAGTGGTCTCTATATGACAGGTGGACAGAAGGAAGGGGTTAAAAATAAGAGGGAATGACGTTTCAAATGGTTCAGAGGGTTTCTTCTTTCTTTCTCTCTCTCTCTCTCTCTCTCTCTCTCTCTCTTTCTTTCTTTCTTTATATTTGTGTGTGTCCTTAAATGAATGGTAATGATAAATCATACAGAAGACCAGAAACCTGTTTTAAGATATATAAACAGACACATTGAACTGATCAATACAGTAAAGATGTTCATAATGTTACAAATAGATTTCTATTGCAGATAAAAGTGGTTTTATCAAAAAAAATAAAAAAGCAGCACAACCATTTCCGTCTAATGATGTTAACAGACTCTTGAAAATAAAGGTGCATCACGATGCCATATAATAACTTTTTTTTTTGTCTTAATGGTTCCATAAAACATCTGAACTTTAACATCTGAAAAACGAAAGGTTTCACAAAAGGTTCTTTTGTGGAGAAAGGTTCTTCAAATTATAAAAAGGTAAGAAAGAGATGGTTCTTTAAAGAACCTTTGACTGAATGGTTCTTTGTGGAACCAAAAAATATTCTAATATGACATTGTGAACACCCTTTGCAACATCTTTATTTTTAAAAGTGTTATAGTAATTTAAAGCAGCAAATCAGAATATTAAGATGATTTCTGAAGGATCATGCTGCTGAAACTTCATCTTTGCATCACAGGATTATATTACATTTACAAATATTTCATAAATAGAAAATCGTTGTTTTGTTGTAATAAAATTTCACACATTGATCAAATAAATGCATGTCTTTTGGTGAACAATAAACATTAAAACATCTGACAGATCGCAAACCATTGAGCATTAGTAGATGGATAGACAGACAGACAGACAGATAGATTTTTTTGAATTTTTTATATTTTCATTTGTAATCAGCTTTTTATATTTAAATATTTATATTTGATTTATTTATTATGCATTAATTATATGTGTTCATGTTGTGGTAAAATCCACAAATTTTTTTAAAGAAACTCTTTTTCTAAAAATAAATCCAACTTTAAAACCATTGCCTATCCCGTGACTCCCAGGAGGAGGTCATAGTAATAGAGCCCCTGTGAGTTCACCATCCTCCCCGCTGCCCCGCTGATGAACAGTTCACTGTTATCCACACTGCCAGATACAAAATGCTCCTGACACTCTACCACACTCCATTGATGTTCCTCTGGATTTCCTCTAGCCCGAGTGTTTTTTTCCCAATCTCCGCTGCTGTCTTGTTGTGACGCGTCCTTTCTTTCATGTAACTGATAGGTTGATATGATGAGGCTCGATCAGTGCTTTGACTGGAAAACTGGGTCATGTCTTCTTTTATCCCAGCATTTTTACGTTTTTAGACTAAATATACTGTATCTCACTGAAGACTGATGCTTGACTGACACAATGACAGCTAATTGGACATGCCAGGGGAGCTTCTTTCTCTGAGGGTTTGTGATGGAAACTCCCTTTCCTCTGATTTCACAAATCTCTCAGGAACCGTTGCACATGGCGGCTTCATACCAGGGGTCTGTCAGATAACCTTCCCACAGTTATTTCCGCTTCTCTGTCCTGTTGTTAGAGAAATTGCACTTTCCATGTGCGTAGAGATCAGCCAAGTCACCTTCCGACTCTCTAGGAATTTTTCAGTGCGACTGCCAGAGGAATTTTCACCCCTCAAAAAAAAAAGTTATTTTAGACACCTTTTTAATATTTTGCTGATATCTAAGCTGACAGCAGTGAATTGGATCAGTTACACCAGCCTCTCTCATGAATACTAACAATGTCAGAGTACATAGACAGTCCTGTGTGTACATCTTTCAAAGCACAAGATTCAATGAAAACATTGTCAGTGCATCAAAAATACAGATGGCCTTTAATAATTTTCCTCCCTCAGCATTCACGTTGCATTTTCACATTGGCAAATGATGAAATTAACGCTCTCTTCTTTTGCTCCACATCAACGAAGCACCATCTATTAAGACATAATGAATCATGCGCTGAAATGGAAGGTCTTCATTTCCTTTTAATCGTTTCATTAACTTTGGGCCGAAGGGCTGACAAGTAGGATCCACATGTCCATCAAACAAAGAGCAGTGCATATGAAATCAGCACAGTCTTACAGATAACACTGTGATCTTCTTAACCATTCCATTCTTTGAAGTGGAGAACATCTCCCATTTTCTGCTGCTTATGAAAGCTCTTGCTGTTCTTTAATTAATGCCTGTGATTTAAATGTGTTCAACTACTTGGTCCTAATTTTCACCATTTTCTTGGTAGTGGATTTCTGGGAGAGGTTCTTCACCACTCTAATATTATGCAAAGACATTCAAACATGAATTTTACCATTTAAAAATTCCTTACATAGAAGCCTTACAATATATCTTCAAAGATGCAGGATATGCATATTATACACATCATGCTATTTCTGCACTACTGTACATACCATATACATGCAGCATAGCACCGATTTAAGTAATATCTGTTTGGTGAATAAATACTCATATTTGATCAGACTGGCAGAAAGTTTTGAAACATTTTGATTTCAAATGCAACATTTATATAAACTTGTGCATAGTGTAAAATTAATTTAAATACGTATTTTACCATTTTGGGGTGGGTTAGCTTTTTAATGTTTTTTAAATAAAAATAAACAATTCTCTTAGACTCACCAAACTGCCTCCATTTGGTCAAAATACAGTAGGAACAGCAATGCTGTGAAATATTATTCTAATTCAAATTCTTAAGGTAATGTGTACTATGTCTTTTTTTTTTGAGTAAACAGAATCATTCTGCTCTTCAAAGTGCAATATACCCAGTCAACAATCTGCATCCCAGTTCGCACTCTCCATACTAGCAAGTGCGGTTCATGTGATTGCCTTCAAAATCATAGTGCGACAAATGCAGGTTGCCAGAAATGCCTGAATGGTAAACTGTTTCTGGCAGACGTAAGTGTGCATCCATGCAGGGTTTTTGTTCTGCTATTACCCAAAACCCATTACGGAAAAGGGAGGAATTTCCGGCAAAATGCAGAGCCAAAACTGCCACAACATGTGCAAAATGTTTTTTGTAATTCTCCAAATATCTTGCTGGAGTGAATAATAAAGGCCTAATACTGAGGTTTATGCGCTAAATGGCTGCTTATGGCAAATGCACTTTGTAAATGGGCGTTTACAGTGATGAATATTCATCTAGCTGTAATGGTGGGCAGCTCAGCTTTAATAGTGCAGAGTCCAGGCACGCTGCAGACTCTGTCTATAGCAGGCAGCCAGGCAGAGAAACTTCCAGCTGGGCTCATTTCTCCTCTGTGCACCATGCAAGAAAATCAGCCCTCAGCTGTCAGCTCTAACACAGACACAGCAGCAGGACATAAGACTTGAATATGCGTCCAAGACATTTCATTTGTTGTCATTCTTTGAAATTCACTTGACTGAACTCATTGGCAAGGATTATTATATTTTGTTTGCCTAATAGCTGAATGTTTCTGTAATGTGTCGGTTTACCAGCGGAGTTATGTTTCTGCTCACGTTTAAATGTTTCCTAGTATCAGCCTCAGGCAGCATTCCCACAGACTGCTCATGGGCCGCCCAGTGCATATTGCACACAAAAACGGTGGCCGGCATCAAAAGCTTCTATCAGATTGCCTGGATTTTATGCAGCGTCTGATGCAGTTTTTATCAGCCCACCAGGAAACAAAAAAGTCGTGTTTACAAATTCTGCTACAGTGAGCACTTCTGATATGTTTTATTATCTGAGTTCTTTGAAATACTCTTTGTAATCCTGCTGATTTGAAAGACTTTAAACAATTTACTATGATGGCTGACAGTATCATAAACTATTAACTCATAAATATCAATGTGTTTTTACCCATGACAGTTAAAAACCTTGCCTTGTCATAAAAAATTAATAATGATAAAAAAAAATGAAAAAAAACTTGACTTGACCCTGACACAGGTACACAATCATGTAGGGGTCCTTTCATTGGTAGAATATTACTGTTAAGTTTTTAATACAAATTAAAGGAAATAAAGAAATAATAATGAATTTAGTCATTGAAATTCTTAAATTGTTTTATGCCAAATGGCACATAGAATTGTCAAGAATGTGTTTATTTCAATTCGTTTTTATTTTATTTATTTATTAATTTTTTATTGTCAGTGGAATCACCCTGACATTTTTCCTATATCTTAGATTTGACCATTAAAAAACAAAAAACATAATAAAAACATGCTAATCACAGAAAAGGTTTATTCCATTCATTGTGTATTTGCATGGATTTGTATGTATTTTCAATGGTTTTCCAAAAGTTTATGGCTTCAGATCTTTGTTGAGTCTATTAGGTTACCATTGCCATAAAAACCTGCATTGACCTTAAAAGGCCATGTGAGTTTCTAATTATGCTAAACCTTTAAATAATTATGGTAACATTTTATTTTAAGATTCCGTTATGGCTATTAACCAGTGTTGGGCAGTAACGCATTACTTAGTAACGCTTCACTGTCATTTAATTACTTTTTTAGTAACGGAGTAATTTAACGCGTTATAATTTTCGAAATCGTAATTAGAGTATAGTTATAAGCCGAGGAGTCTATACGTTACTGCCGCATTACATTGTTGACAGAATGCAGTGTTTTTAAATCTAGAGATTGTAAAAGGATGTAGGCCTACACGCACTGTCGAGTCAAGTGCCAGTGGACCTGAGACCTGCTCCCGCGATACCTGACGCAACATCAGTGTGGGAGAAGATGCACGAGTGCTGGTGGGAGAGGATGCGGGAGAACAAAATGATTCAGAGGACTACCAAAAATAGAAATATCTAAACATAAAATATATAAAACAAATAAATGGTTATTTATCTATTGCACAAATGCAACATGAACTAATATAAAATATAGAATTTCTATTTAGGCTATAACACACGTTTGCAGTGTTGAGCAATGCAGTGCTGAAATTTGTGTGCACACAAATCCTCTCATTATAATACACGAATTGTAGACATTATGAAAACTTCATTATTCATATGTTTATTGTGTTGGAACAGAGATTTGTGAGATTGCGATGAACTGAGATGTCTTTTAGAGATTATAAAAGCAGCGCTATTTGCAGGCATTCTGCCAAACCATGCACACAGCTGCCGCTTGCTTTAGTTAAAAATAACTGTTCTGTGAATGTTGATACTTTAATAACAAATATTATCTTAATATGCTGGGATTTCATAAATTTCATGGAGAAAAACGTAACGTAATAGTAATGTAACTAATTACTTTTGAAATAAAGTAATCATAACAGTAACATGATAACTTTTAAAAAGAGTAATCAGTAATTAGTAATTTGATTATATTTGCAGAGTAACTTGCCCAACAGTGCTATTAACAAACCATGAACTACGACTTTTTGTGACAGTCATCTCCTAATTTGCTGTTTGTTAATAGTTAGTAAGGTAGTTGTTAAATGTAGGTATTGGGTAGGATTAAGGATGTAGAATATAGTAATTCAGAATATGTGCTTTATAAACTTTATAAGATAATCTTCAAATTTCCTGTTTAAATGGCCAACTCTTGGCCAAAATAAGCTGCAGAATGGACCACACTATAGTCCACTAGGCAATGTAAGACTGCATTCTTTTTTTTAGTTTGTCTCAAAAAGTATATTTCTGGGGGGTTCTGATGTTTGGTCTTTTGCACTCTACACATTTAGGATGTACAAATCTGCTCGTCCTGACTTCAAAGTGAAACAAATCAGAAATTGCCTTTTCTGCATCTCACACTGCATATGAAATGGGTCATATGCCAGACGAAAGCACTCTGTGATCCTATCTGATATGCAGAATTATGACTAAATAAATCAGGTTAGTGCTGGCATCAGCTGTAAATGCACAAAGCCTATTTTAATAATGAAACTTTCAATTGGTCTAAAGCAGAGCCTGGAGGGACGCCTGATTGTGTTTACTCCCATGTCCTACCTTTTTTTTTTCTTTTTTTTCTTCTCTGCGGCAGTAGAGAATTGCACCCGGCCCACGCGTGAACCTGCATGAGTACAAGAGTCAAAGTGACAGCGTAATATTAGTCAGAGCGAGATGAAGCGCAAGCGAGTTGATAGATTCTTCCCCGCTTTCTCTGTCAAACACACTGAATACATTCTGGTGTTCATTCTCAGCTTATGGGGCTGTCATTTAATGCGAAGCTCTGCCGCCACATTCCTTCTGAATGCCTGCGATTTAAAATGGTTTTCCACTACGTCGCATGTTCGGTCTCTAGGTATTGATGTGGCGGTGAGTTGGTGCACTCGTGCCATGTGCTGAACGAATGAGTGGTAATGTCAAACAGAGGTTGCCTGAAGGAGGCGATCTTTGGGCCCTGAGCGCAGCGGTATGGCTGAGATAATGAGCCCAGGCACTGCTGGAAGCTGGAACAGTCAGAACTTTCCACTGCAGCGTTAAGAGAGAACTGTGGTTTTCACATCAAGCCCAGGAGCTGCAGTTGCCATTACTGAAGAGACTATCGTATCTTTTAGAGGAAAAATCACCAGGCTGTCCTCTAAGAAAAGCCTGTGAGCCAATTCAGCCCAATGCAGATACAGTTTGCTTCCCATGAACCTGAAAAGCTTAGAGTTTTTGACATGCACTGAGCAGAGGATTGAGGCGTGAAGATTGTGAGTTGCACCAAATAAACTTGGAGTCTTGGTGCTAAATGCTCTGACTGGCATTTTCCAAACACTTTGTGAAGTTTCAAAACCTTTGCGAATCATTTATTCCAAGTCAGTGATTCAGTGCACATATTGAACTGTGAAAGTCATGTTTCTTATTCAACCCAGACTCATTGAAGATATGTGCATGTGGTGATGTGGTGGTTCAGAATTTAAATGTCTGGGGAGTTTCGCTAAAAGGCTACACCAAACCCAACCCTAATCCTTACTGATAATGCAAAAATACATTCACTAATGCAACCGTGTTATTTAAGTTTCCTTATACTGTATGTGGGTTTGAGCTGTAGAACTGTAGTTTTAATGGGATTTTTACTGGAGCACTTTACCTCATAAGTGTAATGCCATATAAGTTGAGCTACCGAGCAAACATAATAAATTAGAAAACCCATACAAACTGTGTGAAGCTGTATATGTGACGCTAACTGACGTAATTGTGCGCAAATTATGTTTTTTTAATCAAAACTCTGGCCCTGTAAATCAAACTTTGTGTGAAAAGGAATAAAAGTTGTCAGATTTTTACTGCCTCAGCGATTTATACGTACGTATAGGTAAGTTTTTAGAGTTTTGCAGATTTTTCACTAGTCTGCAAACCCATGAACCACCACATGTCACTGCATACAAAAACAACCATTCAAAAATTAGGTCTATATACAGGGGTGCACATAAGTGGTCCGCAGGTCCGCATGCGCGACCAAAATAAAAAATTATGAAGTTATTTTTGATTCAAAACAACTGAACACCTGTGACAGTGCGATTTGTAGTTGTAGAGAAAAGCCACACATGTGTATCAGTAAATTTGAAGTCCCAGAGAGAAATGTTTTAAGAGTTGCAAACCTGTAGACTTTTTTTCTCTCCCACAAACACAACACAACAGTTACACCTTCTCAAATTCTTCATTGCAGGTGCACAAATCCTATTCTACAAATCACAAATTAAGAAACTCGTACGCTCACATTATTGAAACAATTGCTGCAGTGAATGTGGTGCAAAACGCATTTACACACCCGCATCAAGAAATGTGAAGTCGTGGAGAAATGTTGAACATCCGCAAATCAGTACGTGAATTCATCAAATGAGAGTTGCACACTTGTAGAATATTTTCTCAGAAACGTCTTGTATATTTTTCTAACACAAACACAAAGTACATAACTACAGCTGCTTGAATCTGCTGCGATGAATCTCAAACACTGTTTTTCGCTTTCAAGTGACAAGTTTCGCGCTCTCCCTTTTGCACCGAGATATTTGCTTCAAAAGTGATTTGTGCATCTGTAGAGGTAGTGGGCGGGACTGTTTAGAGATTACAGAATTTCAGCCAATCAGAAGAGCTACTTTGGCTCGTTGCTGAGTAGGTGGAGGCTTGGGAACTGTAGCCGGTAGATATACGCCCCAAGCAGTTTTACGCCCCTGTTGTTCCTCAGGCTGCAGACTTATGACCTACTGTAAAATGTATTATTTATATTTATTTATAAACTGTTTTTGTATACAGGAGACTGACTGATATATGATGTTGTGAATTTATATTAAGTTATATTTAGATATTAACCATATTCAGGCCATTAGACATACAGTACTGTGTAATCATATGGATCCTAAATGAAATATTTGCTGTACAATTCATGATTGCTCGTCATACAGCAACAAAACATGTCCTACATATCATTTTATGAAGACAAACACAATTTAACCCTTTTCTAAAGTTCCAAGGGTCATTTAAAAGAAAGAGACAATATTGTTGTTCACAAAAAAATTATTTATTAACACCATGACTTGGTTATTTCTTAACAGCATGACTCCTGTAGATGACTCTCCTATGGCTTGCCACTCTTCTTTAATTGTTTCTTTATCCTGCTGTCAAAGTGATCCCACTCACTGATAAAAATAAATAAAAAAGCAAAAGTTGCTTAGTGGTAGAAACAATGGTTATTTATAAATAATGGCAGGATGTCATGTTTCAAAATGTTTTCCTTTATAGGATCCTTACAGTACCTTGCGTCAATGACAGGTCCTCACAGGAATTTCTTCTCAGACTCCAAGATGGACACATGTTTCACAACAGCAAGAGCACAGATGATGGACTACCAGAGAAAGATTTATCAAAGCCTAAATAAGCCAAGCATCATTTTGCATTTTTATTTTTTAACAACAAAATCAAAAGTGCCTTTTCTATATTAAGCACAAAACTATTATTTTATAGCAATGGTCTAACATTATGGATAAACTATTTGACATTAAAAACAATGTGAATATGACACCATGCAGAGCACAACTAACACACAAGACCTACCTCTGGAATTGAAGTCATCTGAGTGTAGATAACATCAATTTGCTCCTGATCTTCAATGAACAATATGGCACAGGCACTTTCTTGATGGAACACTTGGAAAAAGTGTCAAGCCACTTTGATTTTTTTTTTTTTTCCATTGATGAAGGACTGTGGAAAGAAAATTGAAAATTACATTAAAAACATTTCCATGTATATGATTTTTGAGATACAAGTTAAAGAACTAAAGACAGAGTATGATAAAACAAACATTAAGTGTACACACATTTGTCCAGATCAGTAAACTATTTTAAGGAAACTGTATATTAAGATATACATTAGAGAATTAGATCATCTCATTTATAAGAAACAACTCAAAACAAAATCTACATTCAAACCAAAGTTTTTAATGTTGGTTTTATCTTGCATGACGTACAGTATGTATGTATTATTTGACAAAATACTTGAGTGAGTGTGCAGTTCAACTCCTTTTAAGAGACTTTGAGATTTGCATACATACATACATGCCTATTATAAATATGTATTTTGTGTGTTCACATCATAGACTGTCAATAAAAATCACACATTTGTGATTATCCACTCTAATGTTGCTCCAGAAACCATGCGGAATATGTTGACATGCAAGGAGTAAACAGGGTCTTACCAGAAGAAGCCATGCCACGCAAGCTAAAGACAAATAACAAGATAAAAATAAAAATGTAATTAATTTTAAAAGTGAGTGCGACAGAGAGTTTAAAGAGAAGACTAGGGGCAGCTTAACCTACACGTGGTTAGCTAAGTTTGAGTCAGACAGAACATCTGACTCAATCAAGTACTTTTGCCTCTCGAAATAAATTGACCCATCTTTTGAATTGATATCGCTAATTGATATTTAATTGATCAATCGTTTATAAATAATAAATGTTGCATCATTACACAATACAATCAACAACAATAACTTTAGCAGATTATTTAACATACCTCAATACGTATCGCTTCAAGAAGGTCTGCTGCTATCATACATATAGATATGGTCTGCTGTTCTTAAATATATATGACTGGGCTCATATACTAATATACAGCCTCCCCCTACTGGACGCATGAGGAACAACAGGGGCGTAAAACTGCTTGGGGCGTATATCTACCGGCTACAGTTCCCAAGCCTCCACCTACTCAGCAACGAGCCAAAGTATCTCTTCTGATTGGCTGAAATTCTGTAATCTCTAAACAGTCCCGCCCACTACCTCTACAGATGCACAAATCACTTTTGAAGCAAATATCTCGGTGCAAAAGGGAGAGCGCGAAACTTGTCACTTGAAAGCGAAAAACAGTGTTTGAGATTCATCGCAGCAGATTCAAGCAGCTGTAGTTATGTACTTTGTGTTTGTGTTAGAAAAATATACAAGACGTTTCTGAGAAAATATTCTACAAGTGTGCAACTCTCATTTGATGAATTCACGTACTGATTTGCGGATGTTCAACATTTCTCCACGACTTCACATTTCTTGATGCGGGTGTGTAAATGCGTTTTGCACCACATTCACTGCAGCAATTGTTTCAATAATGTGAGCGTACGAGTTTCTTAATTTGTGATTTGTAGAATAGGATTTGTGCACCTGCAATGAAGAATTTGAGAAGGTGTAACTGTTGTGTTGTGTTTGTGGGAGAGAAAAAAAGTCTACAGGTTTGCAACTCTTCAAATTTACTGATACACATGTGTGGCTTTTCTCTACAACTACAAATCGCACTGTCACATGTGTTCAGTTGTTTTGAATCAGAAATTACTTCATAAAAAATGCGTTATATAAATATGTTCTGACAACGCATTTGCGTACCAACATGGTTGACAACTGTTAATACACAATTACCATTTTAGAACACAAACTGTACTATACAAGTTTTATTTTCAACCTGAAAGCATAAATCTAGACTATGCCATGCCGATTTCAAAGCACAATGCAAAACTGTGACATTCATCCACTGACGCTCTTTAATCAGCAGCGCTAAATCCGGAAGCGCATATACTTACTTGCCTGCAACCTGCCAAAATAAAAATTTTGCTGATTTAAGTTTGAATATGATAACTATGAAAACGCTAATCTATGAAAATATGAAAACGCTTTTATTTATTTATTTTTAGACGCTTTTATCCAAAGCGACTTAAAATTTGGGAATACATAAGGTGATTATTCTTAAAGAGGCAAACAAGGAAAGTAGTAGTAAATTTTAGCATTTTATTTTTAAGTTTACTATAAAATAAATGTATTTGTATTTAATACTAGGACTGCCTTTTATTTTTAATAATATTATCACACACTATTATTTAGTTTATTTACTATTATTTTATATAAAAAAACTAAATAAATAAAGTGCAATAATAGTATAACTATTATTAATTAATTTTTTATAGTTATATTTAATGGGTCACGCTATATGCAGTGTGTGGCCCAAACCAAATCTCCAGGTTCTCTTATGAGAACCAGGCTGAAAAAATGATGTGCACCCCTGTCTATATCGTATGAATGAAAATCGGACATATGTTGAACATCTAAAATGTTGTTCTTGTAATGTGTCAGCTGCGTTGCTTCATTTCCATTCACAATTCCTCTCCTGTGGCCTCATGGGTTAGTAAAGTGTCCATCAGATGCACACTTCAGAATCCTACCAGAAGTAGTAGGTCATCTGTGTATATTTCATCTGTTTATGAATACTATCAATTTGGACATACTACTCAGCTCACATAATACTATATAGTATGGAAGTAAGCAATATATATATATGTATATATGCACATTGTTTGATCAATTTAATACATTTATAGAAATTGTAATGACACATTTGTATAATAATAAGGTAGAGATATGGTTAATATTCTGTGTTTGGCCCAATTACCTAATTCTCAATAAAACAAACAAAAACAAAGGACAAAGTCCTACAAATTTAATACACAAATACAGACACTTAATATTTTGTAGTATTAGATTATTTGTAATTATATATATAACAGAATAAAGTAAAAAGAAAAAAGATAAGTGATTTATTGTTTGGTCTTTAATAAATGATTGAGCTGAGTTTACCTTACATTTACACTATTCACATTAGCAGGCATCACAAGTGTGTGTTTTCTTTATTTCTCCCTATAGGTGAAGACGATAGCCTGGCCTTTAAGGGGAAAGTTACAGTGGAAGAAATCTTCAAGAAAGACTTCAAAGTTCATGACCCGAACGCTAAGTGGATCAGCAGTAAGTGCTCTCATCAGCAGACATTTGATTTCCTCTATTGTGGTTCTTCCATTATCTGCCCAGTATCTGATACGATTGCAGAGATTATCTCAGCATTGAGTCACAAACGTACTATAATTCTCATTCTGCACATAATCAATTCTTAGAGGCAGTGAAATACAGGCTTGTGCATTGCTAATTTCCTCTTCAACGTAAAAGGAAAGTATTGATTCCGTTTTTTTTTTTCAAAGTCCTGAATTTCAAATATTTGAGAATCAAAATCTTCCTGAAACCCAAATAAAGATGTTTTGGTTTAAAGAGGTACAGTAACAGTTTCCAAGTACAATGACTGAAAAAATTATCTGAACATATATTAATGTCTTGTCTGGTTGCTTGTAACAACTTTAGATGACAATCATAACAAGTGGGCTTTATTTTGAAGAAAGCATCAACATACTCAGTCAATCTCTCTACAGTCGATTTTTTTTACATTTATAAGGTTTAATTTATATTAAATTCAGTTTGCTGAACATGAGTTGATTTGTCATAATTACATGTAAATAATAATTTAGTTTGTTCTTTAATTTATGTTTAAAGTGTACTGCTGATTGTACTGACAAGCATTTAGGGAAAAGTAATAATGTAATGTCATTATACTGAAAATGATGATATGTAATGTATTTATTTCAATATATATTTATGTAATATATTCAAATGTATTTGTAATGACATTTGTAACGATGAAGTTGCAATTAATTTAATTTAAAATGTTTAATATGTTTCTATAACTTCAAATGCAATAACAAATGCTAGACTACAGTTAAAATTATAATCAAATACTTTTACTGTAAATGTGTACTTCTTTACTTCTACTTTAAAGCAAGAAAACTACTATTAAATCCTAAGTAATCCTTAATGTTATATATTTTATTTTAGATTTAGATTTAATTGATATTACAATATCTACAAGCAGATTTTTTTAATTTACTTTTTAAGGTTACTCTGTCACATTCATCACAACTAAGTAAAAAATTAAATAAAAAAAATGTACTAGTGAAAAAAATCTCAAAAACATGTGAATCCTTTGCAAAAAAGGCTCAGAAAAGTTATGCAAGAGTGCAGATGACCTGCTTTGATATGATTTCTTATGCAATAACCATTCAGACTTGTTTAAGTGGGTCTGAAGGTTTCCAAATTGTTTTGGGGCAACTCTACAATACTGAATTAAGACAGAATGAGGGTGATTAAATTTTTGTGGACATGTCTGGATAATGATATCTTTTACTCATGCAGACCGATGACTTGATGTGAACAGAGGGAGGCGTTTATCAGCGGATAGATTAATCAAGCAGTCTGATTTGGTTTGAGCTTCATTGAGCTGTCTCCTCTAATCAGCTGCTTGAGGCTGTGCAGATATGGAAGCTCTCGTCATGCACTAGTCTCAGCCACAAATGCTTCAGAGACAATTAAATGCATATTGCACACAAAATGGCAAAAACTCACTGAAGTTATTTATTTATGTCACTTAATTATTGTCTATTATTGTGGTATCATCAATTTCAGATTTACTTACCCTTAAAGTGAGGATGAAATCATTGTGAACATTTCATGCATGCATGTATATATATATATATAGAGAGAGAGTGAGAGAGAGAGAGACAGATTTTTTTTTTTTTTTTTTAAATGTCTGGTGCAATGATAAACTTCTTGCTTGCGAAGGGATAGTTCACCCCACAATTAAAATTGTTGTCATTTGCTGTACCAAAACTGCATGACTTCTTTATTGTGTTTCCATGCAGTTACAATGAACAGGGTCTGAAGTTTTCCCGTTTCAAAAAAGACACAAAAGCACCATTAAAGTGTAAAGTGATCTATGCGTTTGGTATACTACATTCCAAATCTTGCATTTGGGAATGGTAATGAAGTCACAATCATTTTCAAACATAACTTTGGCTGCATTAAAATCATTGTATGCAAGACAACCGAAACAGCAGTTATATACTGTAGAAATTATATATATAATAGAATAAATTCAATCAATATTGTACTATATTTTTCTGAGGCGGTCCCCCTGATTTGTGGGGACCCCCAAGGTTATATTTTGGCCCCTTTATTGTTTTCTTTATGTATGCTTCCTTAAGCCTCTATTTTTTTTAAAAGCATGGCTTGTAGACTCCCTCTGTGCCTTTCCGATGTCAAAACCTGGATGTCTTTGAATTGAGAAAATATAAAAAATATAAATGAGAGTAAAACAGAGTTCACTGTGTTTGGCTCTTCTGAAGTCCCAAACATTTCTCATGTGAATTCTGGTGTTTTATCTTCAACAGTTAAATCAGATGTAAAAAACTTAGTGTCTTTTTCGATAAATTTGAATAAAATTTAGTTGTCAAATCAAGTTTTTACCAATTAAGAACATTAGCTAAAGTGAAGACCTTCCTTTCAAGCACTTTGAAACTGCAATTCATGCTTTTATTTCTTCTACAGTTGATTAGTGTGATTCCCTGTGTCTGGGAATAAACAGTTCTTCAATATCTCCAAATGGTCCAAAATGCGGCTGCACATCTTTTAACCAGTGTTCATAAAAATGAACATATTACTCCTGTGCTTATGTCTATACATTGGCTCCCAGTACACTTTAGAATTGATTTTAAAGTGCTTTTGCTTGTTTTTAATTGTTTAAATGGCCTTACTCCCCTTTACCTTTCTGTCCTGTTTGTGTGAATAATATCATCCGGAAGGAGCTCTTAGTTCTGCCAACCAGAGTTTGTTAACTGTTCCAAGGTCAAAATTTAAATCTAGAGGTGATTTTGCCATAGCTGCACCTAAACTTTGAACACGTTAACAATCCATATTAGAACTGCACCAACATTACATGTTTTTAAATCAAAGTAAAAAACATATCTCTTCACTATAGCCTATGACTTGTGATGTCCGTCTGAAGTTTGCTTGGTTTATATATGTTTTTATAAGTCATTTACAACATTGTACAGCACATTAGTCAACTGTAGTTGTTTTTAATTGTGCTTTAAATGAATTGAGACTTGAGAATATATCTGACCTGCAAGTCAACAAAATCTATGTCACTCAGTTTGTAGATGTTGTGACGCATTTAAAGCAGCACAGTGATGATAATTTCACTCATTACAATGTTGTTCATGTTCCTGCATTACAGCTATATGGAGGCATGAGCAGACCCTCATCACTCTCACACAGGAACATTAACTCGGCGCTCACAGTCATTCATCTCATCTGGCTTTGATTCATAACATAACAAAGCACAGTTCACCGCCTAGCAAGCGGGTGGAGTAATTTAGCTGGAAATTATGGCACAATGTCTCTGCTATCATATTGATTGATGCTCTGCCCATTTTTTCACACCATCATTTTAGCTCGTTATCGTTCACGTCAGTCCAGCAAAGGTAAACAGATCTGTCAGAAAGTAATGAACTGAAAGGTGATGAGAAACCTCTGCCTCTTTTCTTCAATAATGAGTTTTACAATTTCAAATACTGTTCTTTCTTATTTCCACATTTGCCTTTTTGTATTAAATGTTTGTTGTTTTATTTTTAGAATCACTGTCTGTAATGTGGTACTTTTTAAGTTTACACCATTCATGTCATTGTTACTTTTTTTTACTTTTTATTTAATTAGTAGTATTAAAAAATATGTACAAAATAGTTAACAAATAAAAAACAATTTTTTTTTACAGCTTTTATTAATCTTGTTAAATGTTTATTTCTATGTATACTAATACATCACTTTAAACATTAAATTTAAAAATGTTTTAATATAAGCAACATTATCGTAGCCAATAGCCTCGTGGGCAGCACACAACATGCGGCATGGTTACTCTTTGGTCACGCTTCGGTCATCCAAAGTTTGAGTCCTGGCTTGCTGATCTTTCCCGATCCCGTTTAACTTCCTGTCCTCTCTACACTTTCCTTTCAAATTAAAGGCAAAAACAATAAAAATAAAAATAAATATTTAATGTAAGGAACGTTAACCTTAGTTATTAGCATTATAAGTTTATCAATGAAGAATAGTACCTATTTCAAAATCTTCAGTGATCTGTCCATCAGTGATCTGATTTGTGAATGTTCCTAAAATCACCCAATATAGAGGTGCATCTAAATAAATTAGAATGTTGTGGAAAAGTTAATTTTTTTTCAGTAATTCAACTCAAAATATGAAACTTGTGTATTAAATAAATTCAGTGGACACTGACTGAAGTAGTTTAAGTTTTTGGTTCTTTTAATTGTGATGATTTTGGCTCACATTTAACAAAATCCCACCAATTCACTGTCTCAACAAATTCGAATATGGTGACATGCCAATCAGCTAATCAATTCAAAACACGTGCAAAGGTTTCCTGAGCCTTAAAAATGGGTTTTCAGTTTGGTTCACTAGGCTACACAATCACGGGGAAGACTGCTGATCTGAAAGTTGTCCAGAAGACAATCATTGACACCCTTCACAAGAAGGGTAAGCCACAAACATTCATTGCCAAAGAAGCTGGCTGTTCACAGAGTGCTGTATCCAAGCATGTTAACAGAAAGTTGAGTGGAAGGAAAAAATGTGGAAGAAAAAATGCACAACCAACTGAGAGAACTACAGGCTTATGATGATTGTCAAGCAAAATCGAATCAAGATTTTGAGTGAACTTCACAAGGAACGGACTGAGGCTGGGGTCAAGGCATACAGATATGTCAAGGAATTTGGCTACAGTTGTTGTATTCCTCTTGTTAAGCCACTCCTGAACCACAGACAATGTCAGAGGTGTCTTACATGGGCTAAGAAGAAGAAGAACTGGACTGTTGCCCAGTTGTCCAAAGTCCTCTTTTCAGATGAAAGCAAATTTTGTATTTCATTTGGAAGCCAAGGTCATAGAGTCTGGAGGAAGGGTGGAGAAGCTCATAACCCAAGTTGCTTGATATCCAGTGTTAAGTTTCCACAGTCTGTGATGATTTGGGGTGCAATGTCATCACTGCACCCGTTTACCATGAAATTTTGGAGCACTTCATGATTCCTTCTGCTGACCAGCTTTTTGAAGATGCTGATTTCATTTTCCAGCAGGATTTGGCACCTGTCCATACTGCCAAAAGCAGCAAAAGTTGGTTAAATGACCATGGTGTTGGTGTGCTTGACTGGCAAGTAAACTCACCAGACCTGAACCCCACAGAGAATCTATGGGGTATTGTCAAGATGAAAATGAGAAACAAGAGACCGAACAATGCAGATGAGCTGAAGGCCAGTGTCAAAGAAACCTGGGCTTCCATACCACCTCAGTAGTGCTGCAAACTGATCACCTCAATGCCATGCCGGATTGAGGCAGTAATTGAAGCAAAAGGGAGGAGCCCCTACCAAGTATTGAGTAAATGTACAGTAAATTAACATACTTTCCAGAAGGTGAACAATTCACAAAAAAATAAATTTTTATTGGTCATATTGGTAATACTTTGCTACTCAAGGCGTGAACTTCCCCTTTAAATAACGTGATGCTCTGCCTTCTATGTGTATGACACTGCTCCCTTTAAGTGCTGTTAGAAGTGAATTAATTGATTCAGCATTTCAACATCTTCATAAGGTTGCATTAAACTCGACAAAGCGGTTTAATAAAGGATGTACTGATATCGTGAATGAGCAAATTTTATTATAAAAATATGTTTTTAATTGGCTATTAAAGTTTATATGGGAATAATGCATTGGAACAAAAACAAACATTTTCTGGACAAATCTCGCAGCGTGATTTATCAAGTGCCACAAATACTGCCTAATACTGAATTAGTGCACTTTATTTACTGTACCAATGTTTTAAATTGGCCTTTGAACTTAGCCTTATTGGATGGCAAAAAAATAAAGTGTTACCTTGCCAAAGCACTGACAGAGCCCACTGATCTAATGGCATTGTTGAGCGCTCCAAATACAAACTTTGCATGCAACAATCAGGCAGCAATTGACAGCACTCTGATCCAGACTCTAGCCCAATAATGTTGGGGGCGGAAGTCATATTTCAGGGTGATCATCCCACTCTTTAACACAACCCTGCTAAAAGTATGAGTGCTCATTGGCACCCCTTCAGCTGGTGGCACCCTAGGCGACTGCCTAGCTTGTCTATGCCTAGTAACGGCACTGCATAGATGGTGTGTTACAGTGATGCAGTGTGTACAAAGTACAGACTTCCTATTAATAAATGCAGCTGTTCATGCTGCAAACTTAGTGATATCTACACAGGGGTTTATTCATTGAATGCAGACTGTGCCAAGGAAACAAACACAGAAGTTCTCATTTCTTATTCTGAAAGAGAAAGAGTCTCAGCCAGCTGGGGAAGGGGGGGGGTCTCTTCAAATGGGCAAGAAAATACATTTTCAATTTTGTAATTTTCATGTTCCATTTTGGGTACACTAATCATATATTTTTGGCAATATACAGAATTAAATAGGGCAATACAATTTTGTATTTTTGTAATAAAATAAAAGAAACCGTAGGAAATGTAGGATATGACACGGTTTGTCACCATTTTAATATGACTACGCGGCTCCCCCTTAACTCACCTGCGGTGAAATCATAAATGTATGTAAAGACTTTGGCCCTGCCACAGTCAATTAGACAAAGGAAAGAGCACTGCTCTGGCCATCATTGGCTGATTATTTGATCTTCGTTAAAGTGTCAGAAGCACTTAGCTGGGCAGATCCACAGAAAGCAGTGCCCATAGTTCCTTTTTGGAACATTAGCTATTACTTGATTTCAAAGGACAGGCCAGAAATTGAATTTTTTAATACCGAGTTAGCGCAGAATATGTTTCCCCTTTTTTTTTTTTCCCCAAAGAACTTTCCACAACTCATCATTCAAAGTCAGAACGTCACAGCTGATGCAGCTCATACTGAATCAATCTATAAATGAATCAATGATACAGGTAATTTATTTACACAGGCAAAGCCTTTCTCTCCCTCTGGCTTCTCCGTCCATCGACCACTTGCTTCCATCACAGAAATCTAGTGTTTTCAGAAGTGCTCTGGTAGTAAAACTCTGACAAAGGAAAACAAATAGAACACTTGGATTTCTTAACTGCCTTCAAGGAAACATAGTCTATTATAAGGAAATAGGATCAAATTCAGTCCAGGACATAAAAGCTCATGACATCCCTCTGATAGGGTTAGTTCATCCAAAAATGAGAACTCTGTTACCATTTACCCAACCTTATGATGTTCCAAACCGATTAGTTCATCTTCAGAATGCAAATTAAAGTATGATTAATATTCTCTCCTAATTTTTGTCCATCCATTGAAAATGATCAAAGGAAGCTCAAATGAACTTGACATATTCCAGGGCATCAAGCAAGCATCAATTTTGTGCTTCCATTGACCATATTTGATATCCGCTATGCATGTGCATTGATCAATTATGTTAATAAAAGTGTAAATAAATCTGTTCATCATATAAAGTGATCATTTAGCTGAAAAAGACTTGGATTAAACTGCTTGATTACTTTTATATCATGATATAATTCAATTCAAGTTTATTTGTATAGCGCTTTTCACAATACATTTCGTTGCAAAGCAGCTTTACAGAAAATTAAGTTTCTACAATATATTTAGTCGTAACATGTTAGTGGTGACTATGTTAAATTATTGTACATATGACAGAAATGTACGGTAAAATTCAGTTAATGACGTAATCAAACAGACGATGAACACTATTAACAGCAATGATTATACTTTTTGAAAATATACTTCAGATGGATGAACACAAATGGTAGGGAAATATTTAAAAAATATTGTCATATGTGTTCTGAAGATCAACAGAAATCTTATAGGTTTGGAGCATAACAAGGGTGAGCAAGTGATGACATAGTTTTGTGTGAACTAACCCTTTAAGATCTGCCTTGAATCATCTTTGCCATCATGAATCATCTTTTGCCAAGCCATCTTACTGTAAGCTGTTGTCATCCAGGGTTCCTTATCCCACTGTTCTGTCCTCTATCTCCCTTTGGCTGTAATAGACTCTCTCATTTTGATTCTGTCTGCCTGCCCCCATTATGATTGTACTAAAACAGCTATATAATTGCATAATTAGTGGAGCCCATTGATCTGCCTCTCTAGCAAGGAGTCTAAATCAAACAGATACATCATCGACATTACTCAACACTCACAATGAGAAATTAAACTGAGCTAATGCCTGCTGTGGCCTAAACCATCTGGTTCCATTTTTAATGGCCCACCCCTGTGTCCTTAGCCTAAGCAGCCATGCGGAGCCTGACGTACGCTGAGTGTGTACAAACTGAATGCTGTTAAGCAAACAAGAGTGTGATTGGTGGAGTATATGTCTTTTGACCTTCATGGGAGCCATCAACTTGACTTATATGATAATTTGTTGAAGTTAGCAGCAAGCTCAAACAGACCAGCAACCCCCAGTGTCAAAACTCTCCATGCTATCAGAGTTCATTGAGCAAAAACAACGGCCCTGTGCTGAGGGATATGTACAGAATTCTAATGATGCTGTAAGTTAAATAATTTGCATTACAGCTGTTTTCTAATCACTGATTCCAAACATATTTATCAGCATGAATAAACCCAACAAAGACCTGACTAGAGAGCAAAAATATTTATTTGATCTGTTATTGAGTTAAGAGAAAGCATATATAAGCTGTTCCAAAACCTATTGAGCTGGCTACTTTGACAGTATTTTCTTGGGTACTCTACTGAACCATATACTGTTCCAAAAGGTGGGATTGTGCATATTCTTCACACAGCAATACCAGATTCCAATGCATTTGGTTCACTGAAAAAAAAAAAAAAATTACAATACAATCCTTATATTCCTGAGTAGTGTTGATTGGCCAGTTTACCCAATATTTTTTTTGTGTGTGTTATGGATGTTTCTGAGAGTTGTATGCTTCTTATTTTATTGGGTTAGCATCATGTTAATGTCAATGTCTATTTGAACTGTTACTAAAGTTTTTGTTTTGGGGCCAATTCTCACTATCAACTAGTGTAGCTTATTAGAATATGTATTACTAGCATGTTGACTGTTTTCTGCCAGGACATGATCCGTTAAGTTTAGAGATACTTTCTTTAACCCTAAAATACAACACAATGCAATGTGTTCAATGTATTCCTGTAGCTCAAACAGTGGAGCATGGTGCTAGTAACACTAAGGTCCAATCCCAATTCTACCACTCTGTCCTTTCCCTTTCCAAACGAGACACCCCTACCTCTTCACGTGAATGCACGAAACGTAGGGGTAGGGGTGTCTCGATATTCTTTTGGTTGGAGGGGGAGGGGTAGGGGAAGGGCTAGACAGCCCTTCAAACAAAGATTTTTCGGTACTACACTTCAAACGAAGGGGTATAAATTATCTCAGCAACATGGCTGCCTGAGTGAACGAAAAGACACTTAAATGCAAACTTTTTTAGCATTAATAAAGATTTTAACGAAAAGTAATCATTTGTTTTATGTTACATTCAATCTTGAGTTCATATTAATTAATGCTCATGTTACTCAAAGAAATGTTTGTAAAAAATCGCTAATATTTGCTAACATCATATCATTATAGACTGCATGTTAGTACCACAACATATTTTCTTTTCTGATCAGGGTGATAACCACCGTAGACATTGAAAGGGGGCTAGTCGCCCAAAAATTAGACATTGTTAAACCCTTTTCTCAAATATTGTCAATTCGAGAGAGAGAGAGAGAGAGAGAGAGAGAGAGAGAGAGAGAGAGAGAGAGAGAGAGATGGAAGTTGCGTTTATGTGCATCTCTTTTTAGAGTGAGTTTACTTAAAAACAGCGATTTTATCCTCTCATTGCTGGAAAATATATTGTAGCGATTCAATATTTAAACTGTATTTAATAAAAGTCGTGAGGCAGTAGTAGTGGTGTCCCAATTCTTAGGGAATATTTTCACCCCTAACCCTTGACACTCTGTTTCAAGGGGAAGGCTATGTAGCAGATCTGACCCGAATCAGACAAATAAAAGAGTCGATCAGAAGTGGTTGAAACATGAGCCAAATTCCTCAGGAAGGCAACCGGAGGTCATAAAACATTCTGTGCCACAAGTCCCAAGCAAGATAACCAACCAACCAACACTTTCACAGAACAGCTTTCAACATTAACACCACTAGAACAATTATTGACAATTTCAATTCGGAGAAGAGATTGTCACATTTGGCGCAATTAATTGAGATGCAACGCCGGACATCACATGTAAACCAATGAGAGTTATACACAATATCCTTAAACACTTCCCCCACCTAGCAGAACCAGACTGAAATTCCTGAGTTGGGGGGCCTTTGAACCTCTGGTCTCCACAGAAATCTTTGTCAGATAATGACAAAGAAACTGTCTTTTCTATATATATATGGACCAAAATGAACTCAAAAAGACTTATAAATGAATATCAGTCCATCGCTTCACTCCATATTCATTTATATGTAACCCACACATTTGACTATCATGTTATAATCACTTATTGTTTATGTCTTTTAATAACTATTGGATAGCTTAAGGATACATATTCATGTTTCGTATGTATGTGCTTGAATCTGCTTGCTTGAAACAGTTATGACCATCAGTTATTTGTCAAATGTATCATATTGTTGTTATAGGAATCATGTCCAAAGTTAGACCCTGCAAGAACGGGAAAATTCGGACCATGTGCTTGATAAGATAACATATGATTTATGATACCCCCGAGCCAAGAAAATATCAGATTTGTCAAGACAACATTTGAGGTGTGGCTAACAGGCCAGTTTAAATACTTAGGACACCATAAAATTCTGCTTTTAGTTTTAGCTTTGCTTTTGCTATCAGTCATGCCAGCTTTTAGTATGCTTTTAGTTTGCTTTTAGCTTTTAGCTTGTAGCTTTGCTTCCTAGCTTTAGCTTTTAGCCATGCCTTTAGTCATCACTTTTTAGCTGTTCTTTGAGCGTGGTTCCAGCGTGCTTCGGCCTGCACGCCTGCTGCTACTTAGCCACGATGAGAAGAAACACCCCTAGTCTCGTCAAATTTTACTTCTTACTTCTTACTTCTCGTGTTCTGAGTTAAGTTTTGTAACGCCGTGTCTGACCTCGACTGCCCGTTCAACTTCAAACAGCCCAAACAACTCTGCATCGTCTGCATCCACGGGCTTCCCAAGACGTCACTTCAGCAACTACTGAACTTCCAGCCAATCAGTGACATCGGGAAACCCCCTTTCAACGACAACAAAGGGAACACAGGCAATGTAACTTCAGACATTTGTACTGGTGTATCTGTAAGGTCCAGGCACTCGGCCCAAGGAAGGTATCCGGTGCTGGATGAAGGTTTCCTGCGTGTTCGGTCTTTCAGCGGGTAGAGTTATTCAATTTAGGTTACACTCAAATCTGACTCCATTATTTATTTAATCTGACTCCATTTTAGTATGACCTCGAATTTAGGTTAGAATGCAAATTGGTTGTACGTCTGTTTCTAATTAGTAGGCCTATTCTTCTGACATTTGATTATTCTAGTTAAACTCTTTAGTTTATATTAACTTGTTCATTCGGGTGTTCATGTCTCTAACAAGAATTCAACGTAATCTACTAGAGTCAATAATTACAGAGAAAAACAGAATAAAATCAAATGTAACAATTTATTATCAGTCAGGTAAATATGAATTCTGCCAATTACATATCCAATTGAAACACGTCAAATCATATCAATACAAAACATCAAATTCTCAAAGATGATTCTAAAAGTAAAATATGCATACCTGACCTTAGAAAATACATAGTATGAAGTGAAGAGACACACAACACACTACGGGCTTTCTGGCTACAGAAATCCCCTGATCCTCTTGCTGCAATCGTTTAAATACCTCAGACCAAGACAAAACATCCCCCGAGAGGGAGACAGGAACAAACAATTGGAATTTGCATTAACTCAGGTCCCAAGCCTGGGTGGTTTTACAACTCAAAGGGAATAAAGGGTAATTTACATGGAGGACCCTAGGAAAGGGCACTCCCATCACAGTAATCAAGATATCTCTTGACTCTTCGGATCTGTTTGTTCACTTGCATTGACATTTTCATGTAATCATTTTGAGCAGACTGAGTAGAGGGAAGAATGGGTGAAGGGATTTAAAATGAAACAAATGGCCAGAAGGGGAGGAGGTCTCCTGCTCCTCCACTCTGTGGGGTGTCTCGAAGATGCCCGTGTATGTTTGTATTGTCTGTTTCTCAGGAGATCAATGTATCTCAGGTTCTTTCATCCTTGCATATTTAATATAATTTTAACCTCATTGAGGAACTCTTAAGTGATTGATGGTTGTTCATGTCTATGCAATTTAACGTATTGCTGTAAACTTGGGATTCCACATTTCCATTCTCTTAAACTCATTTTTCCCTAACTTTCGATCTTCCTGCAACTTGTGTGAATGTGTGAGTGTGTGCGTTTATGTTTTGGATTAGTTTATAGGTCTTAGATTTATCTAATAAAGCCTTATTCATATTGAAAAGAGAAATATCTTGTGTTTTGTGCTTACAAGTTAATGTCTTAAACTGCCGATCTTGTTACTGTGCTAATTGATAGTGTTTTCACTATAGTTTGGATATCAATATCCAGCGCAGATTTGATGTTAAACGGCTCGTTCAGTGAATCGCAGGGCGTCTCAGTGATCAGCCGTGAAACAGTGATTCTGTTCAAATTACCTTTAAAATCTTAAATGATTCCCTTTGAGCTAAATTGACCTGTTTCCCTTACAGCTAGGCAGAGGGTTAGGGGAAGGGGTATAAAATAGAATTGGGATTGGGCCTATGACCATGGGTTCAACTCCTAGAGAATCATAAACTGATCAAATGTATAACTTCCAATGCAAGTCGTTTTAGATAAAAGCATCTGCCAGATGCACATATGTATATGTAATGCAAATATGTAATTAAAAATACAGGTAAAACACCAGTGAAAAATCAATACAGAAATTTCATTTATGTTAACACACCAGATTGGGTTCTGTTGATTAATAACACTTTCGAGTTTTACTCTTATAAACACGAGACGCACATAATAGTATCCAATTACAGAGTCTCAGCCCTGATGAATGGAGAAGCGTGAAAAAAATCTTTGAGGTGCAATGGTCAAAAATGTCCATCTAGCGCATATTTAATAGAGAAGTTAATTATAAAGCAGCGGAGCTTTGTAAACAGCTCAGAGTAATCATGTCATCTCCATAAGAACAATATGATTGCCAGAACATATTTACCGGGATTTTTTGAAAAGGTCCTGTTCACACATGATCTATTAATGGTAACTTTACCAGAAATTTAACGGTAAAGCCTACATGTGTGAAAGGGGCTAAACTCTTACTCTGTATACGCTGTGAATTTGAATTGCATAACGTCATCTGGACGTTAATCATTTATAAACCTTTGCTCACACAGGCGAATACATCAACCTATGTCTAAATTAGAGATGTTCCGATACCCTTTTTCTCTTCCCGAAACCGATTCCGATACCTGGGCTCATGGTATCGGCCGATACTGAGTACTGATCCGATACCTGGGTGTGTATCTGTATATACAAGTGTATATACTACTAGACCTGTGTAAATTGCTAGAATTATTTTATGGTGTGCTTCAGACTTATCCCTTAATAAAACATGAACAAATACATGGTGAACTACTGTATTTATTACAGTATTTTTATTATCTGACATGAATTTGACAGTAATATTATTTATTTTCTTAAGCGAAAAAGAACTTCAAATGCAGCCAAAAATCTAACACTCTAAACAGTTTTACAATATAACTGTATAAAAAACTGCAACAAATAAGTCTAGGAATATAAAAAATGATATATTAATCAGATAATTTCTTTACAACAAAACAAGTAAAAAACAAGAAACCGTCTAGGCTTAATTATTATTATTAATAGAGACGTATTATTATTAATACGTAGAGACATAGCTAAATCTACTGAAGGCTACAACAGTAGCTTAATATATTGTCAATTTACTAACGTTAAACCGAACATTTATTTTGATGGGTTGCCATGAAGATCTTTGAGTGTCTGTTTATGATATGACAGTTTTCTCAAATGAAACGGTAAATTCTCATGAAGTGACGGTTTATGCGTTCATGTCCTCATATAGCGACACACGGCGAGACTACAAAACAGCGAGCTCCCGCGCATCTGCGCCCGTCACCCCCAGTCTGAAATACTGCTAAACAGTGGACATACTGCTAACCACTGATCTATAATATAGAAGCGGCTTCACTGTGTGTTGGCAGTTTAGAACGCGATGAGCGATCCAGTCATATATGGATAATTGCTGCTAACTCGTTTTCATGTCTTCTTCGCTGCTCTAAACAGGGGTTGCTTGTGGCAACACAGCACAACTTCCTGTGTTTGCAATGCATTCTGATCAGCGAAGAAGAACCGTGCAGCGGTTAGGCAAAGCTAGCGAACATAACTAGGTCTTGTTTAAGAAAATGGTATCGGATCGGTATATGGGTTCATGTACTCGCCAATGCCAGAATTTGTTGTGGTATCGGTGATATTTCCGATACTAGTATCAGAATCGGAACAACTCTAGTCTAAATATGCCATGTATTGTACATCGTGATTTTAAAATAAATGTCTCTGCACGTGGCCAAATATTAAAATGTAATTGATTTAAACATCATTTAATCACACTGTAAAGTGAAACGTCACCAGGCCGTTGGCGCCCTCTGCAGGTGTTTGTTTTAATACATAATGTACTTAAAGGGTTAGTTCACCGAAAAATGAAAATTATGTAATTAATAACTCACCCTCATGTCGTTCCAAACCTGTAAGACCTCCGTTCATCTTCGGAACACAGTTTAAGATATTTTAGATTTAGTCCGAGAGCTCTCAGTCCCTCCATTGAAACTGTGTGTACGCTCTACTGTCCATGTCCAGAAATCCAGAAATGTAATAAAAGCATCTTCAAAGTAGTCCATGTGACATCAGAGGGTCAGTAAGAATTTTTTTAAGCACTGAAAATACATTTTGGTCCAAAAATATCAAAAACTACAAATTTATTCATCATTGTCTTCTCTTCCGTGTCTGTTGAGTTCAGAACAACAGTGTAGTGATGTCCGGTTTGCGAACGAATCATTCGATGTAACCGGATCTTCTTGAACAAGTTCACCAAATCGAACTGAATCGTTTAAAACGGTTCACGTCTCCAATACGCATTAATCCACAAATGACTTAAGCTGTTAACTTTTTTAATGTAGCTGACACGCCCTCTGAGTTAAAACAAACCAATATCCCAGAGTAATTCATGTACTCAAACAGTACACTGACTGAACTGCTGTGAAGAGAGAACTGAAGATGAACACTGAGCCGAGCCAGATAACGAACAAAAGATTGACTCGTTCTCGAGTCAAGAACCGGTTGCATCGGTTTTCGGATCACCAGTAGTTCTTTCGGACAGTTCGATTCAATAAACCGGTTGAAGAAAACGGTTCACCAGTTCTTTTGCGCTCATAGTAATGACTTCGTTTGCGATGATTGCCCTTGATTCAAGCCTTCGGTTTACCTGGGCTCATAAAATTAGCACAGAATCAGTTCAGAATCAATCACCAAAAGAATCAGTTCAGATGCTCTGTGTGTCAGTCTGCTTCACACTGAATCACACATGCGCAGTATCATCAGCTCCTCGGTTCTCGAATCGGACACGTCTGACAGAAACGGTTCTTGACTCGAGAACGAGTCATTATCTGGCTCGGCTCGTTGTTCATCTTCAGTTCTCCCTTCACAGCAGTTCAGTCAGTGTACTGTTTCAGCACATGAATTACTCCAGGATATTGGTTTATTTTTACTCAGAGGGAGTGTCAGCCACATTAAAAAGTTAACAGCTTAAGTCATTTGCAGATTAATGCTTATTGGAGACGTGAACCGTTTTAAACGATTCAGTTCTATTTGGTGAACTAGTTCAAGAAGATCCGGTTACATAGAATGACGCGACTTGTGCGAATAAATCGCGCTATGATCGCGCGTAGTTGGACGCATGAACATTTTGAGTTCATAAGCTTTATTCGCACGTGAAATTAACTTAAGAACAGACGCAAATTCGCATCATGGGGGGGCTTCGGCCAGTTGAGTTAACGCAGCATTTTAACCACCATTTTTATTCGGATAATTTTCTAAATATTACTGTTATCGAAATGTAGTTTTAAAAGTATTTCATGAGAGAATGTAGTTGTTTTAAACTCAAATATGCTGTTTATTTATAAAGACAGCGTCTATTTAAAAACGTGTTTTGCCGATTTTCGGAGGTTGTCTATTCGCGTCTTTACATTAACTTAACATTGAAATCACTCGCGCCAGATGCTCTATTCGCATTTGGTGTGAACACAGCATAAGAGTTGGATAGTGTTCTGTTTATTGTGCAGTAACGTTAGGCCTAATATACAGTTACAGAGATTAGCACTAATGGCCAGGTTTCCCTTTGTTTCTTTTTACTCAAGTTTAAATTTGTTTGCATATTTTGCACTTGATTTTTTTTATATGTTTTTATTTTTATGCATATCATATGGCAGGCTGCAATCTATTGAGTTAAAATAAAAACAACATTTTCTAAAATACTTATAGTGTTTTTATTCTTCAATCAGTTAATATAAACATCTTATATATTAAAGATGTTATAGGATGTAATAGCGTTATAGAACATAAAAAAATAACGTCACAGTTACTTTGCTAATAACTAATTACTTTTACAATGTGGTAACTGAGTTACCAACTCAATTACATTTTGGGAGAAGTAATTTGTAACTGTAACTAATTACCTTTTTAAAGTAAGATGACCAACACTGGTTACAGCCCTAGATTAGGTCTAATATTTCTATATACAACTGCATTGTTTTACTTTTTGCAATTAAAAGACATTCAAGATTTTGTCAAAATATTAAGATATTGTCACGTTCTAGTGAACCAAGTATCTGTATTTTGTTTCATTTTGTGAGCTAAGTGCTAAGTGTCACCTCCCTAGTGTCAATAAGCGGTGATATAGCTCATCATTTTCCAAGCATATGATGCAGCTTTCATTCTTCAGGTCAATCATATATTCATGGAAAAGAAAACTGATTTGAATAAAGAACGCAATACCTTTGCCATAGTATCCTTTCAAATGTAAAAGTTGTTACAGTCTTTGCATGTCTTTGCATGTGCCGCCCCACCCCACCCCCGGTGCTTTAAACCCTGCAGTTCTTTGTTTGATTAAATTTAGATGTCATTTTAGTTTGAGTAAAATGTAAAATAATAATAATAATAATAAATATTACATTATAAAATATTGACAAAATTGGAAGAATAATGTATAAAAAACAAAAAGGAATCTAAACATAAAAAAGACAGCATGTAAACATGAACACTGGTGTCACATCAACGGATTTACACAGGGTGAAAGATAAACAAAAACACAGACAGCAAAGAGATTGGTTTGTTATATTCATATGTAGTGTGTGATGCAGCTGCCAGCATGCATTTTCATAACTCTCTTGTTCTCTTTGTGTGTTGTCTGTGGGAGGTGACCTCTGCTCTCAATCAGCTCTCAATTAGATTAACTCTTGCACCTTCTGTTTCAGCCATATCACATGCAATTGATGCATACACATCAATAAACGTGTTTTTTGTTGTTGTTCTTGTTTTTTTTTTTGTTTTTTTTATGCTTCTATGCAACAATTATCATGTTTCAAATGACAAGTTAGACTTCTGTAAAAGATCAATTCAGTAAGCACCTGCCTAATATTTAAACAGCTTTACGAGGCTGAGCAGAGTGATTGACTTGTAAAACATGGAGTTTCACTGTATTGGCTGGATGAGAATTATGGGGGTTGTTAATTGTATCGGTACACAGAGATTGAGAAAGAAGCCCTGATCAAATACCTATGAGGTTAATGTATCCAGTGAATCATGGTTGAGCACCTTGAAGACTGAAGGGAAGTGTGTGTGTGCATGTGTGACTTGGGACTGATTATGGGAGAGTTGATGTGTGTAATCATAGTCAGTGGATTCTATAAGATATCTGAACATTGTTGCTCTTTGGTACAGTGTGAAGGCTCCATAAATAAAAGCCAATATTTTGTAAAAAAAAAAAAAAAAATTAAATAAATAAATAATAATACTTGGATTTGATGAGGATATAAAAATTATTGCCGGTTTTCCTGCAACCAAAAAACTGCAGCATAATATGCTTTTATTATAATGCAATCATTATATGAACATTGCTTATCAGTTTGAATCAAAAACATTTAGAAATGGTTATTTTCAAACTGTAATTTCTGAATTGAGATTTACAATAATTTTTTATTTTAATTTTTTATAAATATATATATATATATATATATATATATATATATATATATATATATATATATATATATTACTTGTAATACATACATATATACAATGCAAAATATGTTTTCACTTTCAGTAGGAACATTTATTTATCCATTACACCTTATTTGACCCTGACGGTGTGTTTCACATTTTAAGTTTTCAATACATTTACTTACATTTACATTTACATTTAATCCTTTAGCAGATGTTTTTTATGCAAAGCAACATAAAAATGAGTATAATAGAAATAATCAAACCAACAATCAAACAATATGTAAGTGAAATGACAAGTCCTAGTCTAACGCAGTAGACTAAGTTTTTTTTTAATGAATTGAAAGAATAAAAAAGAAAATACAAATTGAATAGATTTTTGTATATAATAAAAAGAAAACAAGTAGATAGAATAGAATAGAGAGTGCTTGTATTCGAGGGTCAAGATTTGCTTGTACTTGCACTGGATAGATAGATAGATAGATAGATAGATAGATAGATAGATAGATAGATAGATAGATAGATAGATAGATAGATAGATAGATAGATAGAATTGTTTTAAACAAACTTTACTAGTTTGACATAATGATCTCCCTATGGTCCCCACTCAGTCAAAATTGACTCTGACTTTAGAAGTGTCTGTGTGGATTATCTTTTGTATCTGAGCAGTGTGTATACAGTATGTGTGTTTTCAGCTTTGTGATGGACAGCCATGGCTGTATAATAAAGCATCATGTTCTTTAATGTGGCTGCTTGGGGCAGGCTTTCCTGTGGCTAGCCGGCTCACGCTCTGGGTTCTGACAGCAGGTGGTGAAAAATGAGCCACACGGTCGACCTTGATCAGCATTGCTGATAACTATAAATCACAGAGAAAACAGCCACTCAAGGCAGGCAGAAGGCATTGGTGGTTCTGTTATATTACAGACTGTCTACTTTGGAGAAGGAAGGGCTATGTGGCAGGTCTTCCCTAAGGATACACATCACTGATCGTGGTTCGATTAAGAGGCTCAGGATGTAATTTACACTGATTCAGTTATGCATGGGGTAATGCCTTAGTGCGGTCAGATGTTGGAGTCAGTTTTGGTTAATTTCAGTCACCTCATTGCTGGTTATTCACTTGAACATTTGATAAAGGACAATACAATACAATAATTAAATGGGGAGGGGGGGGGGGGTTGTGACACAATTCTTAAATATTTTCTTATCTTATGTTAATGCATCATTCATCAGTGCATGTTTTTTTTTTTAAGAAAAACCTCAGACAACAATAAAAATTAAATAATATAAATACAAATGTACTTTTAATTTAAATTAAGAAAATAATTGAACAGACTTGGGTCTGTATTTTTAGAATATTTACTAATTTCAGTAGACAATAATTAGATTACCTACATCCTAAATTAAACATAGCAATTAAATTAAATGTAAGACTTCACACTGCATCCAACTGCTGTAAATGATTATTTGCTGACCGTAATTTTTCCTTTGCTAAGAGCACCAATGATGAAGCAGGCCAGTGAAGCATGGCATCTGGACGGGACCCAAAATTATGTGTTTAAAGCTTGTTTTCCATTGAGGATCAGTCTTTGCTCCAGTGGAACATATATCTAAAATCAATGGAACAGAGGATAATACATCTACTGACTGTACATGTATATACAGTATTTGTGTAGCGAAAATAAAACAACAGCACAGTGTTGTTTTATGCCTTTTCTTACTGTTAAAACATCTAATAAAGAGTAATATTTCATATTTTATAATATTTTACATGCACATATGTTTGCTGCATTTTTCATACAATAAAGCTTTTGCTGGTCAGGCTTCCAAAATGGAGGAGGAGAGAAGGCCTGGAGTATGACAGGCCATGGTGCAGATGGAGGGACCTTAGAGATGTACCCCAGCCTGTGGTACACAGACATCAATAATGGTTGATGTAAGAGACAACAGCTGTGCACCAACTCTTGGTAGCCTCTTAGGCCAGGTAGGAAGTGTTTCAGTGCTCAACGATGTGGCACAAAAGATGCTGACCGCTCCACAGACTCCGGGCAGGGTGGCCACCTATGACCACACCCCAACCGGTAAGGGACGTGTCTCTTATTAGCCTTACTCACCAACAAGGAGCTTCCATCCTTCTTTGGAAAGATGAAGTACTGGCTGTAGAACCCGGACTCTCTGTTGAGGGAAGGGACCACGTCGATGGCCTCCTTCCTCAAAAGAGTGTTTACTTCTTGCTCCATTACTAGGGCCTACTCGGGGCCCACCAGAGTCAGAAGGACCCCATTGAAATGAGGTGCAGGAGAGCTGAATTTGGTAGTCTCTTTCGACAGTGTGCAGGACCCATTGAGACACATTTGGCAGAAGTTTCCATGCTGCCAAATAGTCTACTAAGGGAATCAGTCTCTCAAGACTGATCTCTGGTGTGCCCAAGCTTCAGGACTTCTTGGCTAAGGAAATCTTAGCCTGAAGGATGGTCCACAGATCCGGCTTCAACTTCAAAGTCCCTGACCTAGAGCATCACTGATCTTGGTCCTGCTGCAGAGGAGCGCAAGAGGTGATGCTCTGTTTTTGTTGTTCCCGGTATGAGGAGCCTGTATACGAGAAGCTAGAGAGCAGCAACGGAGGAACCACTGGAATCCCGCTGCTTGTTTATGGGCCTCCTGGAACCTGTCAATGACAAAATTGATGGTGTTGCCGAACAGACCAGAAGGCGCAAGTGGGGTGTCCATGAGGAAGACCTTGTCCTTTTCTCTGATCTCAGACAGGGTCAACCACAAATCCCTCTCCACGGCAAACATGGCTGCCATAGACCTGCCGATGGTGTGGGCGGTCTCTTTGGTGGCACAGAGAGAGAAAACGGTTGTTCTGCAGTGATATCCTCCGACTTAATCACCTCACCCTCGTCTAGCTCCTTCAGCAGGTTGGCTTGGTATGCTTGTAACACTGCCTGCCATAGTGTGCAAACACGCACCAGCCGCTGCCGTGTATCCTTTGCCCACCAAACTAGATGTTATACGCAGCGGCTTGGAGGGCAGTGCCGTGGTTTTCAGGGACGATGCCAGAACCGAGGCATCTGTTCGACCCGAGGCATACAAAAAAGTATTCATCCAGCTTGCTTTTCTGTGGTTCAACCTGTTTTTTCGATGAGGTACTACCTTCATCAGCTCCTCAGAATGGGGAGACAGGAGGGGGGAACCCCCTGCCTCATCGACAGCCTCCACATCGCACCCTTAGGAGGAAGAAAGGCGGAGTGCCAAGGCCTCTCTCCAGGGGGAAGAAACACAGTGCGGGCTTCCAATCCCTGAGAGGGGTGCTAGATCTGGTGGATGAAGAAGAAAATAGGGACTCGCCCCATCTCCATTCCCTCGACCGCAATCGACCAAAGTCGTGGGGAATGCTGATCATGGCTTCCTCCTCAAAAGAGCCTTCCGGTACAAAGTGTCCACAGTGAGAGGCGTTCACAGTGCAGACAGACGAGAGCTCAGCTGACTCAGCATGCTTTGCTCCCAAACAAACCCCGCATAAACTATGTGTATCCCCATCTGTGATGTGGCAAGGACAGGGAGGAACACACAGTCAATAGTGGTGCTTGTTTCCGCCCATATGTTTGCTTTTGCTGGCTGATTTAGGGAAGATAATGCAGCAACGGGAACCGCACGTGCTTTTAAGCTTCCTGGTCTATATGTCACCCCGCCCTTTATGTCTCCCCCATTCATTGGACTGATTACACATGTGATTCAGAACATGATCATGCTGAAGGTGTTCCCATAGCGTTTTCCGATATATATATATATATATATATATATATATATATGTATATATATATAAACCAATATGATAAAGATATATGTGATGTGACTTATAAATGCCATGTTTATAAAATTAATAAAAAAATTGATTAACATTTAACATATGTAATCAGTTTTTTAGTCATCCCAAATTACATGAAAAGCATTATTAACAAATTGGACAAGTAAGTAACAATAGAGCATGCAATTGTGTATTAACCATAATATGTATCCATTAGCAAACATGTTTTCTCACAAAACCAGATAAAGCTTATTCCACATACAGTGCAGACAATTGACTGAGCTTTGAAACTGTGTTGTCTTATTGTCTTTATTTGAGATATTTCCAAGTTCCGCAAGTTGGAATTACGTCATAAAGACTTTAAAGTATTAAAAAAAATTATGTCTGCATATTGACAAAGGACATTTTCTTACTAGTTGTTTTTTAGTATTAGATAAAACAGTTAAAAGTGACAAGAAACTATTAAGGATACAGAAGTCATGATGTTGTACTAACTGAAACCAAAATCAATTAGCTACTATAAATTACTATTGACTACTATTGTTTTATCATGGTATATGTTATAAAAGCAATGACAATGCTATAGGCTGAAATTCAGGGAACTGAATGACATCAATCTCAATTCTGTATTATGCGACACTCGGATAGGTGGATCACCTATTTCAATTGATAGCATTTTGCATAATTTATAATTGCATTTATTTTAATGTCTGTCCTGAGCCGGGGGGCAGCTGTGGTTTAAGGTGGATTTACAGCACAGCAAATTTCCATTCTTCTGTGGATCACTTTGTTTCTCCAGCCCTAGCAGGCACACCTTGCAGCAAATTACCTGTACAAGAAGAAGAAATCAATTTAATCAAGAGCATTTACGCAGGATCTAGTCTAAAGAAAAAGAGGCATGCTACGTAATCATCAGAATGTATTCCCTGCTCTGCGTGTAGTGTCTTTTAGCACAGCACAGATGTGAGTACCGAGTGTGTGCTGATGCTCACGTGCATTCTATATGTCAGAACTGATTTGTGTAAAAAATCTCCTACCAATGTGTTTTCAGAAAAAAGGTTATGCATAGTCAGCACAGCATTGACAAGCAGTCATTTTTCCACAAAGGTGCTGACAGTTGAATGTTGAACATGGGCACAACTTTGTTCATTTCAGGGGTCTGAGAATGGTTTGCAGGTATTTTAGAGCATAACTCTTGGTCCAGAGAAATCCATGCCGAACCAGTGAACTGCAAAATACAATTTTCCGGTAAAACCTTATAAAAGACCATTTCTCACTATTAGCATACATATAACTAGTGTATTGGCTGTTTTTTAGTACTTATAAAGCATATATTGATGCCTTATTCTGCATTTTCATATTTTAAATCAACAACTACATTACTGACTGGTTTATTGAGGCAAAAGTCCTATAGTTAATAGTTAGTTAACAGTAAGAATATAACAGAGTGTGTGTGTGTGTGTATATATATATATATATATATATATATATATATATATATATATATATACATACACACACACACACACACACACACACACAAAGTGTTTTGTGGTTCTCAAATCTGATGGGTGAGAGGGTTCCAATATTCCAGTAATAACAGAGCTCTATCTGTTTCACCACTTGTGTCACTCTGGTTGCAGTATTTCTGACGGATAGTGTAATGGTGGACACTTAAATCCATTAGAATTTTATAAATAATACCGTTTTTGTGTCTTTTTTAAAAGTTTATTACGTGAGAATGCACTTGTTTAGATTTCAGGTATGTGGTTTGTTAAAGAAAACATCTATTTAAAAATAATTGCTTCAAAGTTTTCGGAGATGTTAGACTCGGCCAGTTCTAAAATACTAGAATGCTTCATTATATTCCTCAGCAACGAGGGGTTTTTGAGGTAACTTCTCACAGCTTCATTGTATGTAGTGAGATGCACAGATGCTGGTAATGTACATACAACCATCATCTCTCTCTCGCTCTCTGTCTCTCTCTGTCTCGCGATAAGTCGGCAATTAATTCAGATAAATGCTATAATTAATTCAAATAAATGTAATCTTACCACACTATTTCATCTCTGTGTCTGATTTGAAGCAGGCAGAATGCTAGCACTAATGAAATGTAAATTATAAAAATAACATAAATTTTTACCCTTCCGGTCAAGTATTGCCCTGCAAGCATCATTTATAGCTTTAACTTGTCAATCCTGGCCATTGACCATGTTTTAAGTGGGATAATGAATGCATGGCTAGCTGTGCATTAAATTATTATAATACTCTTCGCTGAGATAACCACCCTCCGCTTTGCTTCGGGTGGTTCTTGGTCTTGCATTACCCCTTACATAGACAGTGTGGTCACATGGTGTGAATGGAAAGTGGACTTAAAAAAAAAAAAAAAACTTTTTAATTTATTATTTTGACCTGTCTGAGCAGAGTCCAAATGTACTTAGAGGTTATAATCATTCACATGCCTTCATTATTTATAGAAGCAGCAGCCTTCAATAGCACTGCTGCTCTCCGGCCCTTTGAAAATAAAACTTGCTCAGAGAGAGTGAGCAAAGGAAAATAATTAACTGTGATTTAATGTGTGATGAGATTGTATGAGGCTAAGAAGGAAATCAACAATCACAAGCTGAAAGGTGACCATGCTTCACCATCTCTGCAGAATCTCACTAGCGTCTCTGTTCAGTGACGTCTGAACGCCCTTGTGCACTGCAGCTAAATACAGTTCTCTTGTGAGTTTTGTAAACATTTCCAGTTATTTACCAGGAGTGATTATTTCATTTTACAATCAAATTGACATCTGAATTAATCAAAAAGAGATTTTCCTGAATTTCACATATGCACAAAACCAAACTCAAAATGTGAGAGCAGTGACCTAAACAGGTCAGCCATTTTAATTTTAATTATAAAATAGTCCACAATCATAAGATAAATGAATGGTTTCACAGCAAATGCACATTTATTTTCATTTCATTTTTTTTTTTTTTTTTTTTTACATTTACAGCTAATGTGGTATGTAAACATTGTATCTTGTTAAATTAATTTGCACATTGCAAATAAATGAATAAAATTACTGTAATAAAAATCTACTCTGTGAAAAACAAAAATACAGTGTAGCATGCTATTTCAAATATGGTAGTAATAAAAAATATATACTAAAGTGCAAACTGGGACACTTAATTTCATGTTAATTGCAATTAAAGGAAACATTTTGGTTTAAATTCATATTCATTCAAATTCATAAATTCATATATAATTCATTCATGCACTTATCTTAACTTTAGAATGCTTTTTTGACCCACTTAAAGAGGGTGCACATACATCTTTATGCATAATTTCATAATTACTATTATTGTTTTAGAAAAAAAATTGTACATTGCCCAATGACATGTATTTAATTTCAATTTCATTTCTATTTGAATTATATTTAAATATAATTGTAATTGCACATTTGTAATGAAGTTGCAATTTGAGAATAATTTACCATATTCTCTTTCAGTTCACTTAAGTAGCAGTTTATTTCATTTATATAACACTATCTGCAACAGTTTATATATATATATATATATATATATATATATATATATATATATATATATATATATATCGATGCACGGGTCAATGTATTAATAACCCGCACCCGACCGATGTTTTCAACTAACCTGCCCGCAGCTCGGACCTCAAAAAAAGGAAAAGAAAATATTGTACCCGACCCGCTTCCTGACCCGCATTTTTTAAAAGTAGTAAATGCTCATCATAGCATCATTGGGCCATATAGGAACTAGGCAAAAAACAAACAAACAAACAACCAAAAAAAAGCATTAATATATTCTAATTTGTCAAGAATTATATATAAAAAAAATCATCAATAAGCTCATCATTTGTTGTAAAATAGTCTAGTCTGGCTATGTCTATTTTGATGTTTCTGTTCAGAAGACAGTGAGGCTCAGGTTTGTTCCGATCAGAGCTCGTGAGCAGAGAGCGCATTTCTCCATATATTACGCTCCGCTCGCTCATTCCGTGGGGTCTCGCTCAACCCAGAATGGCCTGCTGGTTCGAAAATATGCAAGGAGACATTTAATTGTTTATTAATAAACTGGTGTTTTCTGTGTCGCTGCAAAGATGAAGTTGACGATGCGGACTCACCATGAACCCCAGAGAGAAATGCACATTTCATATGGATTTCATATTCAGAGAGTAGCCTATTTATTTTGGTTTTAATATTTTCGTTTGAAATTAGACATTTCAAGCTTTCTGTAATATATAGCCTATATTTCTCAAATCTGTGAGGCACAAGCTGAGTTTCAGCGTTCTCCAGTTCACATGCCATGCAAGTGATCGTGCCGGCGCCTCATTACATTATCTGCTATTTATTTGCTTCTTATTTATTAAATACAGGCAATTGATTGATAAAACATTGATCAAAATTAAGATACAAAATGAAAATTTTTTAAAAAAAGTTTTCTATAAAACAAAACTTAATGAAGTTGTCAAAATCATGTTTTACCAAAAACAGTGCTGTTGCTCCCCAGTCTTCACCTTTTCTCTTGCCGCCTCCATATCTACCTGCAGACTGAGCTTGTGCGTCATCTTCGTGCCAGTTATTCAGCCAATAAAGTGTAGGCCTATGTATTTCAAAATTGTGTCTTGTACTATATTAATTACAAAGGTTTAATTGGGATCTTTATTTCAAACGACCCGACCGACCGCGACCCGAATGTCATTAAAAATATTTTTGGATGACTAGTAACCTCGGGCAACCACGGGTGACCGCAGGCACCCGCTCATTTTGGATCAACCCGCGCATCACTGATATATATATATATATATATGATTTAAGTACTTCTTTACACAAGGTTGTCCAATTTGTTAATTAATTTAACCAAAATGCAGTTGTATGTATTTGACATGTATGTGGGCTTATACAGATGTTTGTGGCCAAAAGGAGACTTTTTTATTTTGTACTCACAGAATGATAAATTAGGGTATTCACGTCCACAAAAAAAATGCGGTTGTCACTCGTGTACGTGTACATGACCAACATAAATCAAGCACAGATACAGAAATAAAGACCTGCTGTCAGATGAACATATGTGGAAGAATAAGATCCGAGAAAGAAGCTTGTCCTAGAACAAATTGAGACAGAAAGGACTGATAAAGAAAGAGCAGGGTAAAGAATGATGAAAGAATCATGCTTAGGGGTGTGTAAGAGAGGACAAGAGGGGAAACGAAAGATAGGAAGAAAGTGAAGGTGAGTGAGTTATGCCCTGAAGAACAAAGAACCAGAGCAAAAGGTGAGTGCTGTGTTTGAGTGAGTGACTCCAGGCTCCACTGCAGGAAGTGTTACGTGCCAGTTCCTGCTGCTCTCCTCCATCAAAACACTGAGAGAGCACAGGAGAGATGCTGGGTTTGCAGGAGCCAGGAGACTCAGAGTTCACAATTTTTACTGACAGGAATGAGGTGAAAAGAAATTTCTTTGTAGCAAAAACCAGAGGAAACAGAGAGCATATGAAATGACATGAAAACCTCCCACCTAGGCAACGTGTTTAGATATGCACTCATGACAGCCGTTCCAAACAGCAGGAACCAAAATAATGCTGCCTTATAATAAGTTACTTTGTTTTTTACCCAGAAATTAGGGCAGCGTTGATTTTATCATTTTATGTATAAGGCAAAAAAAAAAAAAAAGATCAGTGAAAAGTTTAATCTATGATAGACAGAGTCAAGGGAAATATCAGTTTCAACTAGATTTGCATTTCCCAAAGGAAAATACCAGTGTTAGCAAGGCAGCAAAATAGCATTGTTGAAGGTTTAGGTGAGATTTTTGGAATTAAATTTGGTTCAATAAAAATGAACGAAACTTTATAAAACTGAACGTAACTTTTTCAGAAACGATCAAAAATATGCCATTAAAAAAAGAAGAAAAACACAATGAAAATGAAAAAAAAATGAAATTTAACAGGCTCTTCAAATATACTTCATTCTTTGTTAATGTTTTTCAGAGATTTGTTTTCGCTAATCGTGGATTTTGAATGCATTGCCACAGATTTCGCTTACGCTTTGCAGTTTCTTCGTTTGGTGTTTTGACACAAACTTCTCGTGGGGGCGGGCTTAACAGTGATCTACTCTGATTGGATAGTGAGCTTTTGATTGACAGGTGCTCTCTGACTGGGAAGTACAGACGCCACTCAGTGGTTTCCTTTATTACCATTTACAACTTTTGCAAAGTTCTTTTTGTGTGCTACAGCGGTTATTGGAGTTGTCACACTATAATCTTGACACAATCCATAATTGAAATATTAAGTACACATTTTGCAAAAATCGGACTGATACAATTTTGATTTGATACAACAAATAACATTGTTTTAATCTTTCTGAAATCAATGTGAAACTTAAAATGTAAAAATAGAATTTTTACATTTTTAATTAAATTTGATTAGTTAAACAGTGTTTTTGTGACTCACTTTAGTATTACTAAAGTTCACGTTTATATGCAATTTCATCATTACTTCTATAAAAAAAAAATGCTGAATGTAGTCAACTGACAACCATTTATAAGCTAAAATGCAGTGTAATGCCAATTACCTTTAAACTTTAATTATCCACATGAACTAGTAACTATGATAAACCTGAAAGTAATCAAGACAGTGAACTAATGACAAAACAGAACTGAGATCCACCTGACAAGACAACAAACCAATTAAAAACATAACACATGAACCAAAGGATGCATATAAGAAGATCACATGTGGAGCACAATCACATGACAAAACATGAGCTAGCGGCGGGGACTGAGAGGCGGTTCAAACTGAGGACAGTTAGAATTCTCCGATGAGCTCAGAGGAGTCCCAGAGAATGAATGATATGAGGAGAAGTGTGTTTAGAGCACTCCTGTCCGAATGTGTGATGGATAGAGTGTGAGAGATGAATGAGAGCAGAGGGGAAGAGGACGCTTGATGAGGTTCTGATCTGAAACGTACGGCCCGACATCAGGTCAGAGGAAGAGCAAGAAAGTAGGAATTTGTCAAGTTGACAAATGATTGTTCTGGCATCTTATCAGCTCGCCAGTCAATTCCAGCCATGGAAATAAGAGTGAAGGGCACCTTTTTTCCAGCAATCACCATAAAATGAGCACATTTAACATTCAGAGCATTACAACAATCATTAAATGAAAAAAAACACACTTTATGCCATTATTATTCATCATGCAATGCATTAAACAACTCATGTTTTATATCCATCTCAGATTATTTACTTCATAGTAATTCCATTTTTTGTATCTACAGCATAAAAATGACTAATTGCGTTCCATCTGACCTCAGCGATCTGACCCATTAGAACTGCAGCGCTTTCAGTGCCTTCCACTTTAGCTTTAATGTGATTGTGATGGTAATTGTGTCACCTCTTATCACCGATTAGTTATGCAAGCGAGATAAAAAAGCCTTTGTATACCATTCCCCTAATCCGCAATTAAAAGTGGCGATGGGGCGGTTGGCGTTCTTCTCAACAAGGGCTGTGTGCTGCATTCCAGATCTCTCAAAGAGCTTTTTACTGATGTCCTTGCCAAAGTCATCGTCACATGTGGAAAACCAAAAAATGAAAAGTTTTATCATTCCTTTTCAACTGTCAGCCCCCCGGTACAGCTAGAGAGCACTGAGGGGCACATTCATGACTAGATTATTGACAAAGAGCAAGTGAGAGAGTAATTCCTCCTTGACTTTTTATCCCACTAACTCCCATCCTCTGATCCTCTCTCTTTAGGTAATGAGCTCCTCTATCGTACCCGTGAAGGTGATGTGGTCCGCTTTAACATGGAGACCAACGAGAGTACAATCCTGGTCACAAACAGGAAGTTTGTAAGTGTTTTGCTTAAACTCTTTCTTCCACATAAAATTTTAAAAACGGTTTGGGAAAAGTTCACCCCAAAATGAAAATGTGCTGAGCATCTACTCACCCAGGTCATCTAAGATAGAGATGAGTTAGTTTATTTCCTCAGAGGAGATTTGGAGAAATTTAGCATTACATCACTTGCTCACCAATGGATCCTCTGCAATGAATGGGTGCTGAATGAAGTATTTAATGGTTGATGAAAACATTGCAGTAATCCACAAGTAATCCACACAATGCCAGTCCATCAATCAACACTCCAACAAAAACATGCATATTTGTAATATAATCCATCAAGATGTTTTCAATTTCAAACCATCCAACTGAAATATGAATTGTCTATACATAATATCACTTTCTCCAGTGAAAAAATAGTCTCATCTAAATCTGGAAAGAAATGCACAGTTCATGAACTGTTTAAAAGTCAAAACAGTCCAAAACTTCTAAACGCCTTTTTTGTCCAGGATGGGGACACTGTTCAAGTTAAAAAGTCTTAATGATGGATTTGTTTCTTACAATCATGCAGCTTTTCACTTTACAGGACATTAATTGATCTACCATAGTCATGTGGATTAGCAAGTGATGTAATGCTAAATTTCTCCAGTTGTTTCGATGAAGAAGCAAACTCATCTACATCATGCAATTTTTATGAAAAACTATTTTACCACTTTTAGAACATTTGAACCATTTTTTATATACCAATACACTCAAGTGTACTACAAGTGGTAATTAAATACATTTTTAATACAGAGATAGTATGTTAAAGCACATTTTAATTCATATTCATAGTGTCTAAAATTCAAATCAGTTGAGTACACATGGATATTCCTTCCGATTACCTTAAGTACTGCAAAATATGTTAGTATATTAAGCACAAAATTAATTTATGAAAATAGAGCACTTTAAAGTACATTATGAAAGTGCACATTTTTTCACCTGGGAAATATTCCTATGAGTACCTGAAAATCTAAATTGTTACTATTTGTGAACGATTCATCTGTTCCAAAAAGTGATTCCAAAAAGTATTAAATCACAATTAAAAATGTATTTTCTCTTCACCAGCTTAATTTCGTTTATAATTTTTGGTCATTTACTTCTAATCATCTGGTGTTTTGATGATTTTAAGTATATGTATGAAGTTAGTTCTCCTGAAGTTCACACAGGTATATATGTATAAGCAACTGTACTTCCAGATAATATAATATTAATGAAATTTACTATACTCTTAAAGGGAAAGTTCACCCAAAAATGAAAATGATGACATTAATGACTCACCCTCATGTCGTTCCAAACCCGTAAGACCTCCGTTCATCTTCAGAACACAGTTGTAGTTTTTGTTATTTTTAGATCAAAATTTATTTTCTATGCTTCAACAAATTCTAACTGACCCTCTTATGTCACATGGATTACTTTGATGATGTTTTTATTACCTTTCTGGACATCGACAGTATACAGTAAGTAGACATTCAAAAGGCCCTTTTTACCGCCGCGGGTACCGCCGCCGCTGCGTTTGTAAAGTGCATTTGCAGCTTTTGACCGCTGAGTGGCGCTTTAACCACAAGTTATCAAACAAGCGCATCAAAGCACATTTTCGCAAATAGACGTCAGTTTTGCCTCGCTGATGTGTTACATTTGACTGCTTCAGTCACGGAAAATGAAAGAAAAACACTATAGTTTAAATATTTAATATATTTAATATTCACAGATGAAAGTTTGGTATTTATGAAGTTATGTGCATTTCTTAGAACGAATTCAAGCAGGATAAATGTCAAGCCTGTGCCTGAGTCTGTGCTTATATTTTCTAAGCTACATGGTATTAAACCATATTTTATATTTGACACTTTTAAAAGGTGTGCAGTATTATTTATATTATATTAATTATGCGTTATATTATTCAAAAGAAATTGTGGTTTAGTTTGCATCTGAGCATTGCAAGTGGTAGCCTATTTTAGGGGGGTAGGCTACATGTATTAATATGCAAAATGTCAATATTTTCATATATTATGCCTATATTTTTATTTATATTTTAAATATAAATATAATCTTTCCTTTAATAAAACAACATGCATTTTTGTTTATTCGTTACCTGTCCTTTATTTTGACATAACTTATTGGTAAAAAGACATTTCTCTGTAAACTGATTTAAGAAATTGTTGCATGTTTAAACGTGAAGCACTGTATAATTTAGTTCCCATTATTTAGGCCTAATTTGCCTAAAACAAGAAACGAATAAAATTAAACCTGCACAATTAAATCTTTGAAACTCTAAAAAATGGACAGATTAATAAAACGTCCTCACGATTAAACTCAAGTTCTCTCATTATAATCAACAAAATTCACACTATGTAAAAAAGTGCTAGTAATTGACAACTTAAGTGATTTTAAAAAGGTAGCCTTCTTGCTTTTAAAGTTGGGCAATAGCATATGGCCTAAAAAAGATGATTAAAAAAAACAGTAATGTTATTACCTTAATGCTGGAAAGACCTTTATTTTTATTTATTTATTTATTTAATACTAGCCCATCATGCATCTAACCATCCAAGAGCTGTTCAGATTAAAACTGGCAGCTCCGCAGTGAGTCAGTGTCATGGACGGAGGACCTGTTAATATATTTTCTAGTCTATATTTTCATCTCGTTATGCCGCTGGTTTATGGAGCCAAAAGAGTCTCAATAAAGATAAATGCACACACTACATTCACATATGCACACATAGGATTCATACATGCACACACATAATTCATAAATACACACACAGGATACACAAATGCGCACAAAATTCACAAATGCACACACAAAATTTAAAAAGCACAGAAGATTCACAAATGCTTACAAAATTCAGAAATGCACACAAAATTCAGAAATACACACACAATTCAGAAATGCAAACAACATTTACAAATGCGCTCAAGATTCACAAATGCACAGGACAAGATTCAGAAATGTATTTCTGATGCACACACACATAACTCTTGATTTACAAACTGCTTGCTAGGTCTGTGAACTTCACTGCATTTGTGTGTGAATTTTGAGACTCCCCTGACTTGGCTCGACACACAAATGCCTTTTTTTAAACAGGGAATGATCTGCAACCAATCAGATATCTCCCTTCTTTTAGCCAATCACAAGAATGCACCCCACGTGGGGGATTTTTTACTTATAAGCCAATCAGCGAACGACTCACTTTCCTCAGCGAACAACTCACTTTCCTCACGCAGCGGACAACTCGCTTTCCTCAGCGAATGACTCACTTACCTCACGCAGCCGGCGACCCACTTTGCGCAGCCGGACACCCACTTTGCGCAGCAGGAGACTCACTTTCCGCAGCCGGAGAGTCACTTTCCTCTCGCAGCGAACGACTCACTTTCCTCACGAGTCATGCAGCGAATGACTCACTTTCCTCTCGCAGCGAACGACTCATTTTCCTCACGCAGCAAACGATTCACTTTCCTCACGAGTCACGCAGCGAACGACTCACTTTCCTCACGCACCCGGAGACCCACTTTTCGCAGTCGGAGAGTCACTTTCCTCTCGCAGCGGACCACTGACTCTCTCTTCATGTAGGGAATGAATATTATAATTAAAGTGACTTCTATATTGCATCCAAAAGAATATTTAGATATATTTAAATATTCAAAAAGTTGTAATTTTTTTTTTACTTTCATTAAAATATTTCAATAAAATGAAATAATTGCCTATTGCAAATTTATGAATCCATGGTTAACTTTTTTTCTGCAGTCACTGGGCTATATGTATTGAGACATTTTTAAATTTATATTTAGTAAAAAATAATAAAAAATAAACCTGAATTGTAATCTAAACATCTGTATTTTCATACAATTTCATAAATAAGTAGGCTATAATATGCTGCACCACAGGCAGGCGCTGTGTGAACGCGTTTATGTCATTGGTTTATAAGTAAACAATCCCCCACGTGGAGTGCGTTCTTGTGATTGGCTAAAAGAAGGGAGATATCTGATTGGTTGCAGATCATTCCCTGTTTAAAAAAGGCATTTGTGTGTCGAGCCAAGTCAGGGGAGTTTCAAAATTCACAAACAAATGCAGTAAAGTTCACAGACCGCAAGCAGTTTGTAAATCAAGATATATGTGTGTGTGCATCAGAAATACATTTCTGAATCTTGTCCTGTGCATTTGTGAATCTTGAGTGCATTTGTAAATGTTGTTTGCATTTCTGAATTGTGTGTGTATTTCTGAATTTTGTGTGCATTTCTGAATTTTGTAAGCATTTGTGAATCTTCAGTGCTTTTTAAATTTTGTGTGTGCATTTGTAAATTTTGTGCGCATTTGTGTATCCTGTGTTTGTATGTATGAATCATTTGTGTGCATGTATGAATCCTGTGTGTGCATATGTGAATGTAGTGTGTGCATTTATCTTTATTGAGACTCTTTTGGCTCCATACTGGTTTAGTTTTTTTTTTTTTTCTTATAGAACTTATTTGTAAATAGAGCAGACACTTTCTGTGTGTCTACACCAGACACAAGAGTTGTCATCTGTGCCCCACAGCGAAAAGTGTGTCTAAACTCGATGACATCACACTACAGTGTCAAATCATCTGAATACAGTATCAGTACATTTCATCATAAACAGAACGAGCATCAGTTCACTGATGGGGATCGTGTCCAGTGTATCCATCACTGTGTTCTGTTGTCTTTTGTCTTCATTTCGCCAGGTGAAACGTCTCTCTCACTCACAGCAGAGTCTGTTAGCAGCAACAACTTCCCCTCTGCGTGTACTGATACCAGAAACACGCTCCACCTTTACTCCGTGAATAAAGTATTTCAGTATCTTTGAAATGTTATGTTCATAAGTAGCATATAAAATAATAATAAAAAAAAAACAGTAGAGTTTCAAAGTGGCTTAAGCTATTTTATGTAAACTTTTTTCCCTATTTCACATGCCAAACTAATAACATTGTAAGCATTAAATCTTAAATTGCTGCTTTCTGCTGTGAACATTTTGTTTGGGATGAAAATAACAGTACATTTTTGTCAGTTATTTTATCTAAACAGATCGATTAACTTCAAGATTTCAAAATCAGATAGCATGCTGATAATGTAGTAGCACTGTAACATTACATTTGTTTGAATGCATTATTGCAAAAGCAATTGCTTGTGAATCTGTTTAAATCATGCTTTAACCCGAAAGTAATCAGTAAAAGAAACAGACAAACTCTTAACATCCTGCTCGACTCTTGCAGTCATTGTAACCTTCTGATCAAGCTATAGCTAAATATATTTAACATGAATTCTTGCTGAATATGCAGTTATATTATGGGCTGTTGGCATGAACTGTACTAGTGATGGAGCGCTCTTGAAGCGAGTGCAAACCACAACGCTCATATTCAAGTGTTTGTGCAAAAATTATTAATGTGCATTAATGACAGGGAGGCGCCGTCTCATCACTTTAATTTTTTCCTGATAATGAATTTATAATTTTTTTAATTAACATAATATCGTGGTGTCTCACATACATTAAAAATATATCTACAGAAAGCTTGAAATGTTTTTTAAACGAAAACGAATTGTGTAATTGGTGAATGTTGCATTTCTCTCGTCGGAAAGAGCCAGCACTGTGAATTTCATCTTGCAGCCCACAAGAAAACATTTGTTTATTAATAAATAATTAAAATGTCTCATTTTTCACAATTATTACGCTACTTCTGCATGTTCTTTGTTGCAAACTTAATGCATGTGCTTGAGCGCGGAATATATTAAGATTTGATTATGTAAATTTAATATAAACCTCTGATTAGTTGCATATAACAAACGAACGACTAGAACTAGAAAAATCTTATGTGGGGCCAGACCATTTTTTAGTCTATAACCAAAACAACAGTCCTATATAAACCAGTTCAGCAAGTGAAAGCCTAATAAAACACTGTCCATATGAAAGAGCAATTCACACCTTTATCTCGACCCCCACAAGTCATACATAACTATCTTTGGTTTAAAAAAAAAACTTCAGGTTCCATATGCAGAGCGAAATGGGAACGGTCCAGCATTTAGCAATAATTAGTATTAACTCTGTTATTATTCTTGATTTTTCAAACTACCAACACTTTGCATTTTTGAATTATGCCTTATTCACTGTAAACAGCAGCCGTTCACCAGACATTCACTTTGACATTTAGCACTTTGACACTTTTGACATTTGTTAATTATGATTTTATTTCCATCTATACTGAAATACGTGTGAACTACACAGCCATTTTACCTCATGAATAATAGTTAAGCTTCAAATGGGCAACATCACGAATATGGAAACGTTAGGATTTCTCTCGAATGAGAAAGCCCAACCTTACCTTATGCTTAGCTTTAAATTATTATTATTTTTTTTATTACTAAGCCTATATTATTATATACTGCAATTTTATTTATCCATTAGAATTATATATTTTTAATTCTTGTTTTGTTCTGATAAATTTGTTAAATTTAAAGGATTTGTTGCAAAGTGAAGGGAACTAAAAATATCCTGTTGGTACATTATAACATTATTAGGCCAGCCGTTATTATTTCTAAATGTAATATAATGCAACTTATACCTGACTTATATTTTTTCATCTCACAAACTCTGATTTATTTTTTAGTGTGTTAAAAAAAATAAAAAGAAAGAAAACATCCAGCAAATGAAAATAGGCGATTAATCCGTTAAAATTTGTTACTCTGGGTTAACAGTAATTATAATTATTTTATACTTCAGAACAGAGCCTGGGCCTAATCTAGGCTATCCAGGTTTTTTTAATTTTTTTTTTTTTTTTCATTGTATCTGAAAATGACTTCGTTCATCACATTCACTTAATGCGCTCTGGCGCAAATCAGCCTCCCGCGATGCTCAGCTGTGGACGATTTAAAAATGTTTGATGTAAAGGTTGCTGTCCCATTTTATACAGGAATTGTTCATTTTAAAAAATCTAATTATATTGTTAGTTCTAATTATATTGTTAACACAAGTTCATTTAGGCTATTTAACATGCACTGTGATATTTTACCCTTTTTTACTTATAAACTCCTTGAGAATTTAAAGTTAGTTTTATAGTATTTAAATTCAAGTTAAAAAAAAAAGGTTTAATTTCTTAAATTATTTTTATTAATTAATAATATGTTATCATGTTTATTCTTTTAGAAAATACCTTATTATTTAAGAAAATAAAGGAAAAAAATAAGGGACGATCCGAATATTTGTTTCGCTTCACCTATTTATGTAGGCTACAATTATTCAAAAAATAAATAAATAAATAAAATAAAATAATTTCATTAAAAAATACCATTGGCCTTATATTTATTTACTGTTTAATAAAAATAGCTTATGATCCTTTCTTTAAAGGTCTTCTTTTAATTTTTGTTGAGTAGACTGTAGACTATCCTACATTTTGAAATTAACAAATTGTACATTTTTTTAAGTTTTTTTTTTTTAAATGTTACAATGTTATATCATAATGTTTTTGTTGTTTTACTTCCTTCTTTTATCTCATTTTACAATTACATTCATTTCGCAATCCATCCCTTTGCGCCACCTGGCAATAGTTTTGCGAGTGATTTTAACACGCGACTGAATTACAGTTACAGCCACGGCATCGCGGCGGCGGTAATGCCCAATTAGGCTGTCCACCTACTGTACCATACACACAGTTTCAATGGAGGTACTGAAAGCTCTCGGACTAAATCTAAAATATCTTAAACTGTGTTCCGAAGATGAACGGAGGTCTTACGGGTTTGGAACATCATGAGGGTGAGTCATTAATGACATAATTCTCATTTTTGGATGAACTAACCCTTTAAGTGTACACTTTTAGGGCTGTTTCTTGACATGTTTTTGTAATAATATCAAGTTATGGGTTTAAAGTACATTTAAAATCATTATGGTTTAATATGGGTTAAAACATATGCTTCATTTAAACATTCAATAAAATTGCCAATAGCACATCTACAGTACAAAATACAATTGCATAGTGATCAGAAAGTGCATCAAAATAACAAACAAAACACAATAGTCCAATCAAATGCGATGAATAAAATCAACTCCCACCTTGTATTATTGCCTCATGAATTTATCACCATATGAAAGATAAATGCATAGTGAATGTCTCATTTTGCAAGCAGTCATGCATCAGCATGCACTACAGTATTAATTACTCCACCGTCATACAGCACATCACAGGACAGACAGTTCTATTGTTATTAATAGAGCTGAATGCATCCATCATTAGTGCAATGTTCTGTGTAACTTGTTAACAGCTTCAGATCGTTAGGGAATGGTGGGATGCAAAACAGTGGAGGCAAGGACACAGAACATGAGGTTTGTTGAGAATCAAAGAGTGGCAGCTCTGATTAATGCCACGCTCTCCCCGTGATCTGTCACAGCCGAATAAGGAATATGGTAATGAAGCTATGCTTTCTATAAAGTCTCATTTACCTTTTTTCTGTTTTCTTTTTTTTTTTCAGGAAATGTACAAAGCCAGCAAATATGAGGTTTCCCCAGATATGAAACTCGTTCTGCTGGCCTACAACGTGCAGCTGGTGAGGCCTGTGTTTATTTGGGTGTTGCATGTGTGTGTTGAGATGAAAGTAATCATTGCATGATGTGAAAGGGCCGTCAAACTCCACTGCCTTACCAGAAAAAAAATACCCCCCCCTGGAGTGACAGAAACCAAGCAATCACACACACACACACCTGCCAGTCGAGAGAAAGGAGGACAGAGGCTGTTTTCACACTTGGTTTGATTGGTTGGTCTGAACTCGGCTTCTATTCCACCCTCACCCCCATCTCTTTTCATATTGTGTTATACAGTATGGCTCCGAACCACAGAGTGTCTGCATGATTGTACAAATTAGCCGCAGGTGTTGCTAGCTACTAGGCAACAATTCAATAAGAGACAGCACCAAAAACCAGAGTTTGCACAGTAATAGAAAGCCTGGAAATAACAGGACATTTTAAAGTGTGATTTCCAGACAATGAAATTGAAATGCAAAGTTAAAATGTAAAGGAAATTTCTTCAGTTCTAAAGTAGTTCATCAGTTGTATTTCACCTATTGAGTAGGTTAACTAAATGATCCTTATCCAACTCAGATGGAAAATTCACAGTAGAAAATTATGAAGCAATACTTATGTACAGGCAATTTATTTTATTTTTATTTTTCATTTTTACTTGCAAAGATTTCAAACAAACTTCTTTCATATTGTCATTATGAGGTATTATTTGTAGAATTTTGAGGAAAATAATGAATTTAATACATTTTGGAATAAGGCTGTAGCATAACAAAACACATTAACTAAATCTCCATACAGACTTCACCTAAAGCTTTAGTGTGCAAAGAAATGATGAAAGTACATACTCTGAAGGACACTTGAGTCGGACACTACAGGTGACGAGTTAGTTTGATCAGGGCAGCTGTCGTACAGAGCTGAAGAGACGGAGGAGAAGGTGTAATAAGCGCTGGGACAGTGACACCAGAGCACTTCACACACACATGACAAGCAAGAGTGAGCCAAAGAAAAGAATGTGAGCACTACCTCTTGTTTGTTATTCAGTGCCCGTCCCAACATCACCTTGATGGATGACAGCCTCGTCCCCCACCTGTCATTGCCTATGCTTAAGCGTGCGCACACACACACACACACACACACGTTCATAACGCCCCTCATTCTCAAACTCTGTCATGGTGCTACTTGCCCTTCACAAAGGATCTCTCCATCTCTCTGCATCTGTAAGACTGTGAGTACAGGTGTTGAATGTTAATCTTTGACAGTATTAACAGCTCCGCTACAGCACACGTGTCAAGCTCATGTCAGCTGTGAGCATATGCTGCGGTCAGCCCTCTGGCTCATGGACAGCTGTTGACACTGTCCTCAGAGTGATACAACAGCACTCGAACCTTCTTCAGCAATGATGGATTAGGATTTTCTCAATTTAGTTAGTTCTGCCTCTGAAATTTGATTGTACGTGTCATTTAAAGCACACGTGACCACCCCTCGGTTGAATTCTATATTAATGTACTAAGATGCAGCCGACAGAAAGGCTAATGTCCTGTAGAGTTATTTAGTATTTGTTTATTTATTTATTAAAATATTTGAAAAATGATTACAAAATCTAGCTTTTATATTTGTTATTTAAAAAATGTATATTGTTTTATATTGCAGGTAAATACGAATAAATAAAGTTTTGCTAACTTAAAATAATAGTATTTCATGTTGTGTAACCATAATTTATAAAGTAATATTTATTATTAATGAATTAATCCTTATTAAAAAAATACTATGTGTAAATAACCAGATGAATTATTTTTATTATTATTATTATTATATTATTATATTATATATTTTTAAGAAATATAAATTAGTAATATACATAATTTCAAAAACATGGATCTATAAAAAATTATTGAAAAATTATTATTATTATTTTTTTTTATGGGGGTATCATAACATTTTGCAGCTTAAACTAGTCTTGTAACGTCAAATAAATAAAGTTTCAGTATTTTAATGCATTTAATGTACAGAAATAATAATAAACACTTTCTCTGTGTTGATCCTTTCCTCTATTCACAATCAAGTGTGAATGAATGATGTAACAAGTTTTTTTTTTTTTTTTTTTTGGTACTGTAATCATGCTAAATGTATTGTCTATTAAACATTGGTCTATTTTACATTTTGCTTTTGTTGAAAAAATGAGGTGGTGTGTTAATGTGATTTTACCATGGTAAAAAATCTGTCCTCTTCACATTGTGGCTAAAACTTTGCTATGTCCCTGTAATGCATAGCCTTTCATGCTTTATTGCTAATAGAGCTTTTTGGTGCTTGTAGTGGCAGTAACTGCTGTTCTTCCACAATTAATTGTTTTCTCTCTGTCTCTGTTTGTCTCTGTGTTGTTCAAACTCTCAGGTTTATGAGCACTCCTTCACCGCGGACTACATCATTTGCAGTCTGGAAACTCCGTAAGTCATATAGCAGTCGCATTAGTTTACAAAGTCCATTTGTCATTATAAACCAAGGAAACATCGATGCAGCATTTCACAGCTCACATCACATGTCAAAGCCATTCAGAGAACTGAATCTTTCCATACTGCTATCCTGTGGTCCTACTGACAAATTCCCAGCCTGTATGTCCCGTGATTAGCACAGAGACGTACAGCTTGTGTCACCTGTAATTTTTGGGCCTGCAGTGCACAGAGCCATTGTACACAGCAGCAGAATAAAGCATCTGTATTTATGTGCTCTGTCAGACAGAAGGAACAGATGCTGACACAGCGCTGGGCCGCTGTCCCGGCTGGATTTAACAGCGCATTGGGATATACTATCACTGTTAGGTTTCCTGGAGCAGGAATTCCCTCATGGTGCTTTATTCGCCGTACTGTTGTGTTGGGCTGTGTAGTACACCGTGATGGAATCAATATCTGTTGGCACACGCTCCACTGCACCACACAGAGGAAGTGTGCGCTGTTAGCCCTCTGAAGACATGAATGTTTGACTGATTGCCTGTCTGTCTGTCTGGGTCAGGATGGTCAACTAGTCTACTTGTCATGCAGTATCAAACTAGTTGATTAGTAATGGCTTTGCTTCTCTTTTACAGGGAAACGTGGATTCTGAACCCTCCAGAAGTGCGAAACGCTCATCTGCAGTATGCTGGATGGGGACCGCGAGGCCAGCAGCTGGTAAAGATGACATTTCCCACACTGTAAACAAAAAATTGCAAAGAATTTGTTATTCTGCTGATTAATCGAGAAATCTGATAATATTTTGTGATAAAAATAGACCTAAGCAAACAATAGACTTTTAAATGACTTAAAATACTTACAATAGCAATGAGGCAATAATTAGTAATTGAAACGAAAGACTATCAACAGCAAGTAAGCATTTGGTTTATTGAACAATGAAACGATATAATCATAACACATGAAAGACAACAGCCTGACAATTGTTTCTACATTTTACAGTGTGATCTAATGCTTGTTTAATACTGAGTAAACAACATTTAATTTAAATGTCCATTTAATCTATAATACTTGATAGAAATTCTACAGCCACTGTCATTTCTTGAACAAGAACATGTGAACATCAAAACATGCAAACTTTATTTTGAAGTCACGATGAACAGTTAGCTTATTTAGAAAGATAGTGATCTATTTTCCTGTGTTGGTGTAGGTTTATACATATTTTCTACCTTATAAAATCCCATACGAACGTTATAAGCAATTCAGACTCACAGCATATGCAAAGTATGGAGTTTGAGATGAGGTGGTGCCAAGCATGTAAATGATAACTGTTTGTGTGGGTCAGCATTTACTGTGAACGGAACTGCTCTGAGATGCACGTAAATACACACATATAAATAAAGTGCATATTAAACCGGCAACGCATATATATTTATTTATTTGTATCACAACCTTTGTGAATTCACAACAGCACTATGCTTTATTATGATTTGTTAAATCAGTTTAATATTTCTCACAGCCATAGAAAACCTTCTGAAAATGCTTTTCATGGATTCTCATCTGCGGAATGCACCATTTCCAGTATTTTGCCAGTTAATCGACACAGGCAAAATACATTTAAGGATTTTTTATAATTGAGTACTCGAATTTAATCAAGGAATCATGACAGCCTTACTATACTCTCTATAGGACTATAGCCTACTTATTTTAAGAAAATAAGTGTCCACTGCAGTGATAGAACTGCGTTTAGTACTGCTTAAAACACTGAGAGGATTTTTTTTCTCAGTACAATTCACACACACACTCAGTTGATGACTGGCAGGAAAATGTTGAATTAGAGACATGATAATGCACAAATTATAACATAGAATCATGATTTTCATTGGACACAGTTAGAAGCTAACATTACAGTAGATTATGGACTTGCCAATAAACAAAACAAGTGGGTACACCTAGGGTATATGCAAATATTGATCCTTGGAAGTTATAAAACACAAACAGTCCTGAGCAAATATGATGTATATATGTGTATGGCCCGAATACACCACTGAGCAGGAGGGATGCCAAAAGTGTCATATTTTGGTACCAAGTAAGTAAAAAAAAAAAAAACAAATATCAGCAGTACAAGTGCCGACTCAGTTTGATGCGTGACTGACAGGCAGCTGCAGGTGAGCGCTCACATGTTTATGTGTGCTCTGTAAAGAGTGGCTGTGTCTCATGGTAATGCACCTTCACCTGCACTTGTAAGCTGTCAGATGCTTTTCTTTGTTAATTTCCCATCTTGGCAAGGTATTGGTGTAAATACACTCGGTTTGTCTTCAGTGAATGTAAACATGCGGTATGAAAACAAATCAGATTTGTGTCAAAATATCAGATTGGTACACTGTATAAATGCAGCCTGATAGACCTACTGCTGTCTGTTATGGTGTGAATATAATAATCAAACAACAATATTGACCAAAAATAGAAAATCACTCACTGCTCTGCATGAAATTCATGTTCAACTGTTTATTTGAATAATTATCTGTGTACTTTGTCAATAAATACTTGAAAGCTTCATGTCATTGTTTTAATTACTTTTTTAATTAGTTAATTTTTGAGTGATATAGCTAAAAATGTATTTAATTTGTTTTTTTGTGTATTTAGTGAAACCATTATTTCAATCAAACAGTTACTGCCAAGTGGATTCAAAATGTTTCATCTTTAAAAAATGATCAGTGAATGTTTTCCATGTTTCTCACAAAATCAAGGAAAAACTATATCTAGTTATTTTCATTTGCGTGCACAGAACAACACACAATAATGGACAGCAACATTAACCATCATATACACAAGCACTCAAAAGTTTGGGACAGGTAAGAATAAAAAAAAAAGAAAGAAATTCAAATAAATGTTTTATGTTGACAAAGGTTGTGACAGTAACACAGCAAAAACATTAACTGTGAAATATTATTAAAATTTCAAATAATTGTTATCGATTTGAACATATTTTAAAATATAATTTATTCCAGTTATGGCAAAGCTTGATTTTTAGCATCATTGTATTTTGGAATGATTGATGAATGATGATGATTAATTTTTTAATAAAACTCTTACCAACCCCAAACATTTGAGCAGTTGGGTATTTGTTGTAAAACATTTTAATATGTAATTGGATCTACTAATTGTACAATTTACAAAATAAGTAAAGATCATGAATAATGCGACTGTTTAGAAAATATCCTGACCAAATGAAAGCAGTTTATGGCCCAACTTTAAGTGCTTAGAATATTTTTGTGGTATTGGAAATATGGAATATGGAAATTGATACTGTGTGATGTGAAATTGCTCTGATTTTAGTATCAACTATTGAAATCTTGGTATTGTGACAACCCCAATTTGCAAACCACTTTAACCACTTTAGATCCCTGAAAAGATCCAAAAATAAAAAATCCAACTGCAGATTTGAATCACACCACTCTACCTCATCCTCTCTCCTCCTCCTTCCTTTTTTCCAGGAAATAATCTCAGTGGTTTATGGCACAGGCACACAAAAGACTCCGACTGAATTTATGATTTCTCATGTTGGAAAGCTCACCAGCGCGACTCATCTCAGAGACTTTATGAGTGTGTGTAATATTAAATAATTAGGACATCCTGTTGTTCAGGACACACTCTGTCATGTCCTAGATGTGTCCATGCCAAACATGGTTTTACACATCTTGACATGCATATTAGATGTACGCAGCATAAAACTCTCCCCTCAGATACAAGAAATCTCAACTTTTTCCAAGTACAGATGAGCTAGTTCAGAACACCTTGAAGTGAAATGAATTCAGAATAATTCAGCTCATCATATATTCATGGGCTTTACTACTTTATTGGTCTGGCAGAATAATATTTCGGGATTTCTTCAGATGTGTTTGTTCTGGTTTTTATAGTCGATATCTGAAAACCATTTCTCTCCATTTGATGGAGAAACATTTCATGGAGGAAATACAGTAGAGATGCATTTGAGTCACAGATGTTTATGGAGATTGCTGGCTTTTAGAATAATCCCACCAGCATCCCTGTTATTATTTTTAAAGTTACCTTGAGACTTTTACACTCGAATACAGCTCCACTTTAGGGTTTTGAAAACGGTATTAAAACCCATTGTGTATTTCTGGCTGTCATATTCATATATGTTTCAGCCATATAAATGTGCAGTGCTTGTGTAGCTTGACCTCGTCCGTATGCAGTAACTATACCATCTGGGCCTGAAAAAGCATATTTTTTTATTGACAGACATTAAAGTGTAGCCATGTATCTTGGTCCTGTGCCATCTAAAGAACCACCATTGATATAATTGAAAATGCTAAAAAATAGATTGTTTTTCATCTCACCTTAATTCGTTAAAACATCAAAACTGTCAAATTATTTTTTTTCTAAACAAACAGAATAGATAAAAGTCTTAAATGCCATTTTAAGGTGCCTCTTTTAATGGGTTGTTGTCAAACAGTGTTGTTCCCCTTGTGAAAATTACACATTAGCTTGCTTTTAAAAAAAAAGAGTACTTATTAAAGAAATAGAATACTTTAAAAGAATATACTTAAGTGTGAAACTGATTGTAATGTTTTTAAACACTTAACTTCATTTAGATGACTTTTAGAGTTTTTTAATCTTTATATTTAATTGCATTATTACTTCTGTTGTCTTTGAAATATGGATAAAGTGCACTTTATGGTAAACTAAAATGTACTTCAATGTCATTTCTATTCATAAAAAATAATGTTTAAATATATTTGTAATTACACATTTATAATGATGAAGGTGCAATTTAGTACATATGAAATATATTAACTTTAAAAGTAATATTTAACAATACTCTACGGTTAAACTTGCAATCAAGAACTTTACATGTGCTTTAGTAATATAAGTAAAAATAAGTGCACAGCTTTAAAGCACAATAAAGATTATTAAAAAACAATGAATTAAAAAAATACTTGAAAGTAAAACTTTTACAAAGTGCACTTTATTAACAGAAGCAGTTTTGAAATGTATTCTCTTAAATTACATTAAGTTTTCTTTATTTCATTAATATTATATTATCTGCTAGCATAGGTTTGTTTATATAAAGTATACTTCAAGCACACACTCAATACAGTTAAGCACACTTTTTCACAAGGGTCAGTCGGCTTTGTCTTTCATTATTTGTGTATGAAAGTCAATAATCAGTTGTTGGTATTTGGTTTTAAAGTATGTTTAAAATATCTTACAATGCCTTAATTTTGTTTCCTTATAAAAAATACTCTGAATTAGCTTTATTTACTGTTCCTCAGCCATGGTTGAATAAATCAGTGTGTCATCCAGTGCGCTGTGAAGTGGCTGTGGTGTGTTCAAGAGAGATTACAAATCAATGCTTCTCCTGAGCCAGTCCACTGTCAATAGTCTTTCTGATATGTTATCGACACACCTCACATGCAGTGCAGAGCATGAGCTCCAAGAAAAACATCACGTAACAACAGCATCAAGATGTTCACGATGAAATTGGACCCATAAGGACTGTGTGTTTCCATTGATTTGAAAGGGGCCAGCTTGCAGCAGTATATATTTTCACCAACAGGAGTGTAAAAAAAAAAAAGAAGATTCATAAGATTTAAAAATTGTATAGACTCCTTTCTACAGCCAACGGTGTGTTTACAAGCACAACCACACATACTGATGGCAGTGGAATATATTCAGAAGTATTGTCTGGCTGGTCCAGGGGCCAGAATTTCTGGCCACTCCAGCCATTTTCTCTTTTTCGATTACTTCATGAACCCTAAATGAAAACTTTTATTAGGTTTATAATAAAAGTGGAACTGCCTCTCAAATCTCATAACACTTTCTTTGGAGTCTAGTAGCAGTTGCAACCCCAAAATACCTACTGCTTTTATGAGAGTGATTCATAATTAAACACATTACAATAAACCAAATATTAAAAGGATAGTTTACCATAAAATTAAAAAACTTGCTGTTATATAATGTTACTGGTCAAAGGTTTGGAATAATCAAGATTTTGTCAAGTTTAAAGTTTTTTGAAAGATTACGTGCTTGCCAATAATATTGTACCTATATTATTATTATAACTGTTTTATATTTTTAAATATCTTAAAATGTAATTTATTCAGGTGATGGCAAAGCCAAATTTAGTGTCACATGATCCTTCAGAAATCATTCTAATATGCTGATTGATGCTCATATATTGTTATTATTATCAATGTTGAAAAATGTTTTGTTTCTTAATGGATCTAAAATATAATTGCAGAGTAATTTCAGAGTTCTTTTTACTGTTTTTACTGTGGTTTTTAATAAATAAGAGACTTCTTTGAGAAACATTAGATCATAATTTTTCCAAACTTTTGACCAACAATGTATATTTTTATCATTAAGGGAATAAGTTAATTAATTGACAGCAGTACTGGAACCACCAACTGTTATTTTACCTGCAATGTTGGCAAACAGCTTTAAATACGTAATGAAGCTGCACCAGGAAGCACAACAAAAAATGAGCTTTAATTATAGTATTTAATGAAGGTCAAAGTAAATGAGAAGCAGTGGGGGGAAAATACAATACTGCACACAGAATTTCCTATCTGGGAAAATAGATTTCTCAGAGGACTGCCGAGTTAGTTGAAAAACATTGGGCAATTCGCTCTTTAATTTTTACAGAGGTTTGTGCAAGCAGAACACCGACATGTTTGATTCAGACAAGGCTGGTATGTCTGAAAGACAAATTTACCTGACCCCTTTAGGGAAAACTGATCCTGTTCGAAATTTAAAGAGATCAATCTATCTGTCTATCAATCAATCGAAGTAAAAAATAAATAAATAAATAAAAAAGAAAATTAGCTTTCGTCCAGATCATTATTCATTTATTCAGATTGTTCAGCAATTTTAATTTGGTTAAAAAATATTCAATTATGTTCCAATGTTGTAAATAACTTATGATCAAGTTCTATTTTAGAAGGTTTTCCTATTAAAAGTCAAAATGTCCTGTCCTCTTCCCCCAGGACCTTTTTCTGTGATCTTAAGCATAGAGTGTTCCCTTTCATTTCTGAGTGCAGAGGTTATTTTTAATATGGTGCTACGGACGTCATTTTATAAATGAAGCCACCAGGTGACTCTTCGGAATATTAAGAGGTGATCTTGGCTTGGATACTGACGCTCACTTCAGCAAAAAAAAAAAGGAAATTAATAAATAAAAAAGGACAGTTTGTTTAAAGGCCTGAGTTAAATGAAAAGACATATTTGAATCGATATGAGCTCTCCCAGCCTAACTGTCCTTGACGTACTAAGAAACTAAAATGCAAAAATGACTCTTTCTGACTCTGACTCTCTTTTCTTTCAAAACTTTCTGACAGATATAAATCAGAAACTCGATTTGCCAAGTCAAGGTAAAAGCAAGATAAATATGATTAATCCTAAAAAGCTAAAGAACTCACATTTAAATGTGTAAAGGTTATACAAACATTGTGCTGTTTTTTTGTTGCTGCCTTTAGATCCTTATGATGTTATAAACCAAAGTGTGAAGTTAATTTTAAACAAGATGCTTGATTATTTCTATCTGACCTCAACTGAATCACCCAAAACTAAAAAAATTGCTAAAAATTTACAGGCTATCCGAGATGTAGAGCTTGTTTCTTTATCGGAACAGATTTGAAGAAATGTAGCACTACATCACTTGTTCACCAATGGATCTTCTGCAGTGAATGGGTGCCGTCAGAATGAGAGTCCAAACAGCTGACAAAAACATCACAATAATTCACAGGTAATGCACATGACTCCAGTTCATCAATTAATGTCCTCTATGCAGAAACTAATTGTTAGTAATAAACAAACTCATCATAATGGTGTTTTTAAACGTCAGACAAACCCTATATCCAAACAAAAACAAATACTAACTGTATTGTCTGAATCAGTAGAGAAATATGCAAAAACCATCCAAATAATTTCTAACCTAAAATATCAATGGATGTTGATGTGAGAGGACAATTGTGGGGTTGACTTTTTCCACTATTAGCATTGTTATAGAATATAGACTTATATTTTGGCCAGAAGCATCAGTTTTAAGTTAATGATGGACTTTTTTCTTACAAACATGTACCTTTGCTTCACAAGACACTGAAGTTGTTTGGATTGATTGTTGTGATGTTTTGTAATCAGCTGTTTGGACTCTCATTCTGATGCAACCCATTCACTGCAGAGAATTCATTGGTGAGCAAGTAATCTGATGCTAAATTTCTCCAAATCTGTTTTTGAACAATTGCTTTAACAACTCTATTTGACAGAAACAATGGACCAAAGAACTGTTACACCTGCAAAGGGGCATTTCTTAAAGTCACAGCATCAAAAACCCTAAATGCTTCTAAGGTCAGAGAAAGGTTGAAAACAAAAACAACTTACTAATATTATAAATGGACCTCAGGGTGAAAAGAAATTTGATAATAAAAACTGCATGATATTATTCCTTTAAAGTTCTCCATGCACACTGTAAATGTCATCCCCAGTAAACCCCTCCAGGCCTATCCATCAAATGTTGATTGCAGCATGTTTGTGTTTCTATCCATTTCTCTAGATTTTTATATTTGAGAATAACATCTACTATCGGGCCACTGTGGAGAACAGATCCATCCGTCTTGTTTCCACTGGGAAGGAGGGTGTGATATTCAACGGTTTGAGCGACTGGCTCTATGAAGGTATGAACGATTTAAAACATGGACATTTGTTTCAATGCCTTTCAAAGTTAAATGAGGATAAAAGCGGTATTGGCCAGAACAATCTTTGTCTTTTTCAAGACCTGAGAGCTAAGGTGAACATTTAATAAATCAAAAGCAAGTATGCATCTTTAAAGAGTGCAATGTACTGTAATCTTCATGAAACTACTGTAGTTGCATCTGATGTAGAAGAGGCAGACTTTGATGCTGATAGATATTGTTAAAGAGGCAGATATGATGATGATACATTCTGTGCATTGTCAACGAATCAAAGAATGAAAAATCAATATCCCAGAATGCACCACTGCCTTTGACAAGACTCAGCGGTTGTGGATTTTAGTTTAGTGTGCAGTGATTCTCCCATTTAAACTTTAATCTGGGCTGATATTGAGGGGACTGACCCTTGGCATGAGTTTATGAGATGCCGACGGTCTCGAAATTGACACTTATTATTTATTAAAGGGGATGAATGTATTAAAGAGAGCAGAGACTCATCCTGACATATTTCTAATGCTCCTGATCTCAGTCTCTTTGCTTAAGTTTTCAGTATATATGATTTATCTTTCTATTAGTCATCCACCATATTTACATTTTTTTTTTTTTTTTTTACATCATTGGGGTACTTTTGGCTCAGCGATTCTGATTGGATGACCCACATTCAAAGCCATTGTAAAACTGCTATTAATCACACACCTGTGATGTCAATTGAATTCTATATTAATGCGGCAAGTTTCTTGGTAACCCTAAACAGATTATGTTACAGAGAGAACAGAGGAAGCGTGTGAATCCATATGCAAGCTTTTATCAAACAGAGACGTGGTCATAACAGGCAACGATCACTGACAAACAAGGTTGAACAGGGCTGGACACTGGATAACTGATGCTTTTGAATGTTAGCATCACACATATCCAGATTTATATCTATGGGTTTTCAGAGGTGGTAGGTTTGTTCGGTAGCTCACATAGTACAGAGATGGACCTCAGAAGCGAGGAGCTCCAGTTCAAATCCCATGTGACCACGGTTACACAAAGCAGTTCAAATCTGCATATAAGTTGAAATGGCACGGTTGCATCAACAAAAGCGTTTTTATATAAGGTTTGCATTTGTTAATATTATCGGGTAGGTTTCGAGTTGGGTTTGGTGTAGGGCATATTTCCAACATGATAGAGCATTAACTTTTAGCGACAGTCCTGGGATATTTGAATTCTGAACCACCGCAATATATACCAGAAGCAACGTAAAAAAGGGTTCACGTATTGAACCCATGTTTTAGCACCACTAAGTGGACATTTCTTTTGAAACTTGTGATGAAATGTTCAGTAAGGCACGTAATACCAGTGTTGCAGAAAAGTATCCAGAGGTACATATTTGCCATGAGACTAGGTTGTGCAAAACAGGCTAGAGTCCAGGCCAGAAGCATACAGTATCCAAATGGGACGCGACAACAGGTGTAATCTAGAGCAAGCGAAATCCAGGGCAGGCAGAGAACTCTACACTCCAGAGGCTGTAATACAGAAACTTCCTGTCTTGACTCTGGACTTAAGATATGAATAAATGAAATTACCATGGTTATTAAAAAAATAGGATAGGATACGGAGTTAATTTCTGTGATACAGCCCCAGGACTCCAAATCTCAGATCTCTTTTTTTCAGTCTGTGTTGCACACATAGTGATCCAACCTGTTCATTTAAGTTTACATGTGCCCCATGAAGCCTCTCTGAACTGTCCTTGACTTCCTGTCCATGGGTTTTTAAGGTCAGTCATTGTTCATGTGAATGGCTTATAGCCGTCGAGTTCACCAGCAGATCCTCTGAATGATTAATGAATCGTCAAGCATTGTGCAGTCTGAGGCTGTTGAATACAAATCTAGAGTCTGTTCTGTGTTTGGAGGAGAACAGGTGGCCATGCATTCATTGACGATGGAGTTTATGCCTGCTGGACCCTTCTGGATATGGAGTTCCCTGATGTGCTTTGGGAAAGGTTATTGTATGTTAATTCAGATTACCCATGCCAACCAAAAAAGTCTAAAACAACCGATATCCATCATTATAAGAGCAGTTTAATTCTTCCAGCTGTCTGGAGTTGAACGATTAAAGTGGAACGATCCACAGTGTTCATTTACTTAATATGATTTGAAAGTGGCTGAAAGTTATTATGAGGAAAGTGTTCTAATCAACTGCACCCCTACACATTCCCCTTTCTGTAATTTGGAGATCAAGAATGTAGATTGTTGCATTGTTGTGAGTGTGCTTTCTTAGAGTAGTTCATCACTTCGTCGAGAGGATATTAATTACCTCAATCAGTCTGCATAATCAATGCTGAGTTTTAATTACCCCCGCATAATCAGTGAACCGCATGTAGTTCTTGCTGTGGCAGACCACGTCTGCTGTAATGAAGATCATGAAATGAACCCTGCAAGAAGCTTGCAGTAAGGTGCACTTCTTGCATCCTTGCAGCATTTGCTTCTGCGTGTTTGCAAGATCGTAGGATGTCCTATTTGTCGTTTTATGATTCAGAAATTTGTTCACAAATTACTGCTGTCCTTTTGCCCAACCTGCAGCAGTGCAGACTTCATAGAAACATTTAAAGTGTAAAGAAGCCTGATTTTTGTTTTATTTTGAAATATAAAAAATAATAAAAACATTTTGGAGCCTACTCAAAGTTATTCGCAATCAAAAATGTGTGTTTGAGACACTCCCCTAGAACAATTTGGCAGAGTTTTTATTTTAAATAGAATCTTTTAAATTAAAAGAGTAATAAAATAAATGCACAATTAATATGACCTGTTCTTGTTATTTGAAATGTCCTGTATTTGAAAGAATGGATATTGTAAGTTTTTGCAGCTAGCGCATGACACTGTGGTGGCTAACCACATTAAATGAAAACAATCAAGACAAAACTAGCTAATCTGCTGTTTGTAATTATAATCCAGAAAATGTATTTCTCCAGTGAATTTTTAAGGAACAACGCAGTCTCTAATATGCCCACTAAACGAAGTATACAGCGGACCTCCTAATTTTGTCAGTTTATGAACTTGAGTTTTTAGAAGATTTAGCTCCTTAATATTTATAGAGCTAAATATTATAAATATTAAAAATATTAAGGAGCTAAATCTTCTAAACACTCATTTGTAAATGAGTCTAAAATTTCATCTAAAATGATCATCTAAAATTTGTAGGTTGGCTTAGGGTTACTTTTTAATAATGGTGTAATTTTAATGGAACGATTCAACAAAAAAATGAAAATTTGCTGTAAATTTACAAAATGTAGATAAGTTTGTTTTTTCATTGGAACAGATTTGAAGAAATGGGTCTAAAATGAATGGGTGCCGTCAGAATGAGAGTCCAAACAGCTGATAAACTCCTTCACAATAATCCATATGACTCCAGTCCATCAATGTCTTGTGAAGTGTAAGCTTGTAAGAAACAAATCCATCAAGGCATTTTATTTGTATACCATTGTTTCCAGCCAAAATGCATAATAAAGCTTCCTCCAGTAAAAAAAAGACACCCCCTGATGCCCTCTCAAATTAAAATTCACCAACATATTTGTTTAGGACTGTTTTCACTGGTAAACAGTGCTTGATCTGTGCATATTTCTCTCCTGATTCAGATAAGACAACCAGAGGAAATAATGGATAGATCACTTTTAGCCACAAACAACAGTTTAAAGTTAAAAATGACTTAATAATGTATTTGTTTCATACAAACAAGCAGCTTTTCACTTCACAATGAAATAATGGTTTGGAGTGTTGCGGGTTACTTTTGGATTATTATGATGTTTTTATCAGCTGTTGGACTCTCATTCTGACAGCACCCATTCACCGCAAAGGATCCAATGGTGTGCAAGTGACGTAGTGCTAAATTTCTCCAAATCTGTGCAGATAAAGTAACAAACTCATCTACATCTTGCATAGCCTGAGGGTGAGTACATTTTCAGATGATTTTCTTTTTGGGGCGAACCATTCCTTTAAGCACTAAATCTAGCAGAACCTCCAGCACTCCTGACAGATTTTGAGACATTTATGACAGACCTCCCTACACCTCACAGCAGTATGCTGCTGCCCAGCATATCTCACTTTTCACTGCAGTTCAGCAGTTTCCGATGTTTTGACTCTCTCACAACTTGCTTTGCATTACTGTCGATCCCACAATCCCTCGTACAAGCCTGCCATTCAAGCCAAACTTCACCATTAATTGGGAATTATTTCTTATAGTTTCGATTTCAGTACTCGATGCATTTGGCTGTCCTCATATGGTCTTATGTTTTGGTTGAAACAGTCTGCGATGTCTGTAGCTGAAATAAAGCAATTTTTATTAAAGATTCATGTACTTTAATATCATCTCTCTTTTGTCATCTGACTTGCATCCCATTATTCAGTATCTCAGAGGCTGGTTTTAAGAACACACGATCATATGCGAACAGCTTCTTGTTTTTTTCTGATAACTGGATATCATTAATCTGATTAAAGTGTGTGTTTGGTTTGTGTGCAGTCATATCCTGAGATGTCATAACAGCGTTTAGAATGCATCTCTTACTAAGGCTCTCTACTGCCCCCTGTTGAAGTGAGCTATTAAACTGACCTACATTGGTAACAGAGTTAAGAAAACTCGCATTTAAAGGGCTTTACCATTTAAATATACACCACTGTTCGTTGTTGGATTTTTTTTTAAATAAATGTCTGGTTTTATTCAGCAAGGATGCATTGAATTGATCAAAAGTGTCAGGAAAGACATATGTAATGTTGCAGACGTTTTTAACTTACTTTCTGTTCATCAAGGAATCTTGAAAGTAAAAAAAGATAGCATCACAACTATTTTCAACATTAATAATGGAAAGGTTTGAGCAGCAAATCAGTGTATAAATGATTTCAGAAAGGACTGTGTGACACTAAAAACTGAAATAGTTGCTGCTGAAATTTCAGCTTTTCTTTCACATTTAAAGATATATTCAAATAATAAACATTTATTTTTAATTTTAACAATAGATCACAATATTAGTGTTATACTGTATTGATCAAAATTTTTTTTTTATTATCATATTATATTAATTTATTATTATTATTTTGATCAAATAAACACAGCTTTGGTGAACAAAGGCTTCTTAAATAATAATAATAATAATAAGAAGAAGAAATATATATCAAGCCTAAACCTTACAACTGTAGAGTACAAGTGTTAGATTATATTTATTTCTTGTGAATCATGATCTCGGGATTACAGCATGAATCACATTTATTAACAGTAAATATAATATTAAATATTACCACTGATAAAACTATAAAACACTTAAATTTATGATAATGATTAACAGCAGCATTTAACTAATTATTTAGTTGCAAAATGTATTAAAATCAGTGATTTACCATGCTATGTACTAATCCTGTTACTGGAAAATGTGCACTAATTTGAAAACAGTTCTGCGGTCACAGTGCAAAAAAAATAAATAAATAATTTACAACAAATATATTAATAACAATGTAGCAATGGTGGAGGCATTGCAACCTTGATTTAGTCACTCCTCTCACTGCTGCAAACAGACCTGTTAGAAAAACGCACGTCTCTGTGTCATACAGAGTGTAAAACAAAACAGTCCTTTCCATTAGCTGCTAATGAGGACAGTGTGTTTTACACACCTCTGTATCACAGGAGAGACTAATCGCATAGTTTTAGTAGTCCACAAAAATGACTAGCCCTCTTTCAACACCCTCCAAATTTGCAGCTGAGAGATATACTCTACTCATATTTTGCACATCTCCCAAAAGAAGTGTTAATTAATGCAGTTCTCAAGCTAAAATTGAACAGTGTGCTCTCATGAGATTGGCACTATAGGGATGGTCAGGACGGTCGACTAGTCGTCTGGTTCACAGTATAATTTCTCCTATGTGACTGCAGCAGCAGGAGTGCTTTGAGTTTTCTAACTGGCAGCGGTCCTGAAGTGTAGCACAGCTGGAGTGCTACAAAAAATAGTAAGGACATCGGTTGTTTCTTTTTTAAAAGAAGCCAAACCAGAAATGCTGCACTAACATGTAGTAGCGTTTGAAATGACAAATGGCTTTAGTTGAGTGATTGTGTTCACATGCTCCAGCGGAGCTGATCAGACCTCCACAGGCCTTCACCCTCATTGAATTATCTTCTCAGTGAACTCCAGCTAATTAAGTTGCTAATGGTTTGTTAGAAGCCTGTTATTACCCTGATCAATCCAATGAAGGTGATGAACAACGCTAAAGCCATGTTTGTTAGGACTCTTTTGAATTTAAATGAGAATCTTAGAAATGTGCTGCTTACAGACATAGAAAAACACGTGCTGACGTGTGGAACGTGAACAATGGACCGGTTTCATTGATCTCTCATTGGTGCAGTATGATCAATGTAAAGCAGAAATCAGCAGACTCTAAAGAGGACATATGTACTCTATTTGTAGATTGTCTGAGTATATTTAACTGAAGTGTGCATCCAGGGGAAAAGGGCAAGACAACTGCTTTTGCAATCTAAGAAACATATTTGCACCCAGAGAGAAAAAAAAGAAAGAAAAGTGAGTTGGTGTATTATAAGTTAATATTTAAAGGGATAGTTCACCCAAACTTAATTACTTTTAATTACCTTAATTAATTACTCAACCTCATGTCGTTCCAAAGAAGTTCGTTCATTAAATGTAAATATCGGCATCGGCCCTATATGAAAAATAATGCTGATATGTTTTGCCGATAATAGGAATGTGTTAACTAACATTATGAATTGTTGAGATGCAAATTAGCAATTTTGAAAAAATTGCAGGATGCTAATACAAAATTGCAAGATTTGTAATTGTGAGAAATACAATCATAATTCTAGGTAACACTTTAGTATAGGGACCAATTCTCACTATTTCAATTTGTCCTTTCTCTTTGGAGTGTTACAAGCTTTTGGTGCATGAAGAAGATCTGTAAAGTTGCTAAGACTAAAGTCTCAAATCCAAAGAGATATTCTTTATAAAAGTTAAGAGTCAACCACTACTACCTAAAATGGCTCATTCTAACACACCCCCACATGTCTACGTCATGATGTGGGAAGATTTGTATAACACCGCCCAAATGTTCATGCAAAGGCCTAACTTTTATTGTGACTGTTGCCAACCGGAGCCATGTTGTGGAGACGCTGTGTTTCGTTGTGAAGTTGAAACTACTTTGTTTGGTCTTCCAAAAGAGGACACAACTAGAAATCAGTGGTTAAGTTCTATTTACAACACTGTTCCAGAACAGGCCATCCCAAATATTCAGATCTGTGCTGCACATTTTGCAGAGGACAAGGACTGTTTCCTGGGAGATTAGCCTACAGTGCTGGTGTCTGTTTCTATAAAGTGGGGCAGGTTTAACTTTGCAAGGATAGTCTGGCGCTTCTGACACACAGTCTGTAAGTACGTTTACATGTGTAACGTTAAAGGATTTGCCACTGATGATTCAAACACGAGTTTTGAGCAGTGTAGAGTAACCCGTGGAGCTTGTTTCTTTGTCCTTTCTCAAATCATAAATGCAGACATGGTTTTATGTTTATGCAGCATGATACACAACGCAATGCGTAAAAAACACAGTATAACTTTATTTAAATGATGTCCTCACTGGATGCAACAAATGCCTTGTTTGTAATGGGTTTTATTGGTTTTGTCTCATCGCACAGTGTTTAGGGGCATAAAAAATGGATAAGGGAAATGCTGGGTTTAAACAGTAAAGTTTTATGACCTAAACTATCAGCTCATTTTCCCCTATTCCATAGCTGTGTCCTCTGATTAAAGAAGGACAAGTGTGAGAAGACTGTGTGTGTGCTAGACACGGCTTTACTGTCCTCCAGCTCTCAAAACGCACACTCCTGTTTCATCCGTCATTCAACTCTGCCCTGTGTGAGCAATCACCAGCCCAACAAGTTTCCTGGCTCACTACTGAGAATGTGAGTGTGTGTTTGGCAAAAGAAAGGGCACAGAGAGACACAGAAAACAGCAATGAGAGAGACGTGTGTTTGCAGGGTTTCTGACATCTTGCGCCTAATGAGAGCCATTTTTGCTGTTTTGTACAGAGATGTCTGCGGCAGGCTTGGGTAGGTTCATCCACGAGTCAGCATCTCTGTAATGATCAGATTCACTGAAAAGCTCCCATGATAGTCACAAGCATTTTCTCTAAAATATCCACATCATGCTCTCTAGGCATTAAAATACGTTATTGGAACTCTCAGCTGCTAATGCAGTTATTGTCCTCAATGGCATTAAGGAGCTAGTTCAACCAAAAAAAGTGAATCAAAATGTTTTCCGAGCAATAGCATATGGACCCGTGAATCGAAAAGCACAGGATTGTGGGATATTATTGGCAGTGAAGGATACATCTGTGCTGCATTCTGATGCAGTTATTGTCCTCAGTGACATTAAATGGCTAGCTCACTCAAAAATATTTTCAAAGCTATATGGACCCATAACAGGATTGTTGGATAACATTGGCAGTGAATTATCCAGGCATCTCATTAGGCAAGATGTTAGGCAAACAAGGATCCGGATGTTTTGTTATGTATATTACTTCTAAGAAGCCTTCTTACTGACTGGAAAGTGGTCACACTTTATTTTAAGGTCCAATTCTGGCCATTAAAAAAACATTGACTATGACTTTTGTCAGGTTATAAATAGTTAGTAATGTAGTTGTTAAAGGGTTAATCCACCCCAAAATGAAAATTGTGTCATTAATCACTTACCCCCATGTCGTTCCAAACCCGTAAAAGCTTTGTTCATCTTCAGAGTGATATTTAAGAAAAAGTATAAAACACATCGTCAGAATAGCCCATCTGTCATCAAAGGTTCAATCTGAATTTTATAAAGCGATAAGAATAATTTTTGTATTCAAAGAAAACAAAAAGAACAATTTTATTAAACAATTAATCTCCCCTGTGTATCTCTGCATCACTGTAGCGTCATTTTGGAGAACATTCGCTGAATGAAAACTCTGTATGCTATTCTTTGTCAGCGACGACACAAGGATATGTTTTCTACGTTTTCTACTTGAACGAAAACAGCGCATCTGTGCAATGCGGCTGATACAGAAGAGCGTACACTGCTTGTGTTCAGTAAATGTTCTCCAAAATGGCACTACGGTGATGCAGACAGACACAGAGGAGTCAAATTGTTGAATAAATTCGATACACGGGGGAAAGTGATTAATAACAAAAATTTCATTTTGGGGTGGAGTATCCCTTTAAGTTTAGATATTAGGAAGAATTAAGTATGTAGATTATGGTCATGCAGAATTTGTGCTAAAGTATTAACAGCCAATATTTTAATAATAGGCATGCTAATAATCAACTAGTAAATAGTGATAATTGGTCCCTATACTGAAGTGTTACTTGAAAAGTCAAAATCTTATAGGCTTTGAAGCCAACATTCAAAAATTAATGAAGGGTTTTGTGGCCTGAACTTACAGTATGCAATATTAACAGATGTAATATTTCCCAAATATCTGCTACAAATAAAAGTAGTTTGAAAATACACAACTTATATACATAGTCTGTATAAATTAGTCAATTCTGATCAAAAAAATTTAATTTAAAATTCTTACTGACCACAAACCGTATTTATTCCCATAACATATTCATATTAAAACGAAAGAAAAAAAAATGAAAACAAAAATGGAAATATATAAACATTGTCTAACTATTAATACCTGTCAAAATAAGCTCTTTGAGCACATTCATTCACTCACTCTCTATGTGATGAAGTGAACAATACTCTACTGAACATGCAACTTCTTGCCCAGTTGAGCACAGGAAGATGGGTCAGACCCTATTTCCGCAGCCTTTGGTGGCATCCAGAAATTGCTTTTTTGTCTGAGATTGTAGAAGAGAAGGGGCACTTGATGGAGAGGGCCGGCACTCACTCTCGCTGGTCCCGCTGAGATTACAGTCCGCCCTGTGATTTATGGGCCAGATCCTTCCACGCTGCCTATGTGTGAGAGAAGCAAAGATTCATACAGGAACAGGTGGTTATAGAGAAATGCTCTTAACTGTGGCCAGGTGCATCAGCTGTGTCCGAATGAAGATAGGAAAGTGTGGAGTGTGTGTGTGTGTGTGTGTGTGTGTGTGTGTGTGTGTGTGTGTGTGGATGTAGCTGGAATGAGACCTGAGAGACCCTGTGTTATGGATGATTACTTTTTACTATTCCTGCAATTATTCAAATGATTGAACCTCTGTGAAAGATGACTAAGAGAAACACCTGAATCTTTCTTGCACAGCGGAGATCTTTAAGTCCCACATCGCACACTGGTGGTCTCCTGATGGGGCCAGGCTCGCGTATGCGACCATCAACGACACGCTGGTACCCAAAATGGAGATCCCCATTTTCACTGGCTCCATCTACCCTACAGCAAGACAATACCATTACCCCAAGGTAAAAGATTATGCACGGCCGTAAACATGAGGATATAGTGCTGAAGATGATTATATGCTATACTTGAACATTTTTTTTCCAGGCAGGAGAGGAAAATCCCATCATCTCTCTTTATGTGGTGAATCTCAATGGCCCTCTACACACCGTTGAGATGAGAAGACCAGAGGACCAAAGAATAGGGTGGGCTGACTCTGCTAGTGTTATTTTATTTATTTATTATTTGTCAGCCATTTTTAATTTAGACTTAGTCTTTTAAATTAGTCAGGCCTAAAAAAAAAATTTGTTTGGTTCCGGTTTCCGACCGAACCTGTCAATTTATGTGCGACCCAAATTTATTTTATGAGACTGGGGAAGAACGGTCTTTCACACATCGTTAATTAAATTAGTTTCCTTTAAATGCTGTTTTACACTTAAGTAAAGTATTGCATCAAAACCCTTTAACTGTCAATTCCTAAAGTTAGCTATAACTTAAGGTTTGGAAATCGTAACATTAAGAGAAACACGGGGGGAGGGGGGAGTAAACAATATATCGCGGAACAGAGAGGGCACTGACAACATGCTGACAGACAGGACATTAACATTACCAGCTTACTTTTAATATGAAACAAAGCCTCATTTGGTTATTTCACCTTTCAAATGTGGTCATTTTTTAAAGAAATGTAAACAATAAATACCGTTTTGTGGCTCTTGAATGTGTCGAACAGATCGCTGTAAGTTAGATCATCAGTTAAAACTAACTGATCGTCTCTTGCTTCTAGTTAATTTATAGCATCAAAATCAAATAAACCACATAAATGAACATAAAAAAGAATGTTGTTTGACTACAAAAAGATGTCTGTACACTCCGTTTTTCAAGTTCAAATCCTCCATGTTAATCTACTATGAGATCGCCTGTCAAACTCCCGCAAAGGCTTTTTGTGTGTGTGTGTGTGTGTGCGTTTTGCGTGTCTATGGCAACAACAGACTTTAAACGGGAATACAGAATCACTGTCGTAAAAGTACCGGTACACACATTTAAAATCAGCGCGCGTGTGTGTGTGTGTGTAAAACTGCCACTGGAGAAAAAAAAAAATCCCTACCGACCAATGACCTCAACTGACAACCAACCGGAACCAAACTTTTTTTTTTTTAGGCCTCATAGGGCCCTATTATTCATCTGGCGCAATGCAGTGCCATGTGCAGAGCAACAGTTTTTTGCTAGTTTCAGCCCAACGCAGTTTATTTTCATGTCACGTTATTTAAATTGCAAATGCATTTACACCCATTTTTGTGCTCATGGGTGTGCTGGTCTGAAAACGAGATGTGTTCAGGCACATTGTTGGCACGTTGCTATATTGAGGCAACTTAAATTGACTGTGCTATTGACCAGCTAAAACCTGATCTAAAATCAATGGTGCAGTATTTTTTATTTATTTTTTGTTATTTAAAGAGAGCTTTAGTAATATGCACCTATAGGCTGGTCCACAACACATGTACAGTACAGTCGTGGCCAAAAGTTTTGAGAATTACATAAATATTAGTTTTCAAAAAGTTTGCTGCTAAACTGCTTTTAGATCTTTGTTTCAGTTGTTTCTGTGATGTACTGAAATATAATTACAAGCACTTCATACCTTTCAAAGGCTTTTATCGACAATTACATGACATTTATGCAAAGAGTCAGTATTTGCAGTGTTGGCCCTTCTTTTTCAGGACCTCTGCAATTCGACTGGGCATGCTCTCAATCAACTTCTGGGCCAAATCCTGACTGATAGCAATCCATTCTATCATAATCACTTCTTGGAGTTTGTCAGAATTAGTGGGTTTTTGTTTGTCCACCCGCCTCTTGAGGATTGACCACAAGTTCTCAATGGGATTAAGATCTGGGGAGTTTCCAGGCCATGGACCCAAAGTTTCAACATTCTGGTCCCCGTGCCACTTAGTTATCATTTTTGCCATATGGCACGGTGCTCCATCCTGCTGGAAAATGCATTGTTCTTCACCAAACTGTTGTTGGATTGTTGGAAGAAGTTGCTGTTGGAGGGTGTTTTGGTACCATTCTTTATTCATGGCTGTGTTTTTGTGAGTGAGACCACTCCCTTGGATGAGAAGCAACCCCACACATGAATGGTGTCAGGATGCTTTACTGTTGGCATGACACAGGACTGATGGTAGCGCTCACCTTTTCTTCTCTGGACAAGCCTTTTTCCAGATGCCCCAAACAATCGGAAAGGGGCTTCATCAGAGAATATGACTTTGCCCCAGTCCTCAGCAGTCCATTCACTATACTTTCTGCAGAAGATCAATCTGTCCCTGATGTTTTTTTTGGAGAGAAGTGGCTTCTTTGCTGCCCTTCTTGACACCAGGCCATCTTCCAAAAGTCTTCGCCTCACTGTGCGTGCAGATGCGCTCACATCTGCCTGCTGCCATTCCTGAGCAAGCTCTGCACTGGTGGCACTCCGATCCCGCAGCTGAATCCTCTTTAGGAGACCATCCTGGCGCTTGCTGGACTTTCTTGGATGCCCTGAAGCTTTCTTTACAAGAATTGAACCTCTTTCCTTGAAGTTCTTGATGATCCTATAAATAGTTGATTTAGGTGCAATCTTAGTAGCCACAATATCCTTGCGTGCTCGTCAACATTCTCACCTGAGTTAACAAGACGATTACTGAAATGATCTCAGCAGGTCCTTTAATGACAGCAATGAAATGCAGTGGAAAGGTTTTTTGGGGATTAAGTTCATTTTCCTGGCAATGAAGGACTATGCAATTCATCTGATCACTCTTCATAACATTCTGGAGTATATGCAAATTGCTATTATAAAAACTTAAGCAGAAATTTCCAATTTCCAATATTTATGTAATTCTCAAAACTTTTGGCCACGACTGTACATGTATCACACACACATGGTCACACAGCAGAAAAAAGACCTTAGTTTAGCCAATGATTTGATTTGGTTAAGTCACATGACATGCAGTTTTTTTTTCTGTCACGTAATTTCTGACAGACTGTCGTCTCTTGATGGTAGTTGCTGAAAGCAAGGATCAGACTGTGTCACTTCCACACACAAAAAAAATTGGAAACATCACTGTTATGATGACATATTCTCCTCTTAAAAAAGTTTTTATAAAATTATTTTTTGGTAAATTGCTCAAAATATGTGTTGCCAGGTGGCAACACTGCAATAGTGGAATGACATTGGCTAGCTAGCAAGGTCAGCTGCAATCTGTTAATACTAGTGATATAATGTTGATTAGTATTATGGTAATGGAATTTTTGTATTATGGATATAATCATATTTAAATGGCAGTTTTACTTTTGATTAAATATGAATACAGGTAACATTACATCAGTGAGCACGGCCATATTCTATGGCAAGGTAATGAAGAAAAGGGCAGAATTGGCTCTTCCTGCAGATGAATAAACTGCTTTGTGAAGTTTCATACATAAAAAAGGTGATCTTTCAAGGATTATGGGGGGGTGCTCATGTTCATAGTCTTACTCTCATAAGATTGCGTAATGCTGAATTTTCATGAACTGCAGTGTTTTAGGTTTTCATGTTTTATGATACATGATATACAGTATATTATTTATTTCTTTACTGTATAAATTTGCAATTTAAATAATATTCATGAAAAAAAATTATATATAAATCATTATTCACTAAAAAAAGAATAAAAAAAGTTAGATCCACTATTGTATGCTGTTGCCGTATGGCAACATATCATTAAAGTACCTTAAAATAATTTTAGTGGGGTTTTTTTTATTTTTATTTTTTTATAGCATTTCAAGTTTAGCCATTCTTAGAAAAGGAAAAGAGTCATCTTTTTTTTTATATAGATCTATCATAATGCATTCGGTAGAGGTTTAAGAGAATAGGGACAACCCATTTAGACCATGCACCAGGCACGCTGACTGTTTTTCCCGTCGTTAAACTAAATGGATCTGGACACACCCTAAGTTCACCTGTGCCTTGCGCTTCAGACCATGCACTTAGATCATTAAAATAGGGCCCTTAGTCTTAGTCCTGTGTCAAATTTACTTTTTTGTTAGTCAGCCTTGTCCTGTTTTTGTTCATCCTAGTTTTATTCGAATAAGGGCTAGATTTACTAAACAGGACAAATTAGCGTTAAAGTGTAATTCCATAAAAGTGCGGGGGGTTGTTATTATTCTGGTGATTAACTTACAATGGGCATATTAAAGAACACAGATGCAGCCAGATATATTTCAAAATAACCTTTTTTTTTTTTTTTTTTGCAAAATACCAAGAGCAGCACAAATTACAGCATTCTTTAAGCATGCTTTTTTTGGAGTGTTAAATAATGGCACAAGTACCAGTAATTTGACAAGCGTGCCTTTTCAGCACTTATTCTTCACCGCAGGTCTTTAGTAAATCCTGACAGTACTATTTTAATGCCAAAAGAATTTTTGCAGTGGTGCAAGCTGTTAATAAATCTGGCCATAAATAGCTGAGCATTTTTGTATAGTTTTGGTAAATTAAAAATTACATTTACCTCAGGCTAAATTGATTATATATAATTTTGTGTTGTTGTTGTTGCTATCTTTTGTTGTTGTTGTTGATTTATTTTTATTTATTTATTTTTTTTGCTCAAAATCATAATGGCAATGATTTTTGTAATTTGAGAATTGTTTTATTTTTAAGGATTCACAGGGATTGCACTTTCACCAATAAAAACAAATCAATAGAATGTCAACTCATACACATGGTTTCCATAATAAAGAACATGTCAACTGCACACATCAAAGCTTTTGTAGTATATGATAGAAAAGAGAGTTCTCTGCGCTTCTGTAATCCACAGACAAACTGGTGCAACCAGGGCAGGACAAAACAATTCAAACAAAAGGAATCGCCGGTGCAGCACAGATGTCTACTGATTAAATTATTTATTAAAGGTGCATAACAAAAGGTTTTTCTTTTGTAGTATATGCTTGTACAGCAGTCTGTAATAATATTTTGTCTCTTTTCTTTTGATGAAAATAAGAGTTCCCTATCTGACGGTCACTACGAGTTATGTCGAACGACATATGGGGTCTCACTTGGGAGGCCAATCATCTCTGAGTTTAAGAGAAAACGCCAATGAAAATTGGCTAGTGGATTTAACATACCTGAGCCACTCCCCGTGCCAACAGGTATAAATAGGGCGTAAAGTGGTATAAAGTGGTTGTATGAAAGCTGTTATACTCCACAAAGCCATTCATCTGCTGTGTGTCGGGATGCTGTTCTGGTTGGCGGTATGGCGCAAACAGCGGTGTCCCTTTCAGCGATTCCCCTGGGCGCTTCAACTAAGAGAGCAGATTTCCTAAAAGAGCAAATCACGGATGATTTGCGTCTTTTTAAAGACGCCGTTTCGTCCGCGTCCTTCTGGATGCGTTGTCTTCTGTGTCTGGGCATTCAGCACGCTGAAGGCGCGTTCATGGATGGTTCATGCACGCACTGCGTGTGTGACAATGGCAACGCTGCGATTGCGTCTCTCCTTTCTTAAAGGGAAAGGAGCAGACCCCTCTGTCACTTCCCGTTCCGGTTTCTCTGCCACGAGCAGAGGACTGCCGGCTAGTGCTCTGGGAGATTTGAAGGTGACAGTGAGAGCTTCTCCGCCGGGCCACGCCCCACGGACCTCTTACCCCTTTCGCAGTGTTTGTCCCGTGCAGCTGCTGGGTGATTTTGCTGGGCTGTCTTATGGCAGTCCCAACAGGTAATTTAGTTTGCCGCCAGGGATCAGATGTCGATTGCAGCATCGGGGATGGGCTATTGACCTCTGTGGATGAAGATTCGGAGGGGCTGCCCCCCTCGGGTGTTGTCGCCACTGCCGAATTGGACCCAGAGTTGGACCCACAGCCGTGCTTGCCCGGGCAGCTGTGAGCATCAGGATGGAGGTGAATGCACCGATTTGGTTCTCGTGTAGAGCGTGGCTCACAACCGCGTTTTGCTCTTGGTTCCTTTCTTCCTGGATGTGCATGGGGAAGTGATGTAGTCGTGGATGGCCCCTTTTTATGGCCGGAAGTAGCTCATTTCGTTCCTCCGTCCTCACTAACCTCGATTGCGGGGCAACTAGGGGTGCATCGACATTCCCCAGCAGGAGAGTGCGATTGCGGTGCACTTGTGTCCGCAAAACGCAGCCACTGGGAGAAATAGTCCGCGCATCTCACCTAAGGCCTGTAAGCTGTCGGCCGCTCTCGCTGCCAAGGCTTACAGTGCTGCGGGCCAAGCTGCCTCTGCTTTGCATGCCATGGCTATCCTGCAAACTCACCAAGCCAAGGCTTGAACAAATGCACGAGGGTAGAACCAAGCCAAGGTTGATGCAGGAGCTGCGCACGGCGACTGACCTCACCCTTCTGGGCGACGGAAGTCACGACGCAGTCCCTCGGGAAGGCGATGTCCACTCTGGTGGTCCAGTAGTGCCGTTTCTGGTTCAGCCTGGTCGGTATGAGAGACGTTGACAAAGTGAACTTTCTCAACGCTCCCATCTCCCAGGCTGTCCTGTGTAGCGATGCTGTCAGGGGCTGTGCCCAGCAGTTCCTGACAGAACAACAGCAGACTGGGTGCCCCCCTGCGTCCTCCACACCAGCTCCGTCCCGTGCTGAGAGTTCTTCGAGGCCAGCGCGTCAAGCCCTGCGCCGGAGAGCGGCACCACACCCACCCCCCCCGTGTCACTTCAGGCTGCGAAGTCCTCTAGGAAGACGACTAAGCGGCCCTGGGCAACTCAGAGATGTGGAAGACTGCTCTTCAGGAGCTGGCGGAGACAGCACCACTCCTTCCCCCGGAGGAGGGCCGAGTGGAGAATCCACAGTTTTTATTTCTTCCGTTCCGCCGCTGGTCCAATGGCCAGCGGCACCCACTTTTTCATAAAAGAGCAATTTCCCTTTCCTCCAAGTTGCAAGGCTCGCGGGTTGACGATGAGCGACTCACTGCCTCCTCATTCTCACCCATGATGCTCCCTTTCACCAGCAGTCAAGAGGTCGCGGTTCGGAGACGCAACGCATCTCCACGCATCTTTGGCCAGTTCCTTTGGGAACACGAGGAGTCCATCCGACACAACTCCCCATCGCTGCACCACTGCGGGTATGTCGACTGTCCCTTTGGTGCCACCTGTACAGAGTTTGGGAGCGTTGCTTGCGCTGCCCAACCCATCACGCTGGCTCATTCGGACGGTCTGACTCGGTTACGTGATTCAGTTCGCCCGACGACCTCCCAAGTTCAATGGCGTGCTTGAGACTTCGGTGGCAGTCCAGGACACCTCTTTCTTGCGCGAGGAGATTGCAGGAGTGTGGCCTCCTCCTATGCGCTGGCAAACGGCGCCTCTCTGGCAGACATCTGTCGAGCTTTGGGCTGGGCGACACCCAACACCTTTGCGAGGTTTTACAACCTCTGTGTAGAGCCAGTTTCTTCCCGTGTGTTGGGTAACAGGTAATTGGCGGGAAGGGCTGGCTGGGTGTCACGCTTGCTGCACCATTCCCCCTAACACAGGGATGTGAGCGCCTTTCTTCTCCCGGTAGAGTTCCCCAGTTGGCATACCCTGGTCGAGCATCCTCCAGCACCCTCGGCAGTCAGACTTGGCGGAGCAGTCTGTCGCCAGGCCCAGTACTGGTGTTAGCATGCCCGGAGTTCCGGTCAGCCCCTGTACTGGGCTAGGTGTTCATATAGCTTGATTCCCTATGGGTAATCCCATATGTGTATTCTTCCATGGTAAGGTTTCCCTCAGGGCAAACCCGTGTCAAGTCAAGTCACCTTTATTTATATAGCGCTTTAAACAAAATACATTGCGTCAAAGCAACTGAACAACATTCATTAGGAAAACAGTGTGTCAGTAATGCAAAATGATAGTTAAAGGCAGTTCATCATTGAATTCAGTGATGTCATCTCTGTTCAGTTAAATAGTGTCTGTGCATTTATTTGCAATCAAGTCAACGATATCGCTGTAGATTAAGTGACCCCAACTAAGCAGGTCAGAGGCGACAGCGGCAAGGAACCGAAACTCCATCGGTGACAGAATGGAGAAAAAAACCTTGGGAGAAACCAGGCTGAGTTGGGGGGCCAGTTCTCCTCTGACCAGACGAAACCAGTAGTTCAATTCCAGGCTGCAGCAAAGTCAGATTGTGCAGAAGAATCATCTGTTTCCCTTGGTCTTGTCCTGGTGGTCCTCTGAGACAAGGTCTTTACAGGGGATCTGTATCTGGGGCTCTAGTTGTCCTGGTCTCCGCTGTCTTTCAGGGCAGTAGATGTCCTTTCTAGGTGCTGATCCACCATCTGGTCTGGATACGTACTGGATCCGGGTGAATGCAGTGACCCTCTGATCTGGATATAGACTGGATCTGGTGGCTACGGTGACCTCGGAATAAGAGAAAAACAGACAAATATTAGCGTAGATGCAATTCTTCTAATGATGTAGCAAGTACATAGGGTGTTATGGGAAGTGTCTTTAGTGTCTACAATTTGCGCCGGGGCTTTGGGAAGGTTACGACCTTAAGCATAGCTTTTGTGGCACGCCAGGGCTTGTCGACAATTGCAGCGCCACAGGGTTGTGACTGTGTTCAGGTTCTCCCGTTTTCCATAGGACCCCATATGTCGTTCGACATAACTCGTAGTGACCGACAGATAGGGAACGTCTCGGTTACATACGTAACCCTCGTTCCCTGATGGAGGGAACAGAGACGTTATGTCCCCATGCCACAACCCTGAACCGGTTGCTGTTGCCGGGACACGTTCTCGGCTCCTCAGCATAAAACCTAATGAGTGGATGCACCTGTCGCCCTATTTATACCCGTTGGCAAGGGGAGTGGCTCAGGTATGTTAAATCCACTAGCCAATTTTCATTGGCGTTTTCTCTTAAACTCAGAGATTATTGGCCTCCCAAGTGAGACCCCATATGTTGTTCGACATCAGGGAACGAGGGTTACGTACGTAACCGAAACAAGACTTTTTTTTTTTTGTTAATGCATTTTAGTCTTGTCTTTTATTGCCAACAATATTACATGTTGATATGTTCACAGTTATTGTTTATTGTTCACAGTTAGTGTATTGACCTTGTTGTCATCTCGTCATCTTGTCATTTAAGTCATGGTTTAGCTCCATATTTCAAGCTCTATATATTAAGCTCTATAGTTCAGTAAACAAACAAACAAAAAAAGCGAGCAAATGAAAAAGGATTCAAATGAATAGTTTCCTCCCATCTCATATATATATATAGATAGATAGATAGATAGATAGATAGATAGATAGATAGATAGATAGATAGGTAGATAGATAGATAGATAGATCCATCCATCCATCCATCCATCCATCCATCCATCCATCCATCCATCCATCCATCTATCTATCTATCTATCTATCACCATAACATACTAGGGGCAGTGATTTTTTTGTTATGGCGGGGAATTGATATTCATGTAGAGATTTGCTGAAAATTAAGTAAATAATAATTTATTATTATTATTATTATTATTATTATATTTTAAATAAATAATAAGGTACAACAAAGGTAATTTAAGTTTTGAAGTACACTAAAGTGTACAGCTGAATATCCAATATCACCCGATATGACAAAAAGATCAGCCTGTAATGTATATGGTATTGATATTACATATCCCTACCTGAACATATCATCAGATCTGCCAGAAAATGTAATAAAAATATACATAATTTGTTGAATGGGCATTTAAAGTCTTCAAAGACATTTTAAAGATTCATTGCAAACCCAGTGACTGGATATAGTGATTCTGCCAGAATAATTTCTTATCTATATTACAGCGAGTACTATGTGACGATGGTGAAGTGGGCCACAAGCACGAAACTGGCTGTAAACTGGTTGAACCGAGCCCAGAATATTTCCATCCTGACCCTCTGTGTGGCCACAACAGGTGTCTGCACCAAGGTATGCCTGGATTTGAGAAGTATATTCCAAAGTGTACTGTAAAGGGCATTTTACACTCCACAAGGAAGGTGGAAATGTGTGGTACAGTGAAGTGACCGTTTCTAGGGTTTATAGGTTTATAGGTTTCTATAGGTTTTATTATTTTCCTTTTTTTAAACCAATGACGTGCATTCACATGAACAGTACTTTAATAGATGGAGGTTGCCAGGTCACAGTATCATTGATTGCTTACTCCACTGCGTTGTTACTGTTTTACTGAATAAAAAAACAAAAAAAAACAAAGACCAACCCTCTAAAATGCAAGTGAATCACATAAACAAGGAAATCACTATCATTAACCATTTGCCAATACATTGTTAGATTTAGAAGTTTTGCAGATCACTTGAACACTGAGCGTTTATTTTTTACTCTCTGTCTTTAAAGTGCACTATTGCTATTCATATCAGCGTATTACTGACATACTGCAAACTCTAGTGTTTAGGCATTTGACTTATCATTGCTATGGTGAGAGCACTCTTTTTTCCTCATTTTATATATATATATATATATATATATATATATAGTACAGACCAAAAGTTTGGACACACCTTCTCATTCAAAGAGTTTTCTTTATTTCCATGACTATTAAAATTGTAGATTCACACTGAAGGCATCAAAACTATGAATTAACACATGTGGAATTATATATGGAATTATATACATTACAAAAAAGTATGAAAAAACTGAAAATATGTCATATTCTAGGTTCTTCAAAGTAGCCACCCTTTGCTTTGATTACTGCTTTGCACACTCTTGGCATTCTCTTGATAAGCTTCAAGAGATAGTCACCTGAAATGGTCTTCCAACAGTCTTGAAGGAGTTCCCCGAGAGATGCTTAGCACTTGTTGGCCCTTTTGCCTTCTGTCTGCGGTCCAGCTCAACCCTAAACCATCTCGATTGGGTTCAGGTCCGGTGACTGTGGAGGCCAGGTCATCTGTCGCAGCACCCCATCACTCTCCTTCTTGGTCAAATAGCCCTTGATGCCTTCAGTGTGACTCTACAATTTTCATACTCATGAAAATAAAGAAAACTCTTTGAATGAGAAGGTGTGTCCAAACTTTTGGTCTGTACTGTATATATAAAATGTGCTGGTGGGCAAGGGGTACACGGTCAGGAAACTTCTGCCAAATGGGTCTCAATAGCCGCATTTCCACTGTCGGGCCAGTGCGAGCCAGGGCTTAAAGCGGGCCAGTAGCACCGAGGCCAGAATAGTGCAGGGTTTCCACAGTCAGGGCCTGAAGCTCTGCTGTGCGTCACTAAAACACTGGTAAATATGACCGCTTGAAGAAATCAGACGTCGGTTTCTCACGACCACAATCGTGTATTTATTTAGTAACTTATATCACATATAACACGCCCTTTACACGCCTCTCATGTACAACGTCATGCAACCTCATCATTTCACCAACAAAGAGAAGTTATCAGAAAACTAATAAGAAATAAATCACTGGAACATGCGCGATCACACAGGAACATGATAAAAGTGGCTGTTTGTTTGCATGATTTGTTAAATATCCAAACTCAAAAGCATCGATGTTTTAACTATAGAATAAGAGATACATTGATCATAATGATTTAATTTATCAGGACTCAGAATTAATCACACATAAATACACTTATTTCTATTTTATTTATTTATTTTTAACGCTTATGAAAATAGCCTGCTTATTCAGTCAGGTCTGTTTCTGTTTATTTGTAGCCACAGTAGCCTATGTCACATTTAGAATTAATGATAATATCTCTATTTTTATAAAAGCTCCTGAACAAAAGCATTATTATATTTTTTTTATGATAGGCAACGTGGAGCTAAACTCTCGAGACGAGACTTGTGATATAAGTTACTAAATAAATACACGATTGTGGTCGTGAGAAACCGACGTCTGATTTCTTCAAGCGGTCATATTTACCATGTTTACTATGGTAACATGTTTAGCGTGCATAGTCTTTTACATCGCTTAAAATATTTCTGCCTTGTTTAACTGTGAATATAATCCACATCGGATCAAGTTATTTCAAACACTCGCTGCTGACTGAAAGTGAGTTTTGAGCTCAACTTATTTAAAAAAAGTGTTTAATACTGGTGTTATAGCTGTTAGCGTTCTCAAATGATCCGCAGTGCAGACGCTCCCGAACAAAAATCATTATTATATTTTGATGATATGCTACGTGGAGCTAAACTCTCGAGACGAGACTTATGACAGATAAAATATGTTAAATAAATACACAGTTGTGATAGAGAATAAGAAGCTGATGTCTGATCTCTCCTGGTTGCATTTACCATGTTTACTATGGTAACGTTAATGTTTAGCGTGCATAACCTTTTGCATCGCTTATAAAGATTTGTGCCTTGTTTAGTGATTATAATCTACATCGGATCAAGTTATTTCAAACACTCGCTGCTGAGTAAGAGTGATTTTTGAACTCAACTGATTTTAAAAAGTCTTTAATGCTAAAGTTATATCGCTGTTATCTTTCTGAAATGATCCGCACTGAAGCTCTCCAGACACGGAGAAACTCCGCCTTTGTTCATAACCCCTCCTCTAGCCCCAGCTGGCCCGCTTTGGCCCCGGAAGTGACAGTGGAAACGCGACTGGCCCTGGCACGCACTAGCACGCCCGGTTTAAGCTCGCCAGTGGAAACGCGGCTAATGGGTCTTGCAAATTGCAGAAAGAGGCTACCTCATTCAGTTCGGTTCTCCTCAGCCTCGTTTCAACAGGTTCATTCCCACTCTGGTGTGCCCAGAGTAGACTCTGGTAATGGAACAAGAAGTAAACACTCTCTTGAGGAAGGAGGCCATCGAGGTACTCAGATCTCCTTCTACAGACGGTACTTCATCATTCCAAAGAAGGATGGAGGATTGCATCCTATTTTAGATCTGCGTCAATTGAACCGATCAGTCATGTGACTGAAGTTTTGACTCACAATCAAGCAAGTTCTGTCTCAGATCAGGTCTGAAGACTGATTTGTCACTATCGATCTAAAAGACACATACTTCCATATCTCCATCCTTCCCCAACACAGGAAGTTTCTGAGGTTTGCTATTAGGGGCAAAGCTTACCACTATAAAGTTCTTCCCTTCCGTCTTGCACTCTCATCCCGCACTTTCACCAAGTGCTGCTCTGGCTCCTCTGCGACTCCAGGGCATCCGCATACTCAACTACATTGACGATTGGTTGATATTAGCTCAATCAGAGCAGATGGCAGTTCGGCATCGAGATGTCATTCTTGTTCACATGAAAGGGCTGGGGTTAAGCATAAATGCCAAGAAAAGTGTGATTTCTCTACTACAGAGAACCACTTATCTGGGTGTGGTTTGGGATTCAAACACAATGCAGGGATATCTGTCTCCTGCTCGGATCGATTTAATCCTCACTTTAGTCGCAATTACACATGGTGCAGACATGGCTGAGGTTTTCGTCTGTATGCCTTTCCCCTGATTGCTCTGCTCCTGGGAATTCTGTAGAGAGTACACTGGGACGGGGTCAGTTTACTGTTAGTGACCTCATTCTGGCTTGGCCAAGTAAGGTGTTTTGACCTGGTTTTCCTACTCGACAACTCTCCGTGGGAGATTCCCATCAGGAGGGACCTCCTCTCTCAAGTGGGGGGAACAATAGTTCACCCCCGCCCATAAAGAGAGTTGGGGATTTGCAGACCCTCTCAGTGGCCCCTTCTTACCTAGACTTTGCCCCCAGTCTAGCCAAAGCATTTCTCTAACCAGGCTATGTATCTAAAGATCCTTCCTCTATCCAATGGCCTGTCATACTCCAGGCCTTCTGACCTACTCCCTTTCGGGAGCCTGACCAGCAGCATCTTAACTGTGTGTGTCCAGTGTGAGCATATGTCCACAGAGCTGCCCTGTGGAGAAGGGTGGACCAACTGTTAGTGTGCTATGATTCCCCCAAGAGAGGTCTTCCTGCTACTAAAGAGACCCTCAGTCGGTGGATTGTGGATGACATTTCTGACAGCCTTTAAGTCCTTTCTGGCAGATGTCTTTATGCAGGACATCTGCAATGCGGCAGGCTGGTCCACGCCCCTAACATTCGTCAGGTTCTTTGGACTCGATAGGCGAGCCACTCTGGGATCTTCTGTTCTCTCGCCCTAGCTGTGCTCTTCCACACTAGGCTATGTGGGCATACTCTTTCGCATAGCGTTTCGGCGCAACTCAAGTTGGAAGCGTCTCTAGGTTACACATGTAACCCTGGTTCCCCGAGGGAACGAGATGCTGCATCGCAGTGCCTTACATCCGGCATCACTGCGAGCACTCATTTCCCACAAGCTGCTGCTGTATTCGCCGCATGTGCTTTTATGCTTTCTGGTAGCTACATCACCCTACCCGTGACGTCTCGCCTATCTATTGTACTTCAGAGCTTGATCACGTTGAATGCGTTCCCATAGTGTAAAAAAAAGAAATATATATATATATTATTATTATTTTTTTTATTCACATAATTTAACTTTATTCCACACTGCTCTGTTCCTTCTCCTATAAACACGATTATAACTTCCTGCTTTTATGAAGCCCCTCCCTCGGAAACACACAATGGGCTCAGATTGGTTGGCTGGTCTAATGTGTTGTGATTGGCTAAACCGCCTCTAGTGCGCGTCTAAACATCCATCCCCTCAACCCAGCTTATGCACTCTGGTTGTATTGTAAACAGTGGCTTTATCTATGTTGCTTCTCAGTTTGAGACCCAGAGAATATTAGTGAAGAGGATCTCGCAGAACCTGTGCAAGCACAGCTTTTAATGGTATGTTTGTTTTTGTTTGTTGTTGTCTCATACTTTTAGATAAGCTGTTATTTGTAAATGCTGCTTCTGTTAGGTTTTAACATACGGTTTTATCCTGATTAAAGCTTTAATACAGTACGGCAACCACATGCGCGTTCATGTTTAATGCTTCTCATAGCTATGTATTGTTGGAGCTGAGCTGATGATCTGAATGAGAGAGAGATAGATGCAGAGCATGGACGATGTGAGGAACAGGACTGAGAACCGCTGCTTTAGAACATTGATTTTGAAACTCGCGATTCATATATTAATATATTTTTACATGCACCCCTAGTTTTCTCTTTCTCTTCTCTAAAGCAACACAACATGGCCTCACCCCCTGTGCTGCATGTTACTGGAGGTGGGGTTTATTTTTAACTCACTGTTGTCCCTACGAGCCATTTTTATAGGCATTAACTGCCATCATTTTAAAAGACATCTCTTTTAGTGTTAATTTCGTCAGACGAAACGAGACAAAATATGTTCATCAACGACCTTTTTTTCTCGTGACTAAGACGAGACGATGACAAGACTGAACCACTGTCCAAAAACGCTGACTAAGACTAAATTAACCTGCATTATTGTTAACGAAAAAAGACGTCTACAATCGTCTCTGCTTTTTCATCAGCTGTTACACCTTTAAAATATTCAGAACGAGTTCGCTGCTCCATGCTGTTGCTCAAGTTACAGGTCTCATACTCCTGTTGCTGCCAGCCTGTGGCTGCAATACGAAACTGCTGAACACACAACACCTGAAGCGAACACGAGTGACGAGCGACGACGACATGCTAGGTCGAAGGAAGAGGCTCGATACTTGTGTGTTATAGTTAGCAGCGGTCTGTTATCAAGAAATAAATTAGTGTGTGCATAGAAAGAATTCGTCCTGAGCGCAAGTCCAACGTCTAGGCAGGCTTTTTGTGTTAAATTATATTTCTGCGCAGGCTCTTTTATTGTACATGACAGCTTATGTCCCGATGACCAGTCTTTGCATTAAGATTAAAAGCAGTATCAATAAAATAAAAAAATGTGATCAGGTTAATCATTTGTGAATGTGTCTCCTAAATCAGAAATTGAAAACCAGACACGTTTAAAATTTGCATTCAACAAAAATCATTCAACAAGTGACTAATACTAAGACTAAATTAAAAATAGGTGACGAAAATTAACACTAATCTCTTTATAGATATCCATATAGATATCTCCATTTGCATTAAACTTTCAGCAGAATGCCAAATATACGGCCGTTCATTTCGTACATAGCCAAAATCTAGATTCTGCACTCTTGTGATGTTTCACTGCATGTTATTTTTATTTTTTCAGAAACATGAAGATGAAAGTGAGGGGTGGCTACACAGACAGGTGAGCATTAACTTCTTCCACCCAGACAAAATTATGAGATGTCAGTGTTTGTCAACGGTAACAGCTTTGAATAGTCGAGGACGTTTGATGTTTTGTCTTATCACATTCCCCACAGTGCTGTGCTTGAGCTGATATTGTTTTTCCTGATTAGTTTTTCATGTCTGTTATTTTTGCCAGAGGAAGGAAGTTGCCATATGAAATGTTTTGCAATAACATGAATAAAGGATCGTACGGCTCCTGCAGAAATAAGCCTGAGGGCTCAGAATCACTATTACATATGCGCTGCATTATCATAATAATTCGCATTCTAATATATGTTGTTATGGTTTTGATATTTTTGGTGTTGCTTGGAGAAATACGACCGCTCTGTGGTGTGAACACATTCTCTAGTGCTCCCACAGGTCTTATAATTCAGTAATTATTAATCTCTGAAGAGCAAACCAAATGATGAAACACTGCCATGCGAGGAGAACCTCACAATGTTGACAGTAATGATGGTGCTGGTATGGCATAATGATCATTTAGAGTTACATTTCTCAAACAGAATGAAGAGCCGCTGTTCTCTAAAGACAGTCTGAGGCTGTTTTTTACCAGAGCAATCCCACAGGGAGGAAGAGGGAAGTTCTTCCACATCTCCATGTCCATCTCACAGGTACATGCTTCAGCAATTGGGTATGTTTTAATCTTTTTGATAGAAGGCTTACTATTTGTTTTCATATATAAAGGATTCATGGATGGTTCATGAAAGGTGAGTTTAGAGCAGTATCTTTATTGCACAATTCCAAAAAACATAACACTCAGAAACAGGAGAAATAACCAACATAAAGACAAGAAAGGACAAACACTGAACTACAGAAAAACACAGGTCTTAATGAGATCTAGAACTAGACTAGAAATGGTTGAATAGATGATAAATTAATGCGAAACTAATGAGATCATCCTTGGAAACATAAACAGGAAAAATGAACACAGAAACATCAAGATTAAGTCTTTGAACAGAAATTACCCAGTCAAAACATACATTAAAAAAATAATAATAATCTTCAAAATATTGAAACTAATATACTTAGTTTCAAATGTGTTTTCTTTCCTACCCAGCATTACATTACAATATTTTAGATATAAACTAGGTATAAACCTTAAACAAGGAGCACAGAGACATTAGTAGTGTTAATTTTGTCAGACGAGACGAGACAAAATATGTTCGTCAACGACCTTTTTTTTCATGACTAAAACGAGACGATGACAAGACTGCAACACTGTCCAAAAACGCTGACTAAGACTAAATTAACATGCATTATTGTTGCATGTAATCGTAATGCAACGGACCGGTCATCGGGTCAAATAAATCAATAATTTGACACAAAATTATGATTTAAAAAGGAGTTTATTGATTTAAACGATTGTATTGAATCCGCTAAAGAAAATAGTGCGCTCCGTCTCTACGGTTAGAATCCTGTGTGTTCATGGCAACGCTCTGTTTGTTTTTCATGGCAACAGTGTGTTATAGTTAGCAGCGGTCTGTTATCAAGAAATAAAATAGTGTGTGCGTAGATAAATTCGTCCGCACACGCCGCTCAAAAAAAATAAATAAATAAAATCCTGAGCGCAAGTCCACCATCTAGGCAAGCTTTTTGTGTTAAATCATATTTCCTGTCGCTGCGCAGGCTCTTTGTCTTATGTCCTGATGACCGGTCCGTTGCATTACGATTAGCAGTATCAATAAAGTAAAACATGTGATGTGCAGTCAAGCTCGAGTCCTAAATCAGAAATTGTAAACCAGACACATTTAACATTTGCATTCAACAAAAATCATTCAACAAGTGTATTTTGTCAGGTAATTATGACATTTAACCAATGTTTGAGATATGTGAAACACTTTTTTTACTGAAATGTTTATCAGTAATAATCTCAGTAATAATGTGTTATTTTAAAAAAAGACAAAAAACATTTTGACTAAAACTACACTAAAATATATTGAGTTCTTTTTTGACTAAAACTAGACTAAAATTAAAAGACTTTTAGTCGACTAAAACTTGACTAACAAAAAAAGATATGTGAATGACTAAATATGACTAAAACTAACAAGGACATTTGGCACAAGACTAAGACTAAGACTAAATTAAAAATAGGTGACGAAATTAACACTAGACATTAGACCACATGCGGCAACATAAGAAGCACATGACTGCAAACACAAGGAGAGAAAAATAGGGAGCAAATGAGGAGGGTAATGAGGGAGACACAGGTGAACCCACTGAAACAATAATGAGGTGGCAAGATGGGAAGGGGCAGAAAATAGACGGGAGAAAGCACATGGCACCCAACACTCACAACAGAAGCCATGTGCCTACAACCACACAGTGTCCTCTGCTGGCAATCATGGGCAAATCAGCTGAAAACTGTGACATGCTCTACCTTCTTAATTTGTAAAATGACACATATTATTTTATATGTGTTTAAATATTGTATTGATGAGCATACTGTTCTCTTATTCAAAAAACTGTGACCCATTCATTATGAGTGATGTCTGTTTAATATGTTTTCTTCATAAAGCCCAACAGCAGCACAGATACTCTGCAATCCATCACATCAGGAGACTGGGATGTCACGCAGGTTCTTGCATATGATGAGGACAGCCAGCTAATGTGAGCCATCCATTATCAACACAAACTGAACATCAATGATTAATTTCTCATAAAAATTGGCCTTTTTTAAAAAATAGTATGAAATCACAGCTGATATAGTCTCTCAATTCACATTATTGTCTGCCTTAATCTCAATGTATGTTTGGTGCACATTATCCCAAATATTTGAGATAAGCCATTGAGTTAGTATTTTTTCAATAGTGTGTAAGTAAATGTGCTGTTCGACTGTTTGGTTACAAAATAGTCTTCAAGTTATCTTCTTGTTTCTTCAACAGAAGAAAGAACATTTATACTTCAAATATTTAAAGTATATTTAAAAGAAAAGAAAGTTTATGCAGATAATGAAATGTGAATGAAATAAAAGGCCACTTAAATGTACTTAAAGGGACTATGCTTTTATGACTGTTTTTTTAACACATTTATAGCACATTTACTAGTAGCATACTAAAACAGTTGTAAAGAATTTTAATTTGTGCTGTTATTTAATACATATAAAGATTAAATAGGTAACACTGTATCTAAAGGTATCCTTGTTACACATTACATGTACTTACTATTATAATTACAATTAATTATGCATAATTACATGCAAGTAACCCTAAGCCAAACCCTAATCCTAACCCTAACCATTTAGTAAGTATTTGTAGTTAATTCATATTATTCCATGGTCTGTCTGAATACTGGATTCTGATTGGTTGGCAGGTATGCAGTAAAACCGTTTAATGCACAGGTAGTAACAAGTCAGTTTAATCACCGTTCTATATTAATGCTCTGCTTTAATTGCACAAACACACACACATCATTTGCATACACAGAGAGAGAGAGAGAGTATCAGAGATTGCAGATCGCACATAAACTTGTTGTCAACACTTCCCTGCGATTTGTATTAATAAAATAGCCTAGATACTAGATCGCTACTTTATATTACTTAGCAACGAGGTGTATAATCCCTGTTGTTGAAGTAGCCTAATTAATTGTTTGTAGAGAGAGACGTACAGACGCAGCATGCAGGTAACGTACACACAACTGTCATCTCTCTCTGTCTTTCTCTCTCAATCGATAATTATTTCAAATAAATGCCATAATTCTTTCAAATAAATGTGATCTTAATGCACAAAATTTCATCTCTGTGTCTGACTTGAAGTGGGCAGAATGCTAGAGATAACGAGGCGTAACTGATGAAAATAATTTTTTACCTATTTAAAAAGTAATTTTTACTCATTTAGTCAAATATTGTGCTGCAAAGAGCAATACTAGTTTTAACTTGCCTATAACTTTGCAAATAACCATGGAATAAGCAGGATAATAAATAGTTTGCCTTGCATTAAAGGATTTTAAAAGCACTTTGCGTCGAGTGGTTCTTTGCCTCCATGTCGTCGTGCATTTAAAATCCTTTAATGCACTCTAAACCATTGATTATCCCTTACTTATTCAGTACTTAAATATATAAATACACTGTAAAAATGACACCTTAAAAGAAAGTGTAACCTTAATTTATTTTAAATGTACTAAATTGCTAATTCATCATTACAAATGTCTAACTTTAATAAAAAATAATAAAATAAAGACAAAATTGCTGTTTGCTTTGGAGTCAAGACATTTGCAAATATGATTCAAATATGAATATGAGACAAAACTACATAATATACAGAAGTTTATTATTACCTGTTTCAACACATAAATGTTTTCCCAAATAAAAAGGAAAGTACTTTTAAAGTTCATCCCACTATCTGATGTGAGCATAAGTATTGGGACAGTTGAACTGTGTACAATGTAAAAGATTCAAATTTTGTTGCAGATCCATTGTGTGCTATCAGAGCAGTGAGTCTGCGACCCATAGACATCACCAGACTCTTGGTCTTATGCTTTGAAATGCTTTCCCCAGCTTTTAATGCAGCCAATTCCAGCTGTTGATTGTTTTGGGGATTTTCTGCCTTTAGTCTCCTCCTCAGCTGGCAAAATTAATGTTCACTCAGACTTAAATCTGGGTATTGACTTGGGCAATCTAAGACTTTCTTTTAAGAATTGCTTTTTTTTTTTTTCTGATAAAGGCCTTGACTGAACTGGCTGGGTGTTTTGGGTCATTGTCCTGATGTAAAATGTAACGCTTTCTGATGAGTCTGGTGGCCTTTTCTTGAATGTTGGTAGCCAAGATGGTTTTGTACCCTTCCAAAGTCATCCTGCTACTGTCATCAAACATTAAGTCTTCATTAAAATTGAGAGGGCCTGTTCCAGAGACAGCCATGCATGCTCTTCCCATGACACCACCTCCACCATGCTTTACAGACGAGGCTGTATACTTGGGATCATTTGCAGTTCCCTTTTTTCTCCACACTTTTGCTTTCCCATCACTTAGATAGAGGTTGATTTTTGTCTCATCTGTCCGTAAAACTCTGTCTCAAATCTCTGCTGGCTTTTGCAAACTCTAATCTTGCCTTTCTATTTTTGGTGCTTGTCAGAGGTTTGCATCTTGCGGTGTAGCTTCTGTAATTCTGTGTCAAAGTCTCCAGCAGACAGAAGATTGTCAGCTTTCTGAAGGTTGTTGGTGATTTTACAGACCCGTGTTTTACAGTGCATTTTCACAGCTTTAAAGATTTGCCTGTCATCAACTGCTGTTGTTTTTCTCTAATTGACTTCCTCTTTTGTTTTAGCAGCCAAATTGCTTGCTTTTCTCTCAAAGTCAACCCCTCGTCTTCATCCTGGTTTGTGTGTGTCATCAAATGCAAGAATCAAAATGGAGAAGCAATGAATATAACTGTTACGACACATTCCTTGATTTTAATATCTGAAGAATTAATGCTGCAGGCTACAGCTGAACACTTAGAAAGACCTGTGAGCCAGCTGTCCCAATACTTATGCTCCCATCAGATAGTGGGATGAAAAGTTTCTTAGCTGTGTGTGCGTGTGTGTATGTATGCATGTATGTATTTAATTTATGGCATACATGCTTTAATAGAAATTACATTAAAGTATATTGTAGTTTATCATAAATGCATTTCAGTATATGTTAACGGTACTTTAAACCAATACTGGTTATGAAATTGCATAAAAAGATATACTTAAGTCCTAAGTCCCACTCTTAATTAATTGTATCTAAATTAAAACTATAATACATTTTCATTTAGTTTGAATTAACAGGCACTTTTTGTCTGACACATTCAGTTCTGACTTAAGTACATTTCTGGATGTATATAATTTCTGTAATACATAAACTTATGCTGAAGTGTACTTCTTTTTCACCTTTGTATAGCTATTGTTATATGGAGTATGTTTTGATATTGTATTTTTTTGTGTGAACAGATATTTCCTCAGCACTGAGGATGACCCCAAAAGAAGACATCTCTACAGGTACATACAGCAAATACATATACATTGTTTTTGCCATGTGAAGTTTGGCTTGTGCTGTCACAGGCTCGTTCTCGCTGACAGTGTTAATGTATCTGTGGTTGTTCCAGCGCAGACACGGTGGGCACCTTTAACCGCCGCTGTCTGTCCTGTGATTTCACTGACAGCTGCGGGTACGTCAGTGGCTTCTTCTGTCCCAGCATGGACTATTTTCTGCTCATTTGTAAAGGTAGACATCTCTTTGTTTCTATTTTGCTTGTTCTTACTACCAATATACTACCAACCAAGAAATACTTGCGTTAAGTCTTGGTTTGGCTGTAAAGCTGAGAATTAAAATGAGTCTCTGAACTCACCATAACCCTGACACATTTTCAATAAACGCTTGTGTGTTGACACTGCAGTGAATGTCGATTTAGAGCCCATGAACCTTTACTTTTATATTGTCTCCTGACAAGCTTTATATGTCCATGATGAGTTTAGTGTTACGCTAGAAGAATAGAAAAAGGGATGGAGAAAGTGCAAGCAGACGCATTATCAAAGAGCATGATGTTATTGCTCAAAAGTGAAGTTTTCATTCTGCAAAGTGCATTGATTATTTGGCTTGTATCTACAGCAGCTAATGTGTTCTGAAGGCTTTAATGCTTGTATTCACTGAACCGTTGTGACAGAACTGTGGAGAAATGACTGTTGTGTTTATGATCAGTGCTGATGTGCCACTCGTTAAAGTTTCACTGCAGACGCTCATTAACTAATGCTTTTAAGCACCTTTTTCAGTTAAGCAGTTGTTTATGAAATCAACTTTAAAGAACTTGACATGTAATGCTGAAACATAAACAATGACTTAACATAATCACATACCTTTATTTATACTATGGTTATTAGCTTTGGATAAAAGCATCTGCTAAAATGCATAAATGTAGTTCTATAAATTGTTGTTTGCATGTTTTTTTTTTTTTTTAGTTAGTTTCGAATAGTTTTGATTTGACATAAATAGTTTTAACATTATTTTCTGAATCATCATATCTTAAACACTATATGAGAGACTGTGTGATGATCCAAACAAGATTTTTAACAAGAAAATGTGGGATGGCAGGCAGAAATTGAAAGACAGATTGCTAAGTAATTGCACAACTTTCTGTAAGAAGAATGTTGATTTGAAGTATCATGTAGCACAAATGGTGCAGGCTGTGTTACATAAAGAAGTGTAAAGGTTATTTCATATTTACAGTTGTTTAGCAAATTTCAGGCCATCCAAGATGTACAGTAGGTGGCTTTTTTTCTTCAATGGAACAGTAAAGATATGGTGCTTGGTGATTCATTAACTGCAAGTCTGTTTCTACTGTCACTTTGAGAGCCAAAAACATATATAGGCAATAGGGCTGTGACGGTGGCTGATTTTTACCACCGCGGTAGTCATGGACCAACAACTGCCGGTGGCGCGGTAAAAAAAAATATATATGTGTGTGTGTGTGTGTTAATGTATAAATATATTAGTGTCAAAATTTGCTCGTTAACGAATGCGATAATTTTTTTTCAGTTTAACGTATTCAAAATATTTAACGTAGGGGCGGGGGTGGCCACCCACTCACAACTGCTGCTTCTGTCACTTTTTCTCATGACAAGAAGTGAATTTATTCAGTCGCAGACTCGCAGAATGACTGAACAGGAAACGTTTCAGACACGCGCTCCACTTCACTTTGTGCGCTTCCTTTGTGCGTATCCTTTCATATCAAACTGCGAAATAAACTATGTGCAAGCAGTGTTGTGGTCAGTTAATTCATGGAATTACCAAAAAAGTTGATTAAAGCTGACTTAAACTGTGCATGCATGTAATATATTTTATATATATTATATACAGGATATATTTATATGTATGCACATGTCTATAAAATCAGCCCGGCACTGTCTCACTCATCTAAAACATCCTATTTAACTTGTCAGTTCATGTTTATTTGAGCACTTCTGTCAGTGAACGCCGCCTGCAAAACACTAAAATAAATATCAAAGAAATAATGCAGTTAAACAAGAAAGTAGCCTAAATAAGAAAGTTAAATACACCCTGTCTAACGGACGCGAGCGACGCAGCGCAACAAAATCATTATAATAAAAATTATATAAAGCATTATAATCAGTGATGCTACACTGGATGCAGCACAACACGACATGATAAATCCCCGTCCGGTCTGTGAGGTAGTGACACAGAGTTCAAATGTCCTGTATAGACACTAGACAGACTAAACCTGTCGCAACGCGGTTGTGTTGCGTCCGGTTTACTTTTCCACCACCAAGCAAGCTCAGTAAATCCTCATCTGCACGTGCTCTCTTTGAAATAGGAATCGTGGCCATATTTCGTTACCATCTTTTATTTATCGCTGTCTCGTTTGTATTTGGCCAGTTTGGAGAAAGCCTCACCAAACCTGACCAGCCAGCGGTTGCGATCACGAGAACTTGTGCAAACGCTGATGGGTGACATGAATGCAGATGACTCCAGATCGGTGATGTGGTATTTGCTTTCCCAACTAGATCCATCGCCCAACACTAAATTAATTTGCTGAATGCATAAACTGTATTTTCAGTTTTTTTTATGCTTGCTATAGAGTATTTTATGCTTGCTATAGAGTATTTTATGCTTGCTATAGAGTTTGTGACATCACGTGCACTACCGCCGGTGGCAGTAGACAACCGCGGTAGCAACTGACCACCGCGGTGACGTGGTTATCACTGCAACCGTCTTAGCCCTAATAGGCAACACAAAATTAATACCCTTGCCTCCTGAAAATATATTGACATCTTATGAAGCAAAATGATAAGTCTGTGCATGTTTTTGTTCCTCCTGACTCACATGAAGGCTGTTTGCCTGATGCTATGCATTACAGGTAATGTTTAGTTTCTTGCACAGACTGCTAATTTCGCTTCATAAGCCCTCAATATATCGTAATTGTCACAGTATTAATGTTGTGTTGCCAGTAAATGTATCTTTCCTCTTCAGGAACTCGAGCTGCATCGAAAGCGCTTTGGGGAACGCGTTCAGCGTACGCGACTCTGAATATCGTGTGTAATCAGTCCAATGGAAGGGCGTGACGTCATCGACGTGGTGACGTAAGCGACCAGGAAGCTATAAAAGCACGTGCCACTCAGCTGGCGTCAGCTTCGCGTCTTTCAGCAAGCGCTCTGTGTGTGAATGTCATTTGTCCGTCTTGTGAGTCTTATTTACTGTTGTCTGTCCAGTTAAAAGAGCTCCTAGACATGCCAAAAAGCAAGGCGAAAGTTAAGCACTCTGATGGCGATTCCAAATCGCGTTATAGGCTGTGTGTTCCTCCCTGCCCGAGATATATAACGGGTGGGGATACACACAACCTGTGCGTGGTTTGCCTGGGTTCGAAGCACGCTGAGTCGGCTCTCGAGGGGGCCGACTGCCCGCACTGCGAGCGAATGTCGGTGCGGCTGCTTCGTTCCCGGAGGGCCCTCTTTGAGGAGGGGGCCTTCACCAGCGTTCCCCGCGGTGCTGGTCCCGCTTCTGCCAAGGCAGAACGGCGGCTGCACTCGTGGGGTTCACAAGTCGATCTGGTGGAGGGAATGGAGACGGGCCAGTCCCTATCTCCTTCCACTTCTGCCAGATCCGGCACCCAATCCCTAGAGTCGGAAGCACGCACAGCGGTTCCTTCCACTCAGGGTGAGGGATCGACGCTCCGCCTCTCTTCCTCCGAGGAGGTCGATGTTTAGTCGCTCGATAGGGATTCGCCACCCCACTCGCTACAGTATGAGGAGCTCTTAGAGGTGGTTACTCGCGCGGTGGCCAAATTAAGCATCGATTGGCCCGCCGAAAAGTCAACTGAACCGCAGAGAAGCAAGCTGGATGAACGCTTCCTGCACGCGAGTCAGCCACCTCCCAGCCGTGGCCTTCCATTCTTTCCCGACCTGCATGATGAGATCGCCAGGTCGTGGAAACGTCCATTCTCGGCCCGCCTCTACATCCCCTCGTCTGATTACTACGGAAATGTACTGGGGATGGGAGAGCACGGTTATAGAGCGATGCCCCGGGTGGAACAGACGCTCGCGAGCTATCTGTCCCCTGGCGCGGCATCGTCTCTAAAGGCCCTGGCATTGCCCTTAAAGCCACTAAGAACAACTTCGGCTTTGGGAACGATAGTCTCAGCGACGCTCTAGGCCGAGGTCTTCTAAGCCCAAATTAGATCTAAGGGCAGTTATCGAAGCTAAGAAGTCCTCGGCCAAGAAACCCTGACGCCAAGGGCCCGGGGTTTCAGAGGGCAGCCTCCGCTGGGGTAGAATGGCACACACCGCAGTCCACGGTGCCCGTTCCACCTCAGTGCCCTCTGGGGGTCGTTCTGCCAACCCTGCCAGTGCTCCAGGGCGCAGCGGCCCCGGGCGAGCATCGCTCTCAGTATCCTCCGCCCGTGCGCGTAGCGGGGCTGGGACGCTCGCCACCCCTGCGGGGGTCTCTTACACCAGAGGTCAGTCTCGAGAGACTGATTCCCTTAGTAGATTATTAAGCAGCGTGGAAACTACTGCCAAATGTATCTCGTTGGGTCCTGCATATAGTAGAAAAAGGCTACCGCATTCAGTTCAGCTCCGTGCCGCCTATATTCAACGGGGTCGTTCACACGATAGTGGGCCCCAGGCAGGGTCTGGTTATGGAACAGGAAGTGAAAACCCTATTAGAGAAGGGGGCCATCGAGGTGGACAGGGAGTCCGGATTTTACAGCCGGTATTTCATAGTTCCAAAGAAGGATGGGGGGCTGCGTCCTATTATAGACTTGAGGGTCTTAAATCGTTCAGTTATGAGACTGAAGTTCAGAATGCTCACAATCAAGCATGTTGTAGCTCAGATCAGGTCCGAGGACTGGTTTGTCATGATAGATCTCAAAGACGCATATTTTCATATCTCCATCCTTCCACAACACAGGAAATTTCTGAGGTTCGCTTTCGGGGGCGAAGCCTACCAATATCGAGTACTTCCCTTTGGCCTCGCACACTCTCACCCCGCACGTTCACAAAGTGTGTAGATGCGGCTCTGGCCCCCCTGCGCATGCAGGGCATCCGCATTCTCAATTATATCGACGATTGGTTGATCTTAGCTCAGTAAGAGCAGATTGCGGTTCGACATCGAGATGTCGTTCTCCCACATATGGGGGAGCTGGGTGTGAGACTGAACGCCAAGAAGAGTGTACTTTCTCCGGTTCAGAGAACCACCTATCTAGGCGTAGTATGGGATTCGACCGCGATGCAGGCACGATTGTCCCCTGCTCATATCGAGTCGATCCTCATCTCAGTCAAGAGAGTCAGAGAAGGCCAGTCACTCACTGTCAAACAATTTCAGAGATTGTTGGGTCTGATGGCAGCTGCGTCCAACGTGATACCTCTTGGCCTGCTGTACATGAGACCCCTACAGTGGTGGCTCAAGACCAAGGGATTTTCCCCGAGGGGCAATCCGCTTCGCACTATCAGGGTCACGCGGCGCTGCCTCCGTGCCTTAAACATGTGGAAGAAACCTTGGTTCTTGAATCAGGGCCCGGTGCTGGGAGCTCCTTGTCGCCGTGTGACACTAGCGACGGACGCGTCCCTCACTGGCTGGGGTGCGGTCATGAGTGGCCACCCTGCCCGTGGTCTGTGGAGCGATCGCCATCTAACATGGCATATCAATTGTCTAGAAATGCTAGCAGTTTATCGTACACTGAAGCACTTCCTCCCAGACCTGAGAGGTCACCATGTGTTGGTGCGCACCGAAAACACATCAGTGGTCTCTTACATCAACCACCAGGGAGGTCTGCGTTCGCGCCCTTTGTACAAGCTGGCGCACCAGATCCTGGTGTGGTCCCAGAGCAAACTCCTTTCATTAAGAGCAGTATATATTCCTGGGAAGTTAAATATGGGAGCAGACATACTGTCGAGGCAGGGGCCGAGGCCCGGGGAATGGAGACTTCACCCACGGGTGGTAGATCAGATATGGAGAGTGTTTGGCAGGGCTCAAGTAGACCTTTTTGCAACTCAGGAGACGTTACAATGCCCCCTCTGGTTCTCTCTAGTTCATCCAGCTCCTCTGGGACTGGACGCTATGGTACAGACCTGGCCGAGGCTTCGTCTTTACGCTTTTCCCCCTATCGCTCTGCTCCCGGGAGTTCTGGCGAGAGTACGCCGGGACGGGGCCCGTCTGCTATTAGTAGCCCCGTTCTGGCCGGGCCGAGTATGGTTCTCAGATCTAGTCTCGCTCCTCGACGGCTCTCCATGGGAGATACCGATCAGGACAGACTTACTCTCACAGGCGCAGGGCACGATAGTTCACCCTCGCCCGGAGCTGTGGAAGCTGTGGGTGTGGCCCCTGAGGGGGCACAACTGTTAGCAGCCGGTCTCTCAACTGAGGTTGTTGAGACCCTTCTCCAATCCAGAGCTCCCTCTACGAGGAAACTGTACGCCCTGAAGTGGAAGCGCTTCACTTCATGGTGCAGAGACCGCCAGATGGACCCAGCAAACTGCCCAGTTGGTACAGTTCTGGAGTTTCTACAGGCTAGGCTCTCTGCGGGGTTGACCCACTCTACTCTGAAGGTCTACGTGGCGGCCATTGCGGCCTAGCACGCCCTTCTCGACGGTCAGTCTCTGGGAAGACACCCCCTAGTTACACGTTTCCTCCATGGTGCACTGAGGCTGAGACCTCCAGTACGGTCCCGTATTCCCCCGTGGGACTTGGTTGTGGTGTTAGAGGCAATGTGCAAACCCCCGTTTGAACCTATTCAAGATATCTCAGACAGACATCTCACACTTAAAACCTCTTTTCTGTTGGCTATTACCTCTCTGCGGAGAGTAGGAGATCTTCAGGCCCTCTCTGTGGCCCCTTCTTATTTTGAGTTTGCACCAGGCATGATTAAAGCATTTATATACCCTCGAGCGGGATATGTTCCCAAGGTTCCCTCTGTTACACCACGACCTGTAGTGCTGCAGGCCTTCTGTCCTCCTCCCTTTGGGGAGCCCGACCAGGCGAAGCTAAATTGTATGTGTCCGGTTCGAGCACTGGATGCATACGTCCACAGAGCTGCCCTGTGGAGAAAAACTGACCAATTGCTTGTGTGCTACGGTCCCCCCAAGAGGGGTTCTCCTGCTTCTAAGCAGACTATTAGGCCACGACTCCCCCCCCCCCCTTCTAAGCAGACTATTAGGGGGAAGTCGTGGCCTAATGGTTAGAGAGTCGGACTCCCAATCGAAAGGTTGTGAGTTCGAGTCCCGGGCCGGCAGGAATTGTGGGTGGGGGGAGTGCATGTACAGTTCTCTCTCCACCTTCAATACCACGACTTAGGTGCCCTTGAGCAAGGCATCGAACCCCCAACTGCTCCCCGGGCGCCGCAGCATAAATGGCTGCCCACTGCTCCGGGTGTGTGCTCACAGTGTGTGTTCACTGCTCTGTGTGTGTGCATTTCGGATGGGTTAAATGCAGAGCACAAATTCTGAGTATGGGTCACCATACTTGGCTGAATGTCACTTCACTTTCTTCACTTTCTTTTTCACTTTCACTTCACTTCTAAGCAGACTATTAGTCGTTGGATAGTCGAGGCTATCAACTTTACCTATGAGTCCTCTGGTCGTCCCCCGCTGTCGGGAGCCAAAGCTCACTCTACTCGGGGTATGGCGGCCTCTAAGGCCTTCTTAGCAGGTGTATCCATGCTGGACATCTGCAACGCTGCGGGGTGGTCCATGCCCTCTACATTTGTTAGGTTCTATGGCCTAGATATGCCAGTCACTCCAGGCGCTTTCTGTCCTCCTGTCCTGAGCTGTGCTCTTCGGATACACACCAGGCAGGGGTTTGTCTGGCGACTCGTTCCCCAAAGCGCTTTCGACGCAGCTCGAGTTCCTGAAGAGGAACGTCTCTAGGTTACGTATGTAACCCTAGTTCCTCGAGGGAACGAGACGCTGCGTCTCGGAGCCATACCCCCGGCACCCCTGCCTGCGCTTGCTGGTACTCGAAGCTGACGCCAGCTGCGTGGCACATGCTTTTATAGCTTCCTGGTCGCTTACGTCACCACGTCGGTGACGTCACGCCCTTCCATTGGACTGATTACACACGATATTCAGAGTCGCGTACGCTGAACGCGTTCCCCAAAGCGCTTTCGACGCAGCGTCTCGTTCCCTCGAGGAACTAGGGTTACATACGTAACCTAGAGACGTTTTTGACTCTCAAAGTGACAGCCGTGGACTTTCATGAATCACCAAGGACAATTAAAAGCTAAAATTAAATAACAGTAGTGTTGTTTTTGGTGGCCTGTTTTAATTTTAGTTTTAGTCTAGTCTTTGTGTGGAGCTGTCATTTTAGTTTTTATTAGTTTTAGTCACATTCATACAGTTTTTAGACTGTCAAGTTTCAGTCAACTGAAAGTCTGAGCATTTTAGTCTTATCTGAGTCAGAGTTATCCATTAATATTTTCGTCTAGTTTTAGTCTACGAAAACTGATGAGATTTGATGAAATTGTATTTTAGTCTCTTTTTAGTAATGCAATTCTATTTAACCCAGTCAATATAGTATAAGTACCTAGTAGTATAGACGAAAACAAAATTAAATTTTAACCAAACTCATTTCAAACAAGGTTATCTTATTATATTATGGTTACCTTATAGACTCAATAATACATCAATTACAGACACGGAAGTCACTCTGATTTGAATATACAACATTTATTTTACCAACAAAACATGTTAGAAGTACACACATTTGTCCCTTTCTCTATGTCAGACTTAACTTTGTTTGTTGTCGTCTTCTAAATAATGCCGCGAGTGGGGCTTGAGGAAGTGAGAAGTACTTATTGACGAACAAAAATAACATACATACATTTGTAAAGCATTTGTTCAAACTATGAAAACCAATGAATGTCCTGTGTCATTAATTATTGATGATTATGTTGGTATATTGTCAGGTCCTGATGTTCCGTATGTGACTGTTTACAGCACCCATGACAGACAGAGTGAGTATCCAGCTTTCCTCCTCTATATATAGTGTTTGTTCGTGTTTGAGTTCTGGATGATCTGCTGGGGCTTACTCCTGTCATTTGACTGCTTACCACTGAGCAGCATGCACACACACACACACACACACACACACAGACAAACTCACATACACTTACAGTTTTACATCAACAACACCCCCCCCCCACCCCCGCCCATTGACTGACTAACTATATATTTGCATGACTAAATAAATGCAGCCTTGATGAGCATAAGAGACTTATCCAAAAGCATTTTTAGGAAACCTGGGTATTTTTGACAATATTAAAATCCTGTCCAGGATGTGTCCCATATGAACGGCACATATGGCCACCCTACTTTGTATGTGCTTTTATCATTTATCCTATATTTGTGGTGCATCCAAAAGTGAAAAGGAAGATTTCAAAGTATAGGGAACTGCTCGAAAAGGTGTCCCACAAGGCCACAATTTATTTTCAGTGAGAAGGTCAAGCAGAACAAGTGGGTGCATTTCTGCGAAATATGGAGTGAATATGGAGTGAACACATGGTGCAGAGAACACTGCCCCGGGCAACTGCCTCCATCGTCTACTCCTCAAAGCTGTTTAATTATCACAATTCATTCGTTTTATACAGTAATAGAGTCATATTTCATTGCTGGGTCAATTTTACAGTTTAGTGGATTTGTACTCCATGAAGCAATACTGCATTTTTTACATAAAATTTTAATTAGCTTTCATGCCACATGAATTTCCATACATACAGTAGGCGTTGACACAAATTGATTAGTACCTGAGAAAATGGTTAGTTCCTAAGAATAATTTGTACAGACAAGTTTCCCAGTAATGTTTTCTCAACTTCACATTGAAATAAAGGTTACATATATAGTTACATAAAAGGTTTTTTTTTTTTTTTTTTTTTTTTTTTTAATTAGCAGTTTTGAGTGTTAGTGTATAAATGTTCTTGATATAAGATACAATTTATTGTTATATTAAATAAAGTAAAACCATTTAATAACTTTGTCTTCCCTATTACGTTAATGCTACTTGCCATTTTAAAATATTAAGCTTATGCCCTGAATGGCATGACTTGATTGGGGGGGTGCTTTATATGACACCCTTTTTAACAAAAAACAGAAAACTTTGTGCCATTCATTAACACATCAGCAGAAAACAGGTTTCACAGTGCGAGTGTTTTATTGTCTTTATTGCCGTTATTGTCTACCAAAATGTGAAAATGGTAATATCATGGAAATGTGTATTATATAGTGTTTTCTTTTTTCTTTTCCTTTTTTTGGCCTGGTGTGCATTATATGGTGTTTGTAGTATTTTCCAAAGATCAGTGTGAATGTGGGTTGTTATGACAATGTTTTTGTCTGTATAAGAAACTTTTAATATAATACTTAATATAATATCTTTTTTTTTTTTTACTACATTGTTGTCATGTAAACTTCCCTTCAAATGTCCACCCTGTTACACATTGCAAAGTAAAAATGTAATTTAACAGAATAAATGTCTTAGACCACATGCTAAATATTTGGTCAGGATTGTGTTATAATATCCTGAGCTTGACCAGTGTGTTTTTCTGAATTTATTTTTTTTTTTCTTTTATTTTCAGCAAACCCGCCCAGTCCAAAATTCACTAAACTGTAGGAATGACCCTGATGTTAAATAAAGATAACAGTTTGGTTGAAGTCCCCCTGCAGTCACTAATTTAATGGTCAGGATTGTGTTATAATATCCTGAGCTTGACCAGTGTGTTTTTCTGAATTTATTTTTTTTTCTTTTATTTTCAGCAAACCCGCCCAGTCCAAAATTCACTAAACTGTAGGAATGACCCTGATGTTAAATAAAGATAACAGTTTGGTTGAAGTCCCCCTGCAGTCACTAATTTAATCCCTTAAAACTCATCTTTGATTATCATAATGACATTTTTCCACCCCATACAAATAATCTCTATGTCTTAAATATGGCATACGCCTTTACCTCATTTAGTATTCGTGGTCCTTGAATATTTTAACTAGTCCCTGCCTCCACTTAGTCACACCAACTCAGACTGAAGTAGCAAACGCCACACAATAGCAGGTGGCAATACTGAATAAATGGTTGTCGGAGAGTGACGCCGTTAGTAAATCTATTCAAATTGTCAATAGATTATAGCCTACAAAGCATGCAAAGCACTCTCATCTTATAGTCACTAAAAAGTCACTTATCTTAGTTCAACATGATCTCACAAAGTTCTGTTATAATCAGTGAAGGTCTGCACAAACTCTGGTGTTTTGGCTGGTGAGCACTGGTGTCAAAAGTATTCACAGTCATTACTCAGGTAGAAGTATAGATACTAGGGTTTAAAAAGATTTTTGTAGAAGTTGAAGTATCAACTCAAGTTTTTTTACTCAAGTAAAAGTGTAAAAGTATGCCTTTATGCCATTAAGAACAAAAGCTTAGGCCACGCCACTGAGGCCTATTGTGCACTACCCCACCTCCTCAAAAAAACATTTTTCTGAAGGCCATAGGCCATAATGACTATAATGTTATTAAAATGTTCATGTTGGAAAATTTGCACTAGGCTACCTGTTTCAGCCGCACATATGCCCATTGAAAATGAAAGCATTTTAGTTAAATGCAAATACATTTAAAGCATTAGAGATATGATGACAAGTTGCCTATAAGTATTGTAATGGTGCAAAAAGTCAAACTTCAGAGACATGTCATCAATAACCTTTAATGGAATGTAAATGTACATCCAAGCTTAGCTGCATGAATCTGTGAGGGCAATGGACAAGAACATTGGTGTACCCAGGGCAGGCTTAGTAACAATTACCCTTGTATTTACAATAAACATTAGTGCTGTCAAAATGAATGATTAATCCAAGTGATTCATCAAAAAATAAAAATGAAAAATAACTCATAATCCTTGATTGATAGCTTCCTGTATTCGGTACATATGTTTGCTACGTCTAGTGTTCAGGGGGTAACGAGTTACAAATTTGGTATAGCTTACTTATCACAACATTGTCAATCGCAAACGCTAATTTATTCAGATGTCTCGCTACCGAACTACCTACAGTAGCTTAATTTGCGGAGGAAGAAGAGAAAGCACCCATTTGATAAATGAGCCAGTAGTTGAGAAATAATAACTTTTAAGAAATATATATGTGACGAATGGGGCGGGGCCGAGAGACGTGGGAACAGGAGCGAGGCCGGTGGAGTGATTGGAAATGAGCGACACCTGCTCGACCCACCGCCCTCGAGTCCCACGGAGAAGATGGAGGGATATAAAACCGGAGCGACGACAGTGACGGACGAGAGAGGACCAGGCCTGGGTTTTAGTTGTGTTTGGTTTTTCTTTGTGCGCGTCAGTCGTCCATGAGGGGCTGACGCACTGTTTTGTCTGTTTTTTTTTTTTAAATTTTGATTATTAAAACCTTATTTGATTGTCCGCCGGTTCCCACCTCCTTCTTCCCGTGATCATGGAGTTATATTGTTACAGTGGTGCCGAAACCCGGGAGAAGGAGGGATGCGCTGCTGAAGATCCCTCGCCGCTGTGGTGAATCCGCGGTGCCATCGAGCAGGCGAGGAAGTGTGCCGCCATGGACAATCGAGGCGGTGGGCTGGAGTGAGTTGCCGGGGACGGGCGAACTCGCTGCCGGCCGCCCGTGATGTGGAGGGGCAGCTGCCGTCCATGAGGGAGCGGAGGAGTCGGCGCCGTTCGCCAGGGGGCCGGAGCCTGCTGCCATCTGCCTGAACGGGGAGGAACAGGGAACGGGGGACTCCTGCCGGCTGCCCAAAACCGGAGGAGCCGTCGCCGTCCACCGGGCAGCGGAGGAGTGTCATGCCTTCCGCCGAGGGCCGTCCGTATGGGGCTGACGCACTGTTTTGTCTATATTTTGATTATTAAAGCTTTCACTTTGATTGTCCGCCGGTTCCCGCCTCCTTCTTCCCATAGTTATGGAGTTTTTATTGCTACAATATATTGTTGATAAACGAACCCAACACTGGCTATGTCCTTGTAGGAGTGTGATGTGATTTGTGTCATGTGCAGGTGCGATGGATCGCATACAAACCAATAGGGGGTCGGAATGGTATATTTTATTCTTCTCATCCAACCACAATCAAATTCACTACATCCGGATGGTGTGATTTATCTGGATAGGCTTTTTTTTTTTCTTTTTTCTTTTTTTGAATGATGACAAGCTGGAATGAAAAGAAGCCGAAATTAAATAGCAGTAACGAACCTATTTTTAAAAAGTAAGGAGTAGAAAGTACAGATAATTGCATGAAAATGTAAGGAGTAGAAGTAAAAAGTAAAAAAAATATTACTCCAGTAAAGTATAGATACCCAAAATTTCAACTTAAGAAAGGTAACGAAATATTTGTACTTCGTTACTTGACACCTCTGCATGTGAGTGGATTCTAACTTAAACACCAGTTGCATTTCATGAAATCAACAGATATGCCTGTGACTGGCTACAATGTTAAACGCTGCAAAAATACATTGTTAATAGAAACCTATGTGAAAATAGAAATGTAAAAAGCATTAATTACATGCTTGTGATGGTAGAAAACAGGACTGCATCTTTAGTGCACTGCAGTTTTTAGGAGAAAATGCTCAACAATTGTGTTAACTGGTGAATTTGCATGTGGCTTGTTTTGCTGCATGTGTTAAGAAACCAGGCAGATGTAATGTAAACAGCATTAAAAACTTGATTTTCAACACATGGGGGTCTTTAAATTTAACATTTTGCTGGGTATTATAACATCCTTGGTTGTCACTCACATTAATAACCAAACTGCTTAGAATTGAGCACTGAAATGATGAGTGACAAGTTTAGGAAGATGCTCTCATTACCAGCCTCCACGTTACACGCAGTCACACACACACTCTCGCATACTTGTCTCGTTGCATTATACACCCACAGCATGTCAACTGATGATTAGAGCTGCTTCCAGGCCTACTATAGACCGTGTGTGATTGAAAAGACCTACACATGCCAGCTAGCACAGTGAGAGCACTTACAGATGATTGGATTAGTGCCAGACATGCCATGACTTCCATAGAAATGTGACCTCTCTGTGTTAGAGGCTGGTAATTGTGTTATTATGTTTATAATATCCTTTAAGCCCAATGATATCACAACGAGAGAGTGATTTAGTGTGACGGTCATCACAGAAGTCACCTGTATGTGTGTGTGTAGAATAGCCTGTCATTTTTAGATTTTTTCCCATCCATCCCCTTCTCTGCCAGGTCCATTAAGTAAATGCTAAATGTGCAACCAAGGTCAAATTCAGATGACATACACAACGCTCATACAGATCCTTCTCTATATTGACATAAAAATCGTTGCTGTTTTTCAAATCTGCGGCTGTGTCAATAGCAATGGCAATGGCGCATTGGGAGCAGCTGTGCTTTGTGAGGCTTGAGTCTGAGCAGGCACTGATAAGCCTGTCTTAAAACGAAACCCTCAACTGCAATGTGCTCTTAATTGTTACATGCACTTCCAAGACTCTATCGCTGCTGCTCAGAATGGAAGGTCTCCATGTTTACAGCAGCAGACGTGATATCTGCTCTATTTAGTCGCTCTCTATCAGGAAAGCCAGCTGCTCATTGGTTTCTCACAACCTCTGAACATCTACAGCTGTAATTCCTGCAACTGTTTCTCATTTATGTCCCAGAGCAATTAGCTACTCATTGGGAAGGTATTGTGAGTTTTTGCAGATGCTTAGTTTGAGATAAACAATGAATTTTGCATTGACTTGGATAATAGCTTGGGAATAGCTCCCAAAATATTTTTTTTGTCATGATTTAGTCAATAATTCAAAAATTATTCACCCTCATTACACTTCTGTCTAAGTTTCTGCAAGGAAATGTTAAGCAGAATGCACACTGCTCTTTTGTTTTAACCTTGGATATCCCACTTCAAAAAATTTATAAAAAAGTAAATAAAAATGTCATATTTCATATTAAATACAAAATATTTGTGGCTTACATCTCTTTTCCTTAAAATAAATGATTGAAAACTTAACATGAAGCTTATAATTTTATGAAAGCATTTAAATTAATTTTTCTGTTAAAAACATCAGCCTTAAATTTCTTCTTGTCATTTACATCCGTTTTAAGATTTTAGGCGAAATGTCATGGCAACATATTTAAAAATATATTACACACAATAAAAGTTTAGCACTTGCAAGTACAATTAAGCTGCTCACAATGGAATGAAATTAATATCAAATTAAGAGTCTTTGAACAAAACTAGTCATAACAATGCTGTTGTAAAAGTGAGTATTTTATATAAATTGGCCCTATTTACTACCATTGTAAGTTACCTCACTGTAAAACAGATTATTGCAATGTACAAGTGTTGCATATACTGTATAAAGGCACAGGTCATAAAAGTGATTCCAAATGTTGGTGCAATGTGTAAATGAGACTTGAGAGCTATAATGGAGAGCAAGCTTTTGGAGTGAGAGCAACATGACCATTAAACTAAACAACTTTTATTTGTGACTTGGAACTTTTCATTTTTGGGGTAAACTGTTCCTTTGAGGAAGGGTTTTTAATCACACAATGATTGGTTTCTTTTTTTCTGCAGAGGTGCATGACATCGAATTGAATCTGAACTTGAGGAGAATGGTAAACTCGATGCAGATGCCGAAAGTGGAATACAGAGAGATAAACATAGAGGATTACAGTATGTTATATAAATTGTGTTCAAATGTTGGTGTTTAAGAAGGATATTAATATAATAGAGTTGCAGATGAATGTCTTTGATTGTCATACACAGGCCTCAGCATGCAGATACTGAAACCTGCAGGCTTCATAGACACCTTACACTACCCACTTCTGCTTCTTGTGTGAGTACATCTGCAACATTTTCTTACAGCCCCTATGCTTTTCTACACAACAACACATACAACCACAAACAAACCTTTTTATGCAAAAATATGTCAGTGTTCCAAATATCTTCTCAGAACTCCCTCAAGAATCACCATCTGGGTTGGATCACTCATTAAAAAGAGGCATAATCTACACTTCTCTTGCATGCTATTATTTCTCAGAGTTCTACTTATAATGTTAGTCAAGGTTTCTAATTTAGTTGTTCATTTACTCTATTTTCAACTCTTTTTCACATTTTTTTGCTGCTGAAAGATTTATATAAGTAAATTAATCTTGCATGATTGCAAATATATACACCGGTATTTTGGCTACTCTTAGAATAGAACTGTGCCCGGTTGATAAATTAAGATTAGTCCTTTTTTTTGTAAATATTAATTAAATGAATGCAATATATATATATATATATATATATATATATATATATAAAAAATAAAAATTGAAATGTTTAAATTCAAATTTTAAGAAAACAATTAACAAATGATAATATATATATATATATATATATATATATATATATATATATATATATATATATATATATATATATATATATATATATATGTTAATTTATCTGAATGTATATGTTTATGTTAATTTATCTGAATAGGCCAATAAAACCCATAATTTAATGCCAAACTGCTGAATACCAAATAGGTGGCATTAATATTTAAATAGGGGCAGTCAGATGTTATCATGCTGATTGTTGAGACAACTTCTAGTAATTTTGCAATTAAGTTTGAATAAATGGTCCAGGGAGGAAGCTTTGAATCATGAACTTTAGAGTTTGCCTGTAGAACATTGAGCTATATTATATCAAAGAGCAAATCCTGTTTTCTATGATAAAAGCCCTTTAGAGCGTGTGCTGCAGGTCATCCTATTAACATACTAGCAGCAGTTCCTTTTCTGCTCTCTGTTCCTGCGCTGCACTTCAGGTCTCATCAAGAGTAAGAGTGTAACTCTGAAATGGACTGTAGTCAGTGCTATTAATCTTGTCTCTTCTGCTGTACACTCTCCGCCACTGTAATTACACCACAAATGAGTTCACCTGCAGCCCGCCTTCAATTAACCCAATGCACACATCATACACACCGCAGCAGACAATCACCTGTGTTCTCTATAGAGCTGCCAGCAGAGTGAGTCTATATTGTGTGTTAGGAATATAGGCTGGCAGCTGTCTCAAAACAAAGTGAGCTGCATACCGACCTCTGTAAAAAGGAAGTACACTTTTGCATACTTTTTAAAAATAGTACTATTGTTATTTATAAATAATATGCATTTTAAATGCTTCAAATGAATATATACTTTAATATAGTATAAAAGAATAAGTGTGAAATTAATACTTTATGAATTAAAAATGTAAAGGAATAGTTCACCAAAAAATTTAAATTAGCTAACAGTTAACTCAAAGTCAGGCTATTCAGGATGTAGATGAGTTTGTTTCTTCATCAGAACAGATTTTAGCATTACATCACTTGCTCACCAATGGATCCTCTGCAGTGAATGGGTGCCATCAGAATGAGAGCCCAACAGCTTATAAAAACATCACAATAATCCACAAGTAATCTACACAGCTGTTTTCTGTTCAGTTAACATCTTGTGAAGTGAAAAGCTTGTGTTTGTAAAAGTTTTATTTTATTTTTTTTACTTCAAACCATTGTTTTTGGCTTAAAGGTGCTGTATGTAAGTTTTTGACTCCACTAAAGCATAAAAATAGCATAGTATGTTTGAAGATATTTAAGAAACATGCTACGTTAAAATTGTTTATCTGAAAAACAATGCTACAGTCAGTAATTTCTTTTGAAAATGTGTGTTCCGGGCCAGAACGTTGGTCAATGTTGGTTATTTCATTTCATTAATCGTCAAGTGTGCTCGATTCTGTTAGTGTCATCAATCTGGCAACCTGCACTTGCATGAAGACTGAGGAGGAGTGGCCGGGTTGAAAATAACCCCTCTCTAGTATTATTAATTTGGACTGCAATACCTTTTGACCAATTAACCCAGATTTTTCCACCAGAGAAAGCGTTATTATGGGTTAAGGATTTGTATTTTGACCAGTTAACACACCTTAATGGCAGATATGTTTATTACAAACACAGCTTTACACTTAACAAGACATTAATGTACACAACAAATAATAAATCTTTCACAAGGGTAGACAGCACTTTTGGACATTACAGACACGTTAAATTAAGCTAGTCTGACTTGGCACATGATATCTAAGAGAATGGAGCTATCATTGCCAGAAATGTTTTGTAAGAAAGCAGGTTACTAAATTTAGAGACCGTCTTAAATTTAAATTGCTTTCTAAAGAAAACTCTCTCTCATACTCTTTCTCTCAGAGATGGGACTCCAGGCAGTCAGTCAGTCTCAGAGCAGTTCCAGATTGACTGGGCGTCAGTCCTGGTCAGCAGTTTTGGGGTGATTGCAGTGCGCTTTGACGGTCGTGGAAGTGGCTTCCAGGGGACTAACTTACTCCATAAGGTGCAGCGCAGGCTAGGAATGTTCGAGGAGAAAGACCAGCTGGATGCCCTCAGGTAGTTGAGAAGCCATCTGCGTCCAACACACAGTGAACATCCATCAGTGCCAACACAGCTGCATGCACAGACACACACACACATGTGCTGCATCCCCTTAACCTCATGGCAGATTTAGATACAACTGACTTCAATGAAACGCAGTGATATGACCAACACTGATTATTCTGCATGTGAGAAGGTGCAGCAAGTGCCAGACCATTTAACATTTTGTCTTTGTATTTTGCAGTATTTTGATGCAGGAGCCATATATTGACAAGACTAGAATTGGCGCTTTTGGGCAGGTGAATACTTGTGGTATTTTACTGTTATTACTTGTCCAGACAAGATAGCTTGTTATTTATACACAAGATGTTTCTTTGCCCCTCTCATATTCACAGGAACACAGAAAGAGCATTAAAGACCTGTTCCAAATCTTTGTAAATTGCATTGTAACTGAAATAGAACTTGACTGATTTGTGACTGATTTAAACGATATATACAAAAAAGAACACTTCGGAAATGCTGTAAAATAACGCTACTCTGCTACACTGTCAGTGTGACCCATCCAACAGCATTTCTGATGATGAGAGAATGTGTATTTTGGCACGTCAGTTAAACTCTTCCTCTCTTGCTAACTTCAGTCTTGAAGAAGAGCAGAACAAATTGGTTTCATACAGTAAGAAGAACTTAATTGAGACCATCTACATTTCTGGCTACATGTTCGTTTCTGCCCGTGCCTATTTTTTTCCTCGAAAGATTTTTCAAAGGATTAATGAATGCATGTTCAAAGGCTGAATTCCTGCCTCACTTTAATGAGCACAGACCGTATCAGAAACTTCTGTAACTAATAATGAGAGTTGTGCTCTCTCAGAGGTCTTGAGTTGAGTATTTTGTGTTTCAGGTGTATGGAGGTTATGTCACCAGTCTTCTGCTCAGCTCCGAGGACTCCGTGCTCAAGTGTGCTGCAGTGCTCTCACCCATCACAGACTTTGCACTATATGGTAGGGTTTGTGTGTGTGTTTCTCTCATTAAGACACATGGAGGGTCACTGTCCTGCAGACTTTACATCCAAACAGTGTTGGAAAGGTTCGTTTGGAAATGTCCTAGTTTACAAATTACAAGTTGCCTTGTTTAAAATGTAAGAAATTGTGTAGCTATTTCAATTACTTTATTAAGTTTACTGGGTTATCCTTACAGTAGGACTTAACACTGATTACTGTCAGACTTTCAAAATACTTCTTCGCTTGAATTAAGTTTATAATAATTTCATTTAAAAGCACAGCCACCACAAAATCTTCAGACTTCATGACTTCAGAACCTCTTTTTACTTTGAGATCATTCTGAGGTTTAATAGCTATACTGTTCTTGAAATCAAATCTTTGCATAGCTATGACAGCAAACACTGGTATCTAAAAAAAAAGTATGTGTGTCTGTATGTGTGTAAACATATTCAGATGCAACCTCCTTTGTAATCATTAACATTTTCATAAGTAATGGATTATGGTTAAATTTATTTTGTAGTTAAATTATGTGACTCCATTACATGTAACTAGTTACTCCCCAACACTGGCTTCAACACACATGTCTGGAAGTTTCTAGCTATTGGCTTGGCCCTTGATTAGTAGTTTGAGTTGTTTAACTAAACTAGAGCTACAGCTAAAGTCTGGTGACCCTTCAGGAGCAGGAGCAGATTCTCATTAGACGCTCAAGTACTCATAAAAGAGTAAGCAAAAAGTACCCGGATGACCTACTACAAGTACTTCCAGCGTGATTCTGAAGTATGCCTACAATGGACCTTTTACTGTCCCATGATTCCACATGAGAGGATTTATGATTGGCAGTGACTCGATGCAACTATCATTGGTAGATCATGTGACAAAAACAGCATGGCAAATATGATGCATTCAGATTATATTCATACTACACACATTCATACTATGAAATGTACTCTTTTTGCGGTTGTGAAGTAATTTGTTTTTGTGATTGTCTTGTGAACTGTTTTTAACCAAAATACTACCTAAATAAACAAAAATGCTCCACAAATTCAAGATAAAGAGGCAAAACTTGGCTCTGCACAATTAAACTTAATCTATTATGGCTGGCATGATTAAAATAAAATGAAAATTAATGAAAAGTGTCAATTCAATGGAACAATGGAATTACGGAATCTGCATACGTTGAATCAGATTGCTTATGTTTTGTTTTTTTTTTTTGTTGTTTTTTTTGCAGCAGCATTGAGCTTCATAACCATTCAAACACGTTTCTGTTGATATAGCTAATCACAGGCGTTAAGATTAGTCAGCATGTTTTGCTTGCGTGCTCACTGACGGAATTCTGCACACTTGCGAATTTTCTAATCATAAACAGACTGACAAGTTTGTTTATAATATAATGTGACATTTCCCCACAAACAAAAAAATATTTTTGGTAGCACTTTATTTTACAGTCCTTTCCCCCATGTACATACTATGTACTTATTATAGTAATTACAATAACTATGTAATAACTAGGTACTAACCCTGAACCTACCCCTAAACTTAACCCTACACCATGTAGTTACTTTTGTATTACCAGAACTTTCTTAGATAAATACACTGTAAGTACTCTATATGTACATGTAAGTACACATACTGTAAAATAAAGTGCAACCATATTTTTTACATTTGTGTTCTATAAATCAACATTAATAATCATAATTGTAATAACAAGAGCAATAATTCACCATTATTTTTGTCATGATATTGCGGCTATACTCACCTGTTATTTATTTACTTATTTATTTATTGCAATTACAATTAGCCTATAACAGGTTGTTGTTATTGGTAAGAGTATAAAGTATTTTGATTGATTGAAGAAATTGGCTGAATTTATGCATTTGACATTCACCCAATAAGGTAAATCTAAAAAATGCCCTTACAAATGTAAAAAAAATAATAATAATAATGACTCTTTAAAACAATTCCTAGTTGAAATTTTGGAAATAAATATAAGGGTTTACATCACAGGACATAATAATTGGTTGTTTAATATTCCTTGCACAAAACATGCCAAATATGAAATATTTAGCTACTTACCTCAAAGTTAACAGTCTGTTAAAGGCCCGCCTTCTTGAACCATTAGACTGCTGAAGTGGAGCAACTTTTAAAACTTTTGTTTTCTTACAACAAACAGAGCAGCATCAATATTAAATATAAGAGTGGACTACAGCTCCACAGAGAGGAGAATAGAGATCTGTTTGGGTGCATCTGATCCTCAGATGTAGATACGATATGAATATCTCAGCAAGCACAAGACATCTGTTGAAAGGATTTGAGCTTATTATTATGTACAAACAACTATAAAAAGAGCAGATCCACATGCATTCGAAATCAAAACATCTGCTGAATGTCCTTTTAACATCCGTCAGGGAACGACACACAAATATTTTGTGGAAGATAAAGTACCCTAAAAAATACTTCACCTTGCAAAATACATGCACAAGTGTGATATCATCAGGAATGGGGAATATCAAACTTTCCTCCCCCAGCTTCTTCTGATTACTTCTGTGTTGTTGTAAAACTGGCATTTATGACAGATGCTCTATTTTTTACTTGACGCAATATCTTGAAAATAGTGCAAGATGCTGAAAAAGCAGTGAGATGTGATGCAAGATGTCACCAACAACTGAACGGACAATTAAAAAAACAGTACAGGCGCAATAATGCATCCTGTGCGAATGTCTCGGAGGAGGAGGAGGAGTGTCCAATTCATCATTCATTTCTGTAGCTTCCTGGCTGTGCGTGGCAGTGGATCCCATCAGTATTCTGAGAGCAGGCAGGAGGACCGAAGCACTCCAAGAACTCTAAAAGGAAGAGAGGGATGAAAAATGAAGCATGTGTGTGTTCATCATAAACAATACTTCACCTCTCACATCGGCAACAGCACAGAAATCTGCTCATAAGTCAGCCAGTGCATCAGCGTGTATTGTGAAATGGCCACACGGTGATTTTTATCAAACGAAATGCTCGGAAATTAACAAATGTCAATGTCAAATGTTGACTCAAACTGTTCTTCTTTCCTGCTTTCAGCTTCAGCTTTCTCAGAGAGATATCTAGGCCCTCCCAAGCCAGATCGGAGGGCATACGAGGTACATTTCCTGTTTTATAATCTGTATTTTGTAGTCACCGTCCTGACAACACTTACCGTGTTCTCTTTAATATTTCCACAGATAGCCAACCTTGCATACAGAGCGTCTCAGTTCATCGATAAGAAGTTTTTAATCATTCATCCAACAGCAGATGGTACATTTCCATTCCAATTCTTACAATGTCTTTATAAAAGAAAGAACACTGTCAACTGACACGCATCTCATTTACCTTTCAGAACAAGTTCATTTTCAGCACACAGCCAAATTCATCTCCAGGCTAATCAGCGAGAGAGCAAATTACACTCTGCAGGTAAGAGAACTTCAGAAGTTTAAGAGAATTTCTTAGTTTCTTCATTTTAGAGGACATTCAGTTAAAATGGAAGATCCATGCATTTTTAAAATATAATAACTTTGTACTTAAAAGGTAAATTTGTACTACGATTAAGTTTTATTTGCTGCTGGTTAAGCAGTTCGTTATTATTATTAATACTATTTTTTTTTTTCTCAGTGTACACTATTTTACACTATTTTATTATGCGTTTAGGCCACAGTGTTATTTTGATATCATTGGGAGACTATTATAATTTGTATTAATGTATCACTTTTTTATTTTTACAAATTATTTTTATTATTATTAATTTGTTAGGTATGTCTAAAGCTTTAGTTTTTAGTATTTTTGTACATCAAGTTAGACTAAAATGTAGATTCTTATTTAATTATAAAAATATACATTTATAATATATAATTTATAACAACATGTTTTATGGTTTTAGCTTTAAGTGCTCCATGTTGTTGTTGTTTTTTGTTTTGACTGTGCTAAAGTATATTAATACCATAATATTTTTGCAAATATTTAGGAAATATGCTGTTTATATATTTGTTTCTAATATTTTTGAATTTGCATCTCTTGGAACAGCTTATTTGGAACAGATAGTGTAGGCCAGAGTGTGCCACCATTCTAAGTTTAAGATTCATTAATACATGAATATAAGAGATATTCAAGATGAGGCAAGCGTGGTGTTTCAGTCAGAGATTAGTTTGTTTTTAACAAACATAAAAATGTCATCTTCATTTAAAGTATTCATCAGTGCATTCAAAAAAACTATATTTAGTTAAACATAACGAATTTGAATGATTATGTAATCAATAACTATTATAATTTGAAAAGTATAGAATCATGAAGAATAAAAACATGTTTTGAACTTTTGCAAAATATACAGAGAATCAAATCATCTATCAATCAATCAATCAAATTAGATTGCTCACAGAGCTCCATGTGCACTTTTGCTGTGAATAACATTCCATGGTAACATTGACTTTGATTACAGGTATTGTAGTTCTTCACTGGAAATTCCACTTCCAAATAAGTACTATTTTTTTATTTATTTTTTTCACTGAATTTGAAAACACCCTTGTGATTTATTCAGAAGCATATATCATCACAAAACATCCTCAAGAGCTGATGGCAGGAAAGGTTTATACGTCATTGTTAAAAATCAATTTCTCTATGGAGTAAATGAATGGGGGTTTAACTGTACAACCTGCATCCATCTGTGAGCATGACGTTGTTTGTCACAGGTGTGTGAGGTCTGGGGTGACTGGATACTGAGCCTCTGAGTGGCTGCTGCCAGCGGTGGTATTAGACACACTCAGTGCATGCAGCTCATTTAAACAGATTATACAGGCCATTCTCATGAGCCACACGCTGAATAATCCCATTATACTGTATTCCCTCACTAGGATATTTGCTCTTTGCTTTCTGCTCCCTTATAGATCTGCTATTAATTACTGGCTGTTGAATGACTGTGGAATTAATTAGGGCAGATATTCATCAGGATGTGTGTGATCGTCGCTGTGTCAAGCTGTTCTTCTCAATTTATGATCTGTTAGGAAGTGTCAGGGCTGCCACGCACACAAGGAAAGTTTGTATCATCGCAGTAGAAGTTTCTGGATGTTAACACACTTGGTTTGATTGTTTGATTCAAACCAATGGTTCAACACACATTTGCACCACAGTTCATCTCATATCTAGCAACACTTCTGAAAATATTAATATTAACTGAGATTGATTGAGATGTCCAGAAAGTTTGTAAATAACAAATTAATTGACTAATGTTGGTCCTATATGGATTTAAACACAATTTCATGTTCTCGCCCATTTCATTTGTTCACTAACAGTGTATAAAACTGGACATTAAAAATTATTGTTTTTTTTTTTTAATTTATACATATTTTTTGTAGTTAATGTAAATGTTTTACCTCTGTCATTTCAGTCATTTTATGTGGTATAAATTATATTTAAAAGCCTTTTTGAATAAAATAAGGCAAATTTCACAATTTCACGTAATTTGTATCCAAAAAATTACAATTAAATAATATTGTCACACCTTTTGTGTAATTTTACATAATTTTAGCAGTGAAACAGATGATGTACAACTTGGGACAGTTGTATATATATATATATGTGTGTGTGTGTGTGTGTGTGTGTGTGTGTGTGTGTGTGTGTGTGTGCGCGTGTGTGTGCGCGTGTGTGTGTGTGTACGTTTAAAGTCTGATTGTAATTTAGGGTAAAACAAGGTAATCTAAATAGTATTAAAAGAAATTTAGCAAAAGTAATAAAATAAACTGTTTCCAAGTATTAAAAGACATTGAAAAAGTAGTAAAAGTAGTAAAAATAAAACATGAAGGCATGGGTGAAAACAGTTTCCAAGACGTACATAAAATAAAGAGAGAAGAAATAGAAGAAGAAAGGAAAAGTTTAAATCTGTTTGCTTTAATAAATCAACCAAATAATCAACCACTGAGACCCCTGGAACTATCCTGCCATTCTTTCACCAACCTTTGATGTCAGACTGACTTACGTTCACCCCAGAAGATGCAGGGTGATAGTGGAATCAGACATGTGCTGTTCTGTGATTATGGGCTAAATAGCATGTCTTGTGTCCTTCATTAGATCTACCCAGACGAAGGACACTTTATTCACAACGAGGGAACGCGGCAGCACCTCAGTCAGTCGCTGGTCAACTTCTTCGAGGAGTGTTTCCGGCTCCCGGACCAAGTGTTCGAGGAGGCACTAGAGGAGGAGAGCGAAGAGGAGGGTTAGTCCACCCGCTCCATGATGTCCAAGCACAAAGCCAGCTCCTTTTGCCACCTGATATGCAACCCATAGATTTGAACCCTCCAGTTTTCAGTTCCCTCCCGGTGTCGCATGCTGACTCTGAGACCGTCCTGCCTCGTGCTCCTGCCTCAGCTCCCCTTCAGGTGCTCCTCACTATCCATCAACACTCGACAGACTGCGGCTGTGCAGCGTGGCATCTGGCTGGCGCCACATCGTCTCACTCTCCCCTGCAGGCCAGTTATGAGCTTCTGAAGGTGTTAGGAGTCTCTGGTCTGTCCATCACGTTGACGAATGAGACGCTGTGATATTAACTGACCGCCAAGCGCGAAGGCCTTTGAATCCCTAAGAGCTGTGAGACTCGCAGCTAGACTGAGGGGTCATTTGGTGTTTGATTCAAATAGGTATTTGGTGTTTTTGGGGCAAAGGGGTTGTTGTTGGGAGAATGTGTCATTTGTGGTTCAAAAGGTCTTCTCATGTCCAATTGTGCTCGTGTCTGGTGTTGCAATGTAAAGTCGCACATGAAAACCATTCACTTGGAACTTGTTTTTAGTGTTCAAGCGTGTCCGAGTCTTGGAAATCTTGTAGCCTCATGTGTGTATCTAGATGGTGTTTATTCTTTGCAGAAACTTCATCAAGCAGAAGGGGAGCTAAAACGATTCTCATTATTCTCACAGACCATGACAGTTGTACAAGACTGTTGATCCCACTTCTCAGCGTGCGTTTCCTTGAAGTGATGGTCTGTCAGTGCTGAAGAAAGCACTGTATGTTGATTTAGTCACTGTGCCTTATTACGGGAGCGAACAATCATTTTCGAGGAGCCTCCTTGTGAATATCATCACTCATTCAAGGCTTATGTTGGACTAACTAAAATCCTGTATCTAAAACGCTCTTGTTACATTGTCGATGACATCACGGTATACATTACTGACTGTAATAGCATTGCGAAAACGCTGTTATTTTCATTTGCGCGCGTGTGAGCCAGTGTTGTTTTAACCTCAACAAAACAAACTCGCTCGCATTCTCCTAATAGCGCTATTCCATCCTCTTTAAGGATCGAGTAATGGAGCATGAAATTAAAATGTATGATTTCAACATTACCTCAGTATTAAACTAAAGCCCCTCTGAGGCTTTACAGACACTTTGTAGAACATTTGTTAATCCATGCCCAAAACAAATCTGTACATAAAAAGTATATTAAGTAGGGTAGGAAACACTTCTGTGTTAAAGGGATGGTTCACACCCAAAAACAGCACTTCTGACATTGACTCAACCCTTGTGGCACTCCAAACCTGTATGACCGAGAAGAGGAAAGAGATGTTTAGCAGAATGCTCATGCTGTTCTTTCAATACAAAGAACGTCAATGGTGTTGGTGAATGGAATTAAGTCCTCAGTGTTTCATAAAAGTAACGTAGGTTTTTCAGATTTGCAGTGAGGTTGAGTCTAAGTTGGAAGAATACGGTCTCTTTAACGCTCATGAAATACAGTACTGTGCAATGTTTAACATTACAGTGGTGGAAGTCACATATGCTATGTTTGTTTGTTCTGCACAGTGCTGTATATGAACAGTTATTGGTTGTAACTTTTGCCTATAAAAGCTCTTAAAGATTAACTTTTATTTTGTTTGAATGAAATGTTCATGTTTGATCTTGATGCATTCATACTGCATGTTGAAAAACCATTTGCAACTCAAGAGCTATTTTTAAAAACTGTCAAATATCTGCATAGTATTTTTGACGGCTTGAATGTTCTGACCTGCATTTCACTTCCGGTAGTTTTGTGAGTGAGATCTCAGTCTTGTCTGCTTGATGTATAAATGTTACTCGAATCTTATTTAAGTCTCTGAATATGTGAGTGTTTCTTGTACATAAAGCATTTGAAGGTATTTTGTTCTCCCGTGTTGAGCAGAGCTCCGGAAGTCATGGTTTCTACGATCTGAAATGAGCAGTGAAAAATCACATGGGACCAAGAGAATGATGGGATTGCTGTTTACTGACTCAGCAAGAACAGGCCTATTTTGACACCTCTCAGAATACAAACTATTTTATCTTCACCTTTGTTATGATTATTTTTCCTCACTTGGAGAAAAAAAGGATGAATATGTAAGTAACCAAAATAAACTGAAAGCCTTCAATGTTGATGTGCCGCTTTCTTGTGAATTAAGTAAATGCTTGCATTTACATGCTTGACCTTAAGACGACGACCTCTAAGGTTATGTAAACATCTTAGAAGGTGTTTTGTTCCATCTGGGAAAGGTCATAAATGGTTTAAATAAAACATAATCAGCATATCTTCATTTTTTGCCTTTTCTCGACTCATCACTGCATCTGTCAGCTTCTTCAATGTACATATATTTTATGTTTTAAAACTTAAAGGGATAGTTCACCTTAAAGAAAAAGAAAAGAAGATTCTAGCATCATTTACTCATCATTATGTCCTTCCAAACCTTTATGGATTACTTTCTTTAGTGCAACATAAAAGAAGATATTGTGAAGAATGTTAAGCAAACAGATGACTCAATTTTATTGCAGAAAAAATTGAGATAGCTCAAAATTTGTGTTTGACAAAGAAATGTCATACAGGTTTGAATAACACGAAGGTGAGTAAATAATGACAATTATTACTCAAATATGAACTGTACTTTTAAGAGGATTTTTCCTTGTGGGTTTTAATAATTTTTATTTAACCCTTTAAATACCCCATACTTAGCAACAACAGCAATACTATATAAGCAATAATCAATAAATTGCTATATTTATTAATACTCAAATTAATTATTCCACCAAGTAATATTTCACAGTAATTGTGTGTATAATCAGTATAAAATAAAACATTTGAAAGATTACAATACATTACTGCCACCTTGCGTTCAAATTGACAAAATGTGATTCATGGGGCATAATGTTTGGGGTTTCTTGACAGATGTCACCATCTACTGGACATAAGCAGCTATTTCAGGTCACTGCACTCTCAGAAATGAGTCGTGTATCATAGTTTCTACTTCATCTACAAGCTTGCTGAAGTCAGCCTCACATACTACATGTGGATCATCTCCACTGTCTTTCATGTTCATCATCAGAGCTTCATGCATCTGCTCTCGGCCTCCAATGGTGCAGAGTTTATCCAATTGCTCAACAGGGTCTTGTGGGATATTTTGGCACTGAAGGGCTTTTAAAACAGCCGGAGCAAACTTCCCATGGTGTGCAGTGGAGCATATCACAAGCGGGCAGGTTTTGTCATGCATACGATCGGCGACTACTTTACCAACCGCTGTGTGAGTGTCCATTATGTAGCCTCTTGTTGCGTGCACCTCATGTATGGCCCTCAAACAATCATCTTCTGAGCACCAACCAGCTTGAACTTCCAGATTTATCTTCTGACGCAAAGTCTCTGATACTTTAAAGAAACGATCTCTTTCCAGATTCAAAAACAGATCTCTGACCAGGTTCCCATCCCCGCCAGATGCGTGATGTATGAACCTCTCAAGGTTAGAGGATTTCAGGATATCAATGGCAGGAGAGTTTGAAACCAGCAGCTTCCTTTTGCGGAGATCATACGCTCCACTGGCGATGAAGTCGGATATGACGCAGTTGTGATTGGACGCACAGATCACCTTCCGTATGGGGATTCCCATTTGTTTGGCATACAGTGCTGACATGGCGTTGCCAAAGTTTCCAGTAGGGATGCACACATCAATGGGGTCTCCAAACGTCAACGTGTGATTTCTGAGCAGGTCCAAGTATGCTGAGCAGTGATACACCACCTGAGGAAGCAGTCGAGCCCAGTTTATCGAGTTTGCGGTGCTGAGAACCGTGGCATATTCCACAGCTAAATGTCCGATCAAGTTTGAGTCCCCAAACATTTGTTTAATGCTCCTCTGGCAGAAGTCAAAGTCGGACAGGACACTAATGGACTTGGCATTGTCCTCCTGAAATCCTGTCATTTGTAGCTTCTGAATCTGACTCACTCCTTTCTCAGGGAAGAATACAAGCACGCCAATCCTCCTACGGTCACTGTCTTTAAGATTCTGGAAACCGTTGAGCACTGCGCTTCCTGTATCTCCAGATGTGGCCACTAGAATCAGGTAGTTGCACATCTGTGGAAGGCAGTGGACGAACAGCTGAGGCATTAACTGCAGTGCCAGGTCTTTAAAAGAAGCAGTGGGGCCGTGAAAGAGTTCTAGGATGTACTGATCATCAGTGAGGTGCTTTAGAGGTACAACCACTTGATTGGCGAAGTTCTGGCCATAAGCGCGATGCACCATTGTGCTCAATTCTACAGGTGACACATCCATAGGATGGATACAGTTTTCCAGTATGGCCACAGCTCTCATTGCATATGGCATGCTGGATATTCTCAACCATTCAGAAGGTTCCAGTTTGGGGAATCCTTTCTTTGGTACATAAAGCCCTCCATCTGGTGCAAGACCCTCTATGACAACATCACTGAAGAACTTGGAGTCACTTGACATTTGGCTCCTTGTTGAAATGAACATCTCTGATTCTGAATCCTCATATCTACCCAGAGTCCTCAGGACTTTATCAGCCACATCCTCCACAGAGTCTCCAGTCCCACAAAGGACTCGTGCATCCAGCCATTTTTCATAAAACTGTTTCCTGTACTGCAGTATCTCTCTCATAGAAATGCCAGCATCCTGACCCACAATCCTATGCACCTTCATTTGAGAGAGTCTCTGCATGATATCTTCTGTGTCCACATCCAGATAAAAGACCAGTCCAGATCGCTTCAAATGCTGCATGGAATCTGGATGCAATGGATTGGAGCCGGTTAGTGAGACAACACTTCCTGTAGCAGTGAAGTTAGATACCGCTTTTCCTTCTTCTTCAATGAATTCATCTCCACCGATCTCTGCTAGCTTGTCTGCCACACTCATTCCCCATGTCCTTTCGAGAACATCGTCATCTATATCAATAACAGGCATCCCTAGTCTCCGTCCCACAATCCGTCCAACACAGGTTTTCCCTGCTCCTGGAGGACCCATCAGGAGAATGTTTCTCTCAAGAGGTTTGGAGATTTGATTTGATAGCCATGCTGTAGTGAAGTATGAAGAACCAAACTGAGAAAATGGCAGGTGGGTCCTCAACTTTCTCACTTTAGCTAACAGCTGGCCAAAAGTTGCAGGGATCATCTTGGAAAAAAGAGGCAGAAATATGTCACAGGATTAAAACACGCCAGTAGATCTAATAATAAGATTATAAAGCATTTGCTAAAATACAATATACAGATTCTGTATTCTGCTGATTTAATCTATTTAGTTATAGTTTAGTTAGTTAGTTAGACTAATTTGTTTTAATAAACACTTAGGCTCTTCCCCAATTAACACACTAAGCCATGTGGTCTTCCTCCAAGTTTACATATTCATGAATTTATTTATTCATGCCATTTTGAATGTTGGGTAAGCGCCAAAAGGTGTGCATTGAAGCCGCAAAGGATATACATATATATATATATATATATATAATTATTATTATATGAGCATTTAACAAGTGCTGTTTTTTTTTTGCCAATTTCAAATCGAAATGTAAATTAATGCCAGCATTCACCAGAATAAAACAATTCCATTTGAATAAAATTATCAATTTAGCTGTATGTCAATTATATATTACATTTACATTTATTCATTTTGCAGACGCTTTTATCCAAAGCGACTTACAGATGAGGACATGGGATTTTAAATAATAAAAATAAATAAATAAAAATAAAAAAATAACTGATAGAATAAAAAAGAATAGAGCCAGCTAGTGTTAGAGATCTTTTCACATACACACACACACACACACATACAATTGCATAATAAATGAAAAGAAAATAGAATACAAAAAAATTAGAAAGGTAGGTAGATTTTTTTAAAGAATAGAATTATAATAGTGAGTGTTAAAGTTAGAGGGTCAAATAAAGATAGAAGAGATGTGTTTTCAGCCGATTCTTGAAGATAGCTAAGGACTCAGCTGCTCGGATTGAGTTGGGGAGGTCATTCCACCAGGAGGGAACATGTAATATCAGAGGAGGGTAGTAACGAGATACATTTACTTCGTTACATTTACTTGAGTAATTTTTTGGGGTAACTAATACTTTTCGGAGTATATTTAAAGATGGGTACTTTATACTCTTACTTGAGTAAATTTTTGGGGGAAAATCTGTACTTTTACTTCGTTACTGTGGGCGACGCTCCTCTCGTTACTTTATCTTAATGCAATAAATGTTATAAATGCTTCAGTTTATTCCAAACGCGCCGTCAACTTTTCTCTGGACAATGAGCGATTCCCATTCGAGTCAATTCTGTTCAAAGGCTTGATCAAACCAATTGGCAAACGAGTGAATTGGTTCATGAATCAGTTTGAATGAGTCGTTCAGTTCCCTGCCGCACGCGCTGAGCATCTGAAGTGGTTCACTCGTTTAAGAAGTGGAGTTGTAACGTTTAAGAACATCAGCAGCGTTGAAAACGTGGCTGGAACTGCACTGAATTGAAAGCAAATCTGCAAAGGCTATTATTTGCTTGCGATGGAGATCCTTATTAGATGAACACCGCGTGTGCTGTCTACTGTTTAACAGGTAATAACTTGGGCTACATTCGATTACAGTGCACATACCACTGTGACATTAGTTTGTTGTACGTGTGTGGCTTATAACAGAGGGGAGTCAAGTTGAATGCAGCTTCCAAAAGACAAAAAATAGCCGATTAAGATTTTATTAATTTTAATACAATCACACCTGTGCGAGTAGGCTACCTTCAGCAAGTCATAACATCAGCTGCTAAATTCAGATCTGTGATTGCTTGCTGGCGCTGAGCCAGAGATAGATGCGTTTTTACAGCGCTGCACATTATAACCAATCACACATGATTCTTTTGAGCTTATTAAAGCATTGGCCAATCAGAGGTGTTCCGATGAGTCATCGCTAAAATTCCGGTTCTTCCTTCACTCGCTCACTGACTGAATACCTCTTTCTGGCGAATTCTCTCGTCAGAAACAACAAAGTGCAGATGTGTGTACGAATCTTTAATTAAGATATTGATTTCACAGTGTTAACAGTTTCAGTGATTTTAATGGGAGTTTCTGAAAGTGATTGAAATCTAGACTGTCAGTGAAAATTATCTTTAATAATGTAAATGTTATTTGCTCTCTTTCTGAACAATGAAAGATTAGTAGCAATATTTATATCACATTAACTTTCAATGTTAAATTCACATTTAATATAAAGTCAGTCGTATTAAAAATATGTTATGGCATGACACCTATATCTGTTACTTAAGTAAACAAACTGGGTTTTATAATAAATTACATAAATTGGAGTAAAGGCTGATGAAATATATACATACACACACACATACATTACATACATTTTATCTATATATCTAAATAAAAATAGGCTCAGTATATATGACCCAAAGTAACTAACTAACTACTTGAGTAGATTTTTTATCCGATACTCTTTTACTCTTACTCAAGTAACTATTCAAGACTAGTACTTTTACTTTTACTTGAGTAAATATTTCTAGAAGTACTTTTACTTTTACTTGAGTACAGTTTTTGGGTACTCTACCCACCTCTGTTTAATATATATACGTGTGTGTGTGTGTGGATGTACGTATGCATGCATATATATATATATATATATATATATATATATATATATATATATATATATATATATATATATATATATATATATATATATATATATATATATAAAATTACATTTACCTTAAAAAGCGAAGAAAAAATAAATCCAGTATTGTACAGTTCTGGCTAGTTTGTCTTTCATCAAGAGAACATTTGAACGTTAATGTTCTCTAATAGGATTTCGGAAAGTTTTTTCTTTAGATGCACACAAATAGCAAACTATTGTAGAGTTTCAAAAGTAAGGTTCACCAAAAAAGCGGCGTTTATCTGACTTTCACATGCGCTCATGTCATGCATGGCGTGTGCCATGTAAACAAACCGCGTCAGTACGGCAACCGCGAAAGGACATCTTCCCTTTACGTGCTGAGCAGTAAACCTCTCTCTATGGTCTTCAAATAATATAAATAAAATATATATTTAGCATTGCATGAGGAATATGTTTTTGTGTTAAATGCCCATTCAAACTTAAATTAAAACGTACTGAAATCATTAAACTTTTGACTAATCCAGAAGAAAATAAAACGAGAAGTGTTTTATGTTGCTCGGTAGTGGTTGCCATAGAGACAGTTGTTCAACAACACCGATTCCATTACGTGAACAAAAAACACCACTGTCTACAAACAGCGGGACGTTTTCTCTTGATTTCCTGTCATTATTGTCTCTCTCAGCCATCATGAGCGACACAATCTATCCTCCAGAGAGCATCTATAACCTTATTCCCAGAGAGGAAGAGAAAGCCATGAAAGCACCCAGGTAACTCACTGTTTAAAACTGCTTAAAAAAACATGATCTCTTAACATAAAATATCACTTTCTTTGATATTTTAGTATTTAATTGTACTTTTTCTGTTCATTGTAACACTATTTTCTCAGTTTGAAACGTGATAAAACATAATTTTTCATTGTTACAAGCGCACTTCCACAGGTCTCATTAGCAGAATGTGAAAATAATATTAACACTGATATGTTTAAATTGTGAAGTATGTGTGCCAGAATGCATTTAACTTGCTTCAATGCCCATAAAGTGTGTTGTATTATATTATATTATGTTATCAGGTACATGTCAAAGTTCAGAGAGCAGGTGAAGCTGGAGAAAGAGGTGAACAAAGCTCCCAGTAAAACTATGGGACCAGCAAAAGTGGACGTGCCGTCGCCACAGAAATATCTGCTCAAACACTCCAAGGGACCCAAACTCCCAGAGAGTACATGCCCCGCATTTGGTGTTTGAGACATTCTGATCATTTATATATAATAATACTGTCTATTGCAACAATAAATGCCAATTTCATGTGCAGAGGTGTTGAGACCACTGAAGCTATTTACTATGCTCTTACGGTATACTAATTTAGCTCGGATCTTCTTTTTTACTTTTTTCAGAGAAACCATTTAAATATGAAGATGATGAGCTACACAGTAAACCACCAGTCCCTGCCAGAACAGACAAGCCGCTCATGGGTCTCCACAGCAACAAGAACTTCATTAAGACCAACGCTGTGGAGAACATCATGACAGTCCCGAGGAAACCCCAGCCTGTGTATGCTTATACCAAGAAGGGGGACAAACAACTGTTGGAGAACTCTGGTCTCGTCCCCAAATACATAAAGAAGAAGGTGAGAGTAGAGATGAGATGTTGAGCTTCATGTTTCAAAGCATACTGTTCATGGGACATATTGAATAGAGCAAAACTAACGCTTGTTCTCAGGACTATGGCCAAACTCCAGAGTACCTGCTCCAGCGCAGAGAGGAAGTGAAGAGAGCACAAGGAGAATATGACAACTATGTCAAGGAGCGAATGAGAGAAGGGGCCATGAAACAGCTTTCAGGTGAAGAACGCCACAATATCCTGCAGGTAATCAAATACACATACAAACTGTGTGTTGCCTGTGTTCTCTAGAGCTTGTTATTGCAGATCTTGCAGCATTCATCTCCTGATGAGAAATTGCTTGTCTTTTGTAGTTGTTCCTTTAGATGAATATATGAATAATGTTATATGAATAAATGGACGTGACCTTTTTTTTTTAAATTAGGATTGAAAAAATAAAGGAACCCACTCTGATAATAATAATAATAATAATAATGTATTTTATACTCACAAAGGCTGCATTTATTTAATCAAAAATACAGTTAAAACTATAATATTGTGAAATATGGCATTACAATTAAAAATAACAATAATAATAATAATAATTCAGTTTTAATATGTTTTAAAATGTATTTTATTCTTGTAATGGCAAATTTGCATGTTCAGTAGTCTTCAGAGTCACACGATGCTTCAGAAATCATTCTAATATGCTGATTTGATGTTTTAAAGAAACAGCTGCTGCTTAATATTTCTGTGGAAACTGTGTTACTTTTTATCAAAATAGAAAGTAGCATTAAAAAAAAAAAAAAAAAAATCTTTTGTAACATCCAAAAAGGTGTTTACAGCCATTTCAAACTATTTAATGCATTCTTGCTGAATTAAAATACCAAATAAATAAATCTTACTTGACCCCTATTACAAGCAATGTCTGATGACTTGATTTTGGCAGGCTCTGAAGAAGAACTGGGACGAGCTTCATCACCAGTACCAAGGCCTCTCTGTTGTCACAGACACAGCTCCAAAAAAATATAGGAAGGAGCGTCTGGAGCTGGAAATGAAGCAGCTGGAGAAAGATATTGAGCTGATTGAGCGACACAAAACCATCTACATTGCTAATAATTGAGCATGATGTTAGCAAGTCGCCCTGAATTCAGCAAATATCCAAGAACAAAATTTGAAACTGACAAAGTTTCTTTGCTTTTCCTCTATAATGGTACTTCAGAAATATTTTGAAAGACTACTGAAGAGCTTTACAACAATACATCTGAGTGCAATAAAGATCCCTTTAAATCAACTCAGTAGTCTCTCAGCGATTTCATTTATAACTTTATAACTTCATTTATTAAATCCAAAAGAACCCATTTGTTTTTCTTTTCTTAATACGGTTTATTTCTGGCCTTTTTCATGATTCATCAGTGAATATATATATATATATATATATATATATGTTTAATGTTTTATCAGAACATTTAACTCCTAGGCTGCATTCATTTAATCATGATTGAATGAAAAAATAAACAAATAAAATCTTACAAAGGTTTGATCTGAAGTGTAAAATAGTTTGTTGAACCTACTTTTTTTCTCTCTCTCTTATCTTGTTGAATATTGTAATTATCAGGTAATATGCATGGTGTTGATAAGTAGTCATTCTATTACAATGTAATGTTATACTCTTAGATTACTGTATCATTGCATTCAATTTCAGAAGCGAGTCAATCACGAATGAGATTCTAAAGTATTTGTTCTCCAGTAAGCAGCATGACTTCAGTAAAAAATCTAATGTGAAAGAAAGAAGTTATATTTATAAAGCCATAAAAAAATAAAAAATTCTATGTCTATCAAAAAGTACAGTATTGTGATAATGAAAACATTCTAAACACCTCCCACTCTGTTTATTCATGTAAAAAGGGTGGGTGCACAAATGTCTCTCAGTAAGTACCACAGTTTAATTCACTCTCACACAAACGAGCACTGACATGGCAGCGGACCAGAGAAAAGAACCAGGCGTTGTGGTAAATATGCCTAACATGTTAGATTTTGTTCATTACAATGGCACCTAAAAGCTTGTTAAATTTGCATTCTCATGCAAGTTCATTTTTCTTTTTGCTTTTTGTCCTTTCTACTTACACTAAACCCTACTATGTTTAATTTTCCATTCTGTCTTTGGTTGTTGGTTTAGATTAAAGACGGCTGGTCAGGTTACAGTTTGGAGCTGTTTAATTATTCTTAACAGTACCGGGGTGATCTGGAGTGTGTGTACATCCCTCATGGAGTCTTTTTGAACAGGTAAACACTCTGATGGACACAGATCACCTCCTCCACCACAAACACTGTACATAAAAATACAAGGCAGAGATTATTAAAATGGCACATACATTCTCTCTTATACTCTATTATTTGTCTCATTCATAAGTAGTATTCCAGTTATACTGAATAGAGTTTAAAGGGATCTTTTTCTCAGGAGAAAATCTGAGGAGCAGAGTACTTAAAGGGATAGTTCACCTAAAAATGAAAGTGAGATGTGTATCTGCTTACCCCCAGGGCATCCAAGATGTTGGTGAATTTGTTTCTTCAGTAGAACACAAAAAAAGATTTTTAACACAAAAATATTGCAGTCTGTCAGTCATATGATGTCAGTGGATGGAATCACGGCTTTGGGAGTCTAAAAACATACACAAACAAAACAAAATTTAACACTGCGGCTCATGACGATACATTGATGTGTAAAGACACAAAACGATCTGTGCAAGACTGAACAGTATTTATATCGTTTTTTATCACTGATTCACGCAATGTCCGAACTGTTCAAACAGTCCTGAGTGTGTCCTGAGCATGTCCTCAACAGCCGGCACGTGACACGTCCATTTATTCTTCTTGTTTTACGGCAGATCGCAGGTTTATAAGTTCATTACTGCCACCTATCTCTATCACCTATCTGTCAATGGTCCACTTGAGAGATAGGTGGCGGTAAAGTCTGTGATCCACCTTAAAGCAAGAAGAAGAAGAAGACACGTCACGCCAGCTGTTGAGTATTGAAAAAAAAAAGAATGTTTATATTCTGAACTATTCTTTGGATTTATGGTTTAGTCTTGTGCTTTCCAAGCTCCACAATCAGATTCCAAAGAAAATTGGGTTGATTTACAACTCGCCCTGTTAGCTTCATGTGACCCTTAAATCTAATTTCTGAAATCACATGACCCCCTCACACACAAATACTCACAGTTTGTGACTTTGTGATCTAATGTGATTTGTAGGATTGAGTGTCTGGCCAGAGATATTCTTGAAGATATCGAAAAATCATGATCTGATGGTTCTGTGTGTTCTGAAGGGAGGATATAAGTTCAGTTCTGACCTGGTGGAGACTAAAACTCGATTAAAGATTGACCATCAGAGTGAGGAAACCTGGTGAAGAAACACAGAAATCATAAGCATAATAGCCAAAACTAGTTCTGTTTGATAGCAGAGAGTTATGTTTCTACAACGCATCAGGAATAACAGTGTTCAGATAGTTTAGTTCAGATAGAAAAACACCCCTCAAATGAACTCTTTGTTAAATCCCAGAAATGACCAATTTGGAGAGAAAAATAATAATAAAAAGAAAAAAATTAATAATACTTTTGTAAATGCTCAGAGTTAAAGTGGCCATAATTATCTGTAAGCAGCAGATGGCGCTCTTTAGCTGTGTGTCTGTTATTCAGAAAAAATATGTGCATTTGCTAAGACTAGCATATTTCTATCTATGCTACTGTATTATTATTTCTGCTGTATGCAAAATGTTTATTGTGCACAGTATGGACATTGCCCAAAAAAAAAAAAATGTCCAAAAACAACTGGATGATATGCAGTGTACTACATTTCTACATTTGCCATAAATCTACTTTTGGACCTATAGAGCTTGGATAAATTCTTGATTTATTCATTCATTCATTACAGTGTGTGAGAAGTCAGTACATCAACATCAGACAAGGTATCATTGGTAACAAGGTAACGTACATAATTTGATTAACAAAATAAATGTAAAAATTAGTATGCTGTGAGTTAATATTAATGCAAATTGAAATTTTCAGAGAACAAATGGATGCTCTGTGCCCAATATAAGATCAGATTTGAATATTTAGTTTTTTTTTTTTTTTTTTCAGATATAGTATTGTCTAATTTTCACGCAGTTTAATTTGATGTAGTCTGCTAAAGTAACTAATACTAAAACTAAAGTGCAAAATAATATATATATATATATATATATATATATATATATATATATATATATATATATATATATATATATATTAAAAATATTTAGACACTAATAAAAATGGCAAAACCACACAACACAAAAATAAGGGGAAAATCCCTCTAATAAACAATATTAATAAATGCTTTCATTTGAGATTTTATAAATTGATCCCTTTGATGTATTGGTTTAAAATGACTGGCTCATCCATTCAAAATCATTTTGTAATACACAATTTAGTTAAATGCTACTGTTTTATCAAAATGTTTTTGCTTCCAATATTCACATACATCAATTATTTAAGAACCGATTCCGTAACTCTTTAGTATAGGTAGCACTTGTTAACTATTAACTACAACATTTCTCTCAATAAATTCTTAATTTGCTGCTTATTAATAGTTAGTAAGGTAGTTGTTAGGTTTAGGTATTGGGTAAGATTAGGGATGTAGAATAAGGTCAAGTAGAATAAAGCATTAATATGTTCTTAATTAGCATTAATACATTGCTAATATTCTAGTTATATGCATGTTAATAAGCAACTCATAGGTGTTACCTATTCTAAAGTGTTACCTGTGTGTCTTTAAATGCAAATAACACTAATCAAACTTGTCTTTTAGTACGTATTATCAAAATAACTGTCTATCTGAAATACACAAAGAGATGGATACTGTAGAGGATACAATAAAGGTAAAATTTTTTGTCTGGGTCGGTCTTCAAAGTTGAGTGATTTACTCATGGGCCCGTGAGGAGCCTCCAGTCCTTCAGCCAGTGCTTCCACTTCCTGTCTGAACACAATCGACCCAGAACATTCATCTCAAGCACAGAAGAGCCACTTCACCCATTTACAGAAGATCAGCTTGACCCTGAGAAGAGGACGCAACCCAATTGTCTCATCAGACAAAAGCAGTCTTTCTGTCGTGCATAAAGCAGTCGATTGTGTCAGCGGTGCTCATGTCTATAGAGACTGTAAGATCATATGTGCTGACAGGGCCACAGCAGGGGCCTTTTAACGTCCATCTCTGTGTTTTTCTCACTGTGTGTTTTACAGAATGACCAGTCCACTGAAGATATGAACGTTATTGGACCAGATGACTTCTCCATGCTGGAAGAGAAGGTATTGTATCATTTTTTATTTTATTATTATTATTATTCTTTTTTTTTGTAATAAGAAAGCATGAAAATTAGCTTTATTATCAATGATATAATTAAGGCACTTTTATGATACCTCAAATCAGATTGTGGCTTTTTGAACAGAGTTGGTATTAATTTTCTTAGGGTAGGTACTTTTACATGACAACAGTTGTATAAAAAATGTATGAAAAGTTCTTCCTTTCCACTTTTTTAAAGTTTTATATACACACATCGTTGTCAAAATGATCCCTGTTCACGAAAACAACCAAAAACCAAGTACAGTACAAAACCCTGTACAGGGCAAAAACTCCACCCCTCCATTTAATTGTATGGGATGTAAGCCAAAAAAAAAAATAATAATACATATATATATATATATATATATATATATATATATATATATATATATATATATATATATCAATGCTATCTCACGACCAATTCGTACGTATTTTAACGAGGTGGCTTATTCGTACGAATTTGTATGACCTCACTCGTACGATTTTATACGATTTGTCTAAACCCCAGTGACGGTTAGGTTTAGGGGCGGGGTTAGGTGTAGGTCATTCGTACAAATTCATACGAATTGTGCAACTCGTAAAATACGTACGATTTGGCAAAAATCGTATGATTTTGTACGAGTGTGGTCGTATGAATTCGTACGAATAAGCCACCTCATGAAAAATGTACGAATTGCCGTAAGATCGGGTTGATATATATATATAAAATGAAACTTTACACTTCAAATTATTAACTTGCTGATGTATGTTCAAGTGCTCATGTTTGTAAAAAGTTAACGTTTAGTCTGTTAGTTGATGCTATAAAATTGAGGTTTGGTGTCATGATTGTGAACTTGCGATTGGGTCTGCGGGAGTTTGAGAGGAACTATGATACAGCACCTACACCTCATGATCACTACTGTGCAGATCTGCGCTCCAAATTAATCAATTCTGTGCAGTTTCTGGTTCCAAATGAATCACTACTGAACAGAATCAGGCTCCAAATGAATCAATACTGCACATACTCGAGCTCCAAATGAACCACTACTGAACAGAATCAGGCTCAAAATGAATCACTACTGAACAGACTCAGCATCCAAATAAACCACTATTGCATAGACTCTCCCTCCAAATGAACCACTACTGAACAGACTCTGGCTCCAAATGAATCACTACTGCACATACTCGGCCTCCAAATGAACCACAGTTGTCGTCACAGTTATAAACTCAACGGCTTTCTTCTTTGAAGGGGTTTGGCGACACAGCATTTTTGTTTCCAGGCGGAACGTTAAAGAACGCGACACACACGTCTACTGGAAATCCTGTATAATTCAACCAATCCGATGACGCCTTTGACACTCCTGAAGTGTTTCCACTTTTGTGTCCCATATGCATCAGATGTTTAGCCAATGGTCCGTGGACATGACGTCTGAGGCTGAGACTACTACTGTGCAGACTGTGCCTCCAAATGAACCACTACTGCACAGACCAGGCCAGTAGTTGGCGATGTCCCTTTGGTATTTTCCAAATTGTCATTGTCAAATGTGTCTTGCCATGTGAGGAACCACTGTAACTATTCAGTGCATAAGTGAACTGTCATAACGAATCAAACTGAATCGCAAACTAATTCAGACCAACTCCTGCTTTCAAACAGAAAGCTGCTTGGTTTGCCTTACATGTAAAGGTACTTCATTGTTTGGGAATAAAATTAATTAATTTCAATACAAAACCTTACAATCAAAATTAAATTAAAATAGGTGGACTTAGAGGTGGACCCTTTTGACTTTGGCCAGTAAACAAACAATTAGAACACTCTAATATCCATATCACCAGGCAACATCCTACTACCCAGAATGCCCTAGCAACTACATTGGGGTTCACCTCAAAAATAATTGAACATTCATAAAAAATTAAAAACCTAGTCATGCTATTAAGATCCCATTCAACTTCTCTGTACACCAGCTCTCAGTACAAAGTGTGAAGCCAGCCTTAATTTGTTCCAACAAGTCATGTGTATAAAATTCCAGAACAAACAAACACACGCACAACCTAGAACATTCAAACTAGTTGTGTAATAATTTTCCCTAGCAGTTTGTGTGTGATTTTCATGATTACACTGTATCAGGACCTGGGGGTCTGATGAACTGATTGTGTCCATATGGATCTTGGATCAGGGGTTGACTGTTAAATGGCTTAGTGTGTTTAGTGAGAAAATACATACAGCTTCTAAGGCTGATTTTTTTTTTTTTAACAACAAGCCACATTGTGTCCCTTCAGAAGAATTCGGAGACCTTGTAAAGCTGATACATTTCTGGACTACCAGGACTAGGAAAGACTCATAGTTTCCACAGCAATATTAAGCACCACAGTTGTTTTGAACATTGATAATAATAAGTGTTTCATAAGCAGTAAATCAGCATATTAGAATGATTTCTGAAGGATTATGTGTCACTGAAGATTCTGGAGTAATGATCACAGGAATACATTTATTACATTTACAATATACATAAGTGTTACATTGTAATGCTATATCACAACATTAAACTGGTAATCATAAAATGACCAGGAAAAAAGGGTTTCTGTTCAAGAGTAGTTCTATCCTGTACAGAACACATATTAAACATTTAATCATTATAGACAAATTGCATCTGTGTATGATATGCAGCCATATTGATTATATCCATCCACAGCAATCAATAGTCTGTGCATCATCATGGCAGCAGTGTGATGTCATATCTGACCTAATGAGTGTGGTTGATGCTTGGATCCTTAGAGACATTAGTATCACATTTCTACAGCTTGTCCAAAATAAATTTCTACCAGATACAGTAGGTGTACAAGAAAATATGTGACCCATGAAGCTCTTATGATATGAACAAAGGGTTAAAATATGAATAAATGAACCAAAAGTTTCAATTAAAATGTGGCATTATTTTAATCATTGCATGTAACTTATTCTATGACATTTTTCTGATGATATCTGGATTCTTTTTTGGATGTTGGTTAAAATGTTTTGCGTTCTTTAAATTCTGACACATTCTCTCTCTCTCTCTAGATTGTTAAGGTAAGCTGGTATGTATATGTGTGTGTGTGTGTGTGGGGGGGGGGGGGTGTTTATTGCATGTTTAAAAAGTATGCAGATACATTTTTAAATGTTATCATGAATTGTAATTATATTACATTATCATATTATGAAACAATAATAAAAACAAATGATAAGCCAGCTAAAATAAAAGAACAAGAGAGACGCAAACAAAGGTTGTTATGAATAATTCCCATTGCATATGTGCAGGGTAGTCTGGGTCGTGTCTGGAAAACAATAGAAAGGTATTTTCCTTTCAGATCTGATTTCATATCAGACATTTTCCAGTCTGAAATAACCTGTGTAGATCACTCTATCACATGAGCTGTTGCATTAAATGCAAACAGTGCTGTGGATCATATTTCTCTTTTGGTCTGTTTTTTTCTTTTTCATTTTAATTGTTATAAACTATTATTATGAGTTTTGTGCAAATTTCCATTCTTCTTTTATTTACTGTGTGGTTAATTTGTAAGTTAACACTCATTGTCTCTTACTCTGAAAAATTAGCTCTGTTATAAAATGCATCATATTATAGCTGGACTAAAGACTTGAAGCTGTCATAATGCATGCATTCAAAATTATAAACTCTTTTGAGGCCAACTGTGAATTTTTCTTGTGTGCTTCACGTGAAGAATGATATTTTTATGTCTTGCAAAATTGCTCTTTATGTGGAGTACAAGTAATCACTTATGAGCAAACCCATATGGAATCTGCACCTGCAGAACTCCACAGGAAGACAGATTTCAAATAGCCAGCTTATTAGAACTGAGCTTTTGTTTCATGTATCACCATATATCCATTCCAGTGTAATTTTATATGTATTCATTTCCTCACAGGCAATAGTGGACACGGGAAAAACCATGAGAGCCCTTCTACAGCATGCAGAGACCTTCCAGCCCAAAATGGTTAAAGCTGCAGGATGAGATCAGAGGATGCACAGCCCGAGAACAAATCTAGAGAGGCAGATTGTGACATTTGCATGAGATCTTTGGATGAGATCTAATGGAGGTTGAGGGTTTCATTAGCAATGTTAATGTGTTCCTGTGTCTTCTCATTTAGGATGCTGGTAAAGAGGGTTCCTCACGGCAGAGCTCCCAGACTGTGAGTGACCAAGGGTGCTCAAACACTACTTCTGGTCTACAGAAATGGGCCGTAATGAATCACAGTATCACACAGGGGATAGAGAGATTACCTGAACATGACTGCTATTAGTGTGATCTGGTTATTTATGTTTCCCTATTTGTTGGTCACTACGAGTTATGTCGAACGACATATGGGGTCTCACTTGGGAGGCCAATCATCTCTGAGTTTAAGAGAAAATGGCAATGAAAATTGGCTAGTGGATTTAACATACCTGAGCCACTCCCCGTGCCTACGGGTATTAATAGGCAACAGGTCCATCCACTTATTCAGATTTTTGCTTCAAAGCCAAGTAGTTGATGGAAAATAGTCACTACAAAGCCTTTCATCTTTGTGTTTCTGAGCTGTTCCTGGTTGGTGTGATGGCGCAGTACAGCGGTGTCCCTGTTGCGTTGTCTGCAGTGTCTCTATACTTGTTTCTAGGCATGGAGCGCGGCTCACAACCGCGTTCTGCTCTTGTTCCTTTCTTCCCAGAGGTGCATGAAGAGCTGTCGAATTTATGGACGGCCCCTTTTATGGCCAGAAGCCGCCCGTCTCCCTTTTCCATCCTCACCACCCTCGATGGCGAGGTAGCCAGGGGGTACATGGACATTCCCCAGGTGGAGAGAATGGTTGTGGTGCACCTGTGCCCGCAAAATGGCTACTTGGAGGAATCGTCTGCATCTCCTGTCCAAGGCCTGTAAGCTGCCAAGGCTTATAGTGCTGCGGGCCAAGCTGGCTCTGTCCTGCACGCCATGGCTATCCTGCAGGTACATCAAGCCAAGGCGCTAAAAGCAATGCACAAGGGTGGTACCGACCTGTTACTGTTCCGCTTTTTCAATAAAAGAGCAATTTCCCTTTCCTCTGAGTTGCAAGGCTCGTGGGTTGATGATGAGCCACGGACTGCCTCCTCATTCTTACCCATGACACCCCTTTTCGCCAGTGGTCAAGAGGTCACGGTTTGGAGATGCAATGCCTCTGCACGCATCTCTGGCCACTCTACCTGGGCTTCCCCGAATCGACTCCAGATCAGCTGGACTGGAGTCAGACCGTCCGAATGAGCAAGCGCGACGGGTTGGGCAGTGCAAGCCATGCTCCCAAACACACGGGGAGTGTGGCTGTGAGGTCTCAGAATGCAATGCTTTCTGGGCCATCAGACACAACTCCCCATCGCTGCACCACTGCGGGTATGTCGACTGTCCCTTTGGTGCCACTTGTACGGAGTTTGGGAGCACAGCTTGCACTGCCCAACCCGTCGCCCTTGCTCATTTGAACGGTCTGACTCCAGTCCAGCTGATCTGGAGTCGATTCGGGGAAGCCCAGGTCGACCTGTTTGCTTCCCATGAGTCCTCCCACTGCCAGCTGTACTACTTCCTGTCCCAGACCCCCTTGGGCACGGATGCACTGGCACACAGCTGGCCTTGGGCTCTACACAAGTATGCGTTTTCCCCAGTGAGCCTGCAAGATCAGGGAGGATGAGGAACAGGTTCTGTTGGCTGTGCCTTACTGGCCCACCAGGACCTGGATTTCGGAACTCATGCTCCTCGTGACAGCCCGTCCCTGGAGCATCCCCCTGAGGAGGGACCTCCTCTCTCAGGGGCTGGGCACCATATGGCACCCACGTCCAGATCTTTGGAACCTCCACATGTGGCTTCTGGACGGATACATGCCCAAGGTTCCCACCACCCCCTTCCAAGACCAGGTGGTGAACCTGCAAGCACTGCCCCTGGAGGAGGAGCTGTGTCCTTTGCTTTGGAGGTCAGCAGAAGGAGAAGATGGCCCACTGGATAGTGGATGCCATCGCCTTGGCGTACCATTTCCAAGATGAGCCATGAGTGTTGACTCCTCCTATGCACTGTCTGGCAGACATCTGTTGAGCTGTGGGCTGGGTGAGACCTAACACCTTCGCGTGGTTTTACAACCTTCGTGTAGAGCCAATTTCTTCCCGTGTGTTGGGTAACAGGTAATTGGTGGGCAAGGGCTGGCTCAGTGTCACGCATGCTGCCATTCCCTCTAACACAGGGATGCGAGCGCCTTTCTTCTCCCAGTAGAGTTCCCCGGTTGGCGTACCCTGGTCGAGCATCCTCCAGCACCCTTGGCGGTCAAACTTGGTGCACCAGTCTGGGTCAGTCCATATCAGTATCTCCACGTCACCTCCCTACGGGTAGGATGTGGTCTCTGTAGCAACCTCTTCCTAAGGCTCGCTTCCCCATCGTTTTGCCAAGCTGAAAGATCAAATAGGGAAGATTTGAAGCAATCTTTCACTGAAGGTTGAAATCCCTTCCACTAACTTTTTGTGGGTGGAATAGCAGCATGGCCTTCTCCAGCAGCGATGTATTCACCCCTTGGCCCCTTCGGTACCAAGGTCAGTGAATTTGCGCTGGGGCTTTGGGAAGGTTACGACCTTAAGCGTAGCTTTTGTGGCACGCCACGGCTTGTCGACAACTGCAGCGCCACAGGGCTGTGACGGTGTTCAGGTTGTGGCGTTTTCCATAGGACCCCATATGTCATTCGACATATCTCGTAGTGACCGAAAGATAGGGAATGTATCGGTTACGTACATAACCCTCGTTCCCTGATGGAGGGAACGGAGACGTTATGTCCCCATGCCACAACCTTGAACCATTTGCTTGTTGTCTGGACACGTTCTCGACTCCTCGGCGTAAAACCTGAATGAGTGGATGCACCTGTCGCCTATTTATATCCGTAGGCACAGGAATTGGCTCAGGTATGGTAAATCCACTAGCCAATTTTCATTGGTGTTTTCTCTTAAATTCAGAGATGATTGGCCTCCCAAGTGAGACCCCATATGTCATTCAACATAACTTCTCTGTTCCCTCCATCAGGGAACGAGGGTTACGTACGTAACTGAGACGTTCACTGCAGATGTTGGATTTGTCATTCCTAATCGTTTCATGGTGGGTTACGCTCTGGTCTACAACAAGTACTCCAGAGACCTCAATGTATGTTCATGTCTATTTTTTTTAATTCTATTATATTTAGAAATAGTATGATGAGATACTTTAATTCTGAAACCTCACAAAAGAACCAAAGAGTACAGTTGTTGTTGTTTTTTGTTTTGGACAAGGTTTTTTTTTTACATGGTGTCGTGGTAGTACCTAATTTTTTGATTCAGAACTCTGTTTGTAACATTGTAGGAAGGAGTTAGCTGAAATGAAGATTTATATACCGCAGTATTTTATTTAAATCAAGAAGATAATTCAAGATGATAACACTGGAACTAAACAAGACACAGGTGAACATAATCAAAAACCATGAAAACATAATAGAAACTATAGAAGCAAACTCGGATACAGGAAGAAAACATAGGCAGAGAGAACAGAAACAATGAAACATAAATGTATTTCAAAATAAAGGTCTCAAGACCCATTTTACCAAGGACAATAGTTTTAAAGGTCCCGTTCTTCGTGATCCCAAGTGTTTAACTTTAGTTAGTGTGTAATATTGTTGTTAGAGTATTAATAATATCTGTAAAATTCTAAAGCTCAAAGTTCAATGCCAAGCAAGATATTTTATTTAACAAAATTCGCCTACAAAAAATGACCCGTTTGGACTACATCCCTCTAGTTCCTGCAGTAATGACGTCACTAAAACAGTTTTTTGACTAGCCTCCGCCCACATGAATACACAAACAGGGGGTTGTGGCCTTGTTGCGCTCCGACGGAGAAGGAGGAAGAGCTGCGTTTGTTTGTCGCCATGTCGTCGAAATGCTGTTATTTTCATCTCGGAGTCCAAACATCTTTGTTTGGCCTTCCCAGGGACGCTGTACTTGGAGATTAATGGTTACAATTTATGTTTAACTCGGTTCCCAAAAATTATAATCCACATGTAAAACTATGTGCAGCACATTTTGCTGAGGACAGCTTGCTGAGGACAACTTCCTCAATCTCAATCAGTTTAATGCCGGATTCGCACAAAGATTATTCTTGAAAGATGGATCAGTTCCCTCTTTGTCTGGAGAAGGCATTGTTTATGGACCACATCCGGTAAGTGTATTTTATTATTTAAGTTGGTGCGTTTAACAGTTTCTGTAACTTATTACACAAAGGGCAACGCTGTTTAGCTTTGCTAACTAGATGTTAGGGCTGTGCAAAAAAATCGAATGCGATTTTCATGCGTATCTCGTCTGTAAAAACGCTCCTGTGATAAGTACATCTCCAGCACATGCTCCTGCTCACTTGCTTCTCAAAACTAGTCCAATCGCGTTTACAGGAGGGCCGCGTGCTCTAAGCTGGTGTCGAATCACAACACAGGAACCGCTGGCACAATCAGAACTCATTATGTATTTCTAAAGGAGGGACTTTATTGAACAAGGAAGTCATCAGCCCGTTTTTATGACAGTGAAAACAGTGGTATACAGATATGTGAATTGTGTGAAAAATACAGTTTTTTTACATGCGAAACATGAACACATGTTATATTGCACACTGTAAACACAATCAAAGCTTCAAAACAGCATGAAAAACGGGACCTTTAACAACAATGAAAACTATAAAGTTTTTAATTATTGTTTCAATTATATGAGGATAGGGAAGTTCCACATCACAGCTGTAATGATATCAACACAGGAATGATAGCAATTGAATCATTTTCAAAATTATTATTATTATTACAGGGTTCCCCACTCACGCATCTAGTGTGACACTCACTCTTTCAGCATCAATCTCACGCTGAAGTCCAAGCGTGAGTGTCACGCCAGATGCGTGAGAGTTGGCAACCTTGTTATTACTTTTACTTCGGCTGGTGAATGAATGAGAAAAAAAAAAACATTGACAGGAATCAGAATCCACACAACTTTAAAACGCTTTAGAACTTAAAGCAACAGAAGTCAAAATGGCAGTGCACACTTATATTAAACAGAACAGTATTGTGCATTGTTGTAGATGCTAATATAATGATTGTTATTTTTTTCTTTAACCTTTAAACAGGTACAGCAACAGTACAGGTTTTTTTTTAGCAATTTGTAACTATTATAAAGTTTGGCAAATTGATGGCTAATTTGTATGAATTTGTGTTATTCATTTCATACTTTTTGGTATCATCAGCTTATGCCCCACTATAGGTTAATGAAACTTGATGCTTCATTTATTTATTTATTTGTACAAAAGCTGTGGCAATAGATACTTTTTACACTAAGTGCAAACAGCAACAGATGCTATTTACACTAAGTGCCAATAACGATATTTAAAAATAGTAGCATTTTCTTTGCAGTAATATTAGTTAGATGCTTTTTATACTTCTTAGTGCAAGTGGCAGTAACGGCAATATTTGCACCTCAGAATTGTAGTACATTATAAAACAGTGTGCAAAAACAATATATTGAATGGGCCCATAGCCCTAACAGATAAACACCCATAAGGCACTTTGTTTTCTTCGTTCATTTTATTGAAAAAAAAAATGCCTTTCCAGTCTTATATGTGATGTAAAAATGGAGAATAGGGAGTTCGGCAAAAGGCAGATTTGAACTCAGGTTGATCTTAGACTCGGGTCAAAAAGTCACTGCTCCGGGATTTACCACCTACTACTTGAACTGTTATTCAGCAGGACTTTTTGGTAATGTTGTCGAGAACAACCACAAGTTGGTGGGCAGAGTTAGTGTAAATAGCCTAGTGTTAGTAGACACTCCTTTGAACAAATCATTTCAATATGATCAGAGTGTATGAATTTGTACAATATCCCCTCCTCTTAAAAGTGACCCTGGACCACAAAACCTTAAGTGTCAATTTTTTTAAATTGAGATTTATACATCATCTGAAAGCTGAATAAATAAGCTTTCCGTTGATGTATGGTTGTAAGGATAGTTCAATATTTTGCTGAGATACAACTATTTGAAAAATCTGGAATCTGATGGTACAAAAAAAAAAAAAATCTAAATATTGAGAAAATCACCTTTAAAGTTGCCCAAATGAAGTTTTTAGCAATGCATATTACTAATCAAAAATTAAGTTTTTAATATATTTATGGTAGGAAATATACAAAATATATTTATGGAACATGATCTTTACTTAATATCCTAATTATTTTTGGCATAAAATAAAAATTTATAATTTTGACCCATACAATGTTTTTTTTGGGCTATTGATACAAATATACCCATGCTTCTTATGACTGATTTTGTAGTCGAGGGTCACAAATAGGTTCAGATGGTGTAGTTATGGCATTTTCCAGAAGGGCCAAAAGTTCACTCCTTGGAATAGCCCAACTTAAATGGATACTCCAACTCAAAATGAAAATTTGGTCATTAATAATTTACCCCATGTCGTTCCAAACCTGTGAATGCTTTGTTCATCTTCGGAACACAATTTAAGATATTTTACACTGTCAAGGTCCAGAAAAGTATGAAAAGCATTGTCAGAATAGTCCATCTGCAATCAGTGACAACAATTTGTCTCCTCTATAAGCTGAAGGCAGGCAGCTTACACTCTTCACTGTCAGCTGCGACACAAGGATGCGCTGTTTTCTTTCATATCAAAGCATAAATACATGTAGAAAACGTATCCTTGTGGCGTGGCTGACACAAAAGAGTCTAAGCTGCCTGCATTCAGCTTATATTCTCCAAAATGGTGCTACGGTGATGTGGAGAGACACAGAAGAGACTAATTGTTGAATAAAGTCTGAAATCTGAAATATTAGCCAGTAAAAAAGCTAAGTTTTAAAGCTGCATAAAAAGGCCTACAAACATCAAAGCTTATCATAAAACATTATATAATACATTAATCTCACAGCCATTTAAACCTGTAGCTTGAATGTCATCACTGAGTGTTGAGCGGGACTTGGTGAACATCCAAATTAAATCTGGCATGCAGCACAGCATTCATCTTTCCTAGAAAACTCTAATCAGCCTCATACATCATGTGAACCAGCCCCTCCTGCAGCTGTAAATTTGATGGAAAACATCTTTCTGTTACACAGCAGACAAGCAGAAGCGAACATTTTGATGTGTTATTTCTACAGCTTTATTGTCTGCTTTATTTATTGCTCAACTCACGTAAGCGATTTCTTCCTCCTCTTCACAGCATATCTGCGTCATCAGTGAGATGGGGAATTAGAAATATAAAGTGTGACAAAACTCTTCTTTCAAGAGGACTGGACATTTATATTACCATAACAGATGAAAAACTTGTTTTGACAAGATAACTGTGCTATCCAATCAGAAATCAATCTGATCTCTCAAGTCTAATATCTGTAACTGACATTCTGAATTATGTTTGAAATATTATATAATATATTTTGCATGAATTGGGTTAAAGTCACATCACAGTAATAACGTGATATGATGTGGAAAACATATTTACTGTGTGCCATTTTATATGCTGTATAAGAGCCCAGCGGTTCATTTTTGTCCTATTTAGAAGACATTTGTTTGACAGACCATCCATGCCACTAAAGACATCTCATATATTTCAAGCATACAAAATGCTTGCTGTTTTGGTGATGACAACTCTTTGTTCTCTTCATTGTTTTTCAAAATTTCTGATACTGAAGTCTATCCCAGCATCTCAGGCTTTAAAAACATATTATAAAAAATAAATAAATAAAAACTGGACATTACGCACAGTTGAGGTCAAAGGTTTACAACCCCCCTTTCAGAATCTGAAAAATTTTAATTATTTTACTAAAATAAGAGGGATCATACAAAATTAATGTTATTGCTTATTTTTATTTATTATTTATTGTTGTTTGTTTATATACAACTGAGGGACTCATATGCAACTATTACAGAAGGTTCAAATGCTCCAGAAGGAAAAACTATGCATTAAGATATAAATATATATATATATATATATATATATATATATATATATATATATACATATATATATATACTTCATTCATATATATATACACACACACACAGTGGGTACAGAAAGTATTCAGACCCCTTAAATTATTCACTCTTTGTTATATTGCAGCCATTTGCTAAAATCACTTAACTTATTTTTTTTCCTCAATGTACACACATTAATTAATTACATCAGAGATTTTTTTGGGAGCATGAAAGGAACTTACACAATATTAGTGGTTTTAATGTTGTAGCTGGTTAGTGGATAAAATTGATTAAACCTGATATTTGCAAAAAAAATACAGGGTAATGTTAATGAGGAATATTTAATAAAGAAAACAATGCCTTGTTTTCTTTATTGTGGGGGGGGGGGGGGGGGGTTCCAGAAAGATATATTTGCAAACTACAAATCTGCGCTAAATAAAGAACATCTGAAAAGCACTGAATAAAGATGATTTATTTGAAATTTCTGTTGAAACTTTGGATGGTGCTGTTTTGCCAGGGGTTTGACCTCTTTGTCAATGTACAACCAGACAAAACCAACATGAGGGTTTGATTTAATTTACAACCTGCTGTGGTTATCTCACATCTCAGACAACCAATGAATTCACTGGAAATTTACTGCGCTAATACAGAACTCAAAGCTGATGTTCCCAGAGAATCCTGAAAAAAAAAAAACACTCATTTCAGCTCATCTGCTTTGGATCTGCTGTCTACAGGCAATCCGCTTGAAAAGTCTGTCTCTTGAATTCAAAAAGTAAGCAAAACGGATGCTAACACCTTCAAGGGCATTAAATAATACAACGCAAAGTGACCTTACAATGATTCTTCTTATATGTGACATTATATCTGAAACTATATGAACTAATCTACTGTCAAAAAAAGATTTGAGTCTGGTTATATTGTTCTACATGGTTGGTTTAAAGTGTCGAGTGAGAGCTGTTTGTGCCTCACACCGAGCTTTCCATGACTCAGTCTGGGCGCCAGCCGGGTACAAATGCCAACAGCCACCATCTGCCATCAGTTACTGCTCCTCATGACTGGAGAATGAAGTGCTACACTGAAGACACAAAAGGTTTTATTTCATTATATCAGTCAGTGGGTCATAACAATGCATGAAGATAGTGTGTTATTATTTGTCTTAGAGACTGTGAGGCTTATTTGTGTTTAAAGATTAAATGGTCTGATGAAAGCAATTTTCTGTTGTGCATTTCCAGTCTCTTTGCATACAAATTGCAGGCCTGTGCGATTCTACCCTACTCTATCTATCTTACATCTAATATGCGTGTATGTGTATAAAACACAGTACCAAATTTTATCACATGAACATGTATATAAAAAGTGCATTATTGAATATAAAATGACAGACATTACAATAAGTAAATATATTACTCGCATATTTCTCAAGAACTGAAAAGCAACGATTCCCGATTACTTTCAAATATTGTTATATATTATTAACACAATATATGATTCTGTATATTTACAGGGTTAGTTCAACCAATAATCAAAATGATGTCCTTAATAACTCACCCTCATGTCGTTCCAAACCCGTGAGACCTCCATTTATCTTCGGAACACAGTTTAAGATATTTTAGATTTAGTCCGAGAGCTCTCAGTCCCTCCATTGAAGCTGTATGTACGGTATACTGTCCATGTCCAGAAAGGTAAGGAAAACATCATCAAAGTAGTCCATGTGACATCAGAGGGTCAGTTAGAATTTTTTGAAGCATCGAAAATATATTTAGGTCCAAAAATAGCAAAAACTACGACTTTATTCAGCATTGTCTTCTCTTCCGGTCTGTTGTGAGATTTCAAAACACTGAAGTTTAGTGATTTCCGGTTCGCAAACGAATCATTCGATGTAACCGGATCTTAGGTAAACCGAAGGCTTGAATCAAGAGGCTTGTTTGAGATGCGCCTTGCCTCGCCTGAAATGTAGTCGAGAGTAGACGGCTGCAGTAAGGGGAGGGGTCAAAAAAGACCTTTGAAGTTGGACAGTTCCTGAATCTCGCTGTTTAGTTGCCTGTGAACATCAGCAATGGAGTGTATTTTATCGCAGACAAAGTGGATGTATGGCTGACATTCTCAGCCAATGAACATGAAGCCGTGTCGTCAGTCAGTCGTTTCCCATCATGCTTTTGATCAGCGCAGTTGGTGGAGAGCAACTGCACTCGACTGCTCAATCCGGCAAAGCTGCCTCGAGTTTTTTTGCACACGTCAGCATGACAGAGCAAGGCGGACGTAACTCGGACACTTTTCTAACCGGCATGCATCTCGCGGTGATCACCGGTGATCAGGTTCTGCCAGAGACAATTTATAAGAGACATGCCACTTCCACAATCCTGAATACAACTATATAAGGAAAACCCGTAACGGCAAAGATGGCGGTTGTATGCACATGTCCCGCCCCTCCCGCTGGAAAGCCAATCATCTGCTTTAAACAGTCAAGCCGGGAAACATTTAAGCCCATCGTCTGGTTCCACTGACGCATGCGCACAGTTGAGGAACCCTTGCGCATGTGTAGTAAAAGTATAACCTGTGGGGAAAAAGGCATTTTAAACCTTAATTTGGGGCAAAGTCATAAATTTTCAGCGATTGTTATCATACTTCACTGCTGTTTCTATACAATCCAGTTTTTACGTCTCGGTGACCAATGAAAGTGCAGTTCTGACTCTATGCCCATTCATTTAGATAGGAGCTGGTCTTGTTATTCTGAAATAGCTGCCCGGAGGCGTTGCCAAGATGGCGGCCGAAACTTGCCTAAAAGGACTTTGGTTCTGTGCAGATTTTGCTCATCTCAAACGAGCCTAAGGGCAATCATTGCAAATGACGTCATTATGTTGTGCGCATAAGACTACTGGTGATCCGAAAACCGATGCAATCGGTTCTTGACTTGTGAACGAGTCGATCTTTTGTTCTTTATCTGGCTCGGCTCGGTGTTCATCTCCAGTACTCTCTTCACAGCAGTTCAGTCAGTGTACTGTTTAAGTACATTAAACAAGTTAACAGCTTAAGTCAATTGTGGATTAATGCTTATTGGAGACGTGAACCGTTTTAAACGATTCAGTTCGATTTGGTGAACTGGTTCAAAAAGATCCAGTTACATCGAGTGATTCGTTCGTAAACCGGATATCATACACTGCAGTGTTTTGAAATCTCACAACAGACCGGAAGAAAAGACAATGCTGAATAAATTCGTAGTTTTTGCTATTTTTGGACCAAAATGTATTTTCGATGCTTCACAAAATTCTAACTGACCCTCTGATGTCACATGGACTACTTTGATGATGTTTTTCTTACCTTTCTGGACATGGACAGTATACCGTACACACAGTTTCAATGGAGGAACTGAGAGCTCTCGGACTAAATCTAAAATATCTTAAACTGTGTTCCGAAGATAAACGGGGGTCTCACTGGTTTGGAAAGACATGAGGGTGAGTTATTAATGACATAATTTTTGGGTGAACTAACCCTTTAATGTACATTAAATAATTGAATATATTGATCATTCATATAAAATTTATATTTTTTTTCTAGTTATATTTTCCATTTTCTATATGGGCTGAAAAATAAGTCAGTAGGAAAACATGGAAAAGCAGGGCAGAGAAAAGTGTTGTATGATTTCACTCACAGACACAGTAAGCTGGGACTGGTTTGTAATTTTCAAAAGGTTTAACATGCAGCTTTGTGCAGCTACAAAAAATAGAAGGAAAAGGCAAGTCAAATCTCAAGTTTACAATGTATCATGTTGCTTTTCTATACAGTACAACGTTACAGGGCATAGTGTAGGTGTTATGGGCTAAATGCCCCTTATGTAAGTGAAAGACTAACAGAGCTCTCTTAGTTCCAGCTCGAGTATCCGATGCATGGCTACAGATTACAGAGGAGGAAAATCCACCTCTTGTCCCTCTGAATAAAAAGGCATTTTGGGTCTGTGTGACAGAACTGACAAAGTCACTCTTTGTTGGCTTGGCTGTGACTCGCTTGCTCTTATCAAACATCAGCACTTAGGAGCGGTTAACTTACCTAGCTGATAAACGCTCCACACCTCTGTGGGAACCTGGCGGCCTCTCTCCCAGCAGCCTAAAACTAGATCCGCTGAATGACAGACTAAAAGATGAGGGAGTTTCTCACGCTGGGTCTCTGAGGTACAACATCTCCAGAAGAGCATGGTAAAAAAAAGACTGCAGACAAAGACACAATAATAAAACACTGCACCTACACATGTATGCCATGGGAGAGAGGATACAATTTCACTTCTCAATAGGTGCCAATGGCCTGGATTTGTGGGTCGGGCTAAATAATATGTGTTTATGGGTCTGGAATGGCACGAGGGTAAGTCATTTGAGTAAGTAATGACAGAATTTTTCATTTTTGGGTGAACTATCCCTTTAAGCAAAACTTTCTCTCAGTGAACTAAAAGAAAATAATCGCTTCACCATTTAGTTTGAATGATAATTTGACTACACGGTGCATCAAGAAAGTGTTCACTTCCTTCCCCAGATCTGTGCCTCGATACAATCCTGTCTCAGAGGTCTACAGACAGTTCCTTCGACTTCATGGCTTGGATTGTGCTCTGACATGCACTGTTAACTGAAAGACCTTATATCGACAGGGGTATGCTTTAACAAATCATGTCCAATCAACTGAATTTACCACAAGTGGACTACAGTCAAGTAGACACGTCTCATTGATGATCAGTGGAAACAGGATGCACCTGAGCTCAACTTTGAATGTCATGGCAATATATTCCTATGTACATGTGATCCCCCACACCCCACCCTCTCTTTTTTTTTTAATTTGCAAAAAAAAAAAAAAAAAAAAATTTCACATTTTCACATTGTCATATAATTTTGAGAATTAATTTAATCCATGTTGGAATTAGGCTGTAACATAAAATGCTGAATTATTATTATTATTATTATTTATATTAGGTTTTATAAATTATGTAAAAAAAATATACATTATATTATATCTCATTAAAAATATGTATTTTAATTGATTTCATCATTAAATGTATGCTGAAATAAATTTATAGATTGCTAGAAAAACTGGCAAGTAACATGCTAAATTAAAAATGAAGGAAGACAGTATAATTTGGAGTAATCCAATCAATTGTTTTATTTACAAAAACTTGCAAAGTCTTTTATTCATTTTTTACACTGTATACGCTGCCATTAAACTTAACATTATCTTGTTTTAAACATGAGTTGTTCATTATTTCTGTTTTTATAAAATGCATATGAACATCCAATATCAATCAATTGTATTCATAAACCTGTGGAAACACCAGGATTTAAATGTTAATTCTATCATTATAAGGAGTTGACCATTTGTACTACTGCAGCTAATCTAATTACTGCCGGTCAAGCGTGGAGAGCAACAGATTTATTATTCACATTATTAATATAATAGTAATAGCATTGTTGCTGTTGTTGTTTTAGCAACTAGGATATCTAACCAAGTGCCAGTAAACCTTATATTGTCTTGGTCAATAGTGCACCAGGCCTTCAGAACAATAGGAGAAAAGCTGCTCTTTGAGATTCAGCAGCCTTTTATTTCAGAATTGGTCACAAGAGTTGTCCTATTGTTCCGGGTTCATTGTGGTGGAAAGATGCAAACAAAACACTGCCCTCCATTGCTTTTGTCCTGAAGCTTTACGCTGCATCCATGCTCTATGTCACAATAATGGAGTTTGAGACTACATTGGAATGTTAGAAATATTGCTGTAGTATCGTGAGCTGCCATTTTCTCTGAACAGATGCATGTCCAGCTGGTTATGGCAAATGTGTAAGATTTATTTTGGAAGGAAGGGTGTACACTGTGAGCATACAAAGCTTAGAATATCACTAAAACTGCATAATAGTTTAATTTCAGGTAAATTCAGCTATTATAATGTATATAAACTTGTGAAAACATTCTAGCCAGTAATACCACCGCCACTGCTTTGAAGAACTGGATTTGTTTAATCATGATTACATAAAATACTGCCAAGAACTAGCATTTGGAATAAACTCTTGGAAGAGGATCAGATTATTTTAATTAAACCCAACAGAAAAAAAAAAAAGATAATTTGACTGATCGGAAATGTCAATTACTTCCAAAAAAAAGTTTTCAAGAGAACAAAATGTTTACAGCATGATCTTGATAATATCTCTAAAACATTTACTGCTGGCAGTAGAACATCAACAGAATTCAAAATCAGTCTTTAAAAACAGGTTTCTAAGCCTCTAGTGAATTACACAAGGACTCACAATCCGTATTAATAAACAGTGACAGTAAGTAATTGAGCAGAGAATACATAACCATGTGCCTCTTATGTAAGAAGAAACCTTGTTGGTTGGAGTCAACCAGCATATTTGAATATCGCATCCTATTGGACAACAGGCCGGCGGGCAGTCAGAAGGGGAGGGGCTTCGGAGTGACCGAACGCCAGTTAATAGTAGCAAACGTATTTAGCTGTGGGAAATCCGAGTCTTTAAGCGAGTCGGTTCGTTGGAATGATCCGTGAGCTGATTCAAAGGAACCGACTCACCAATTTACCAACGTCTCCGAGAGACTAAAAAAAATATATATTTTTTTCCTTCTTTATTAAATAGGCTTTTAGTTAGGTAGTACTTGTTATTGTCACTATGCTATTTACAAGGTTAAGGTTGTGTCAAGCCTACTGTGTTGTTCATGTCAACCCCTGGAAAATGTACTTTATAGTTTTCATTAATTGTTAGATTCATTGTTAGGCTATTTCAATTCAATTATATTTGTATAGCGCTTTTTACTCTACAAATCGTTGCAAAGAAACTTTACAGGAAATTATGTACATATGGCAGAATATTTATCTGTTTATCTACTGCTGTAAAATCACAGTATATGACATCATAAAACAGGATGTTACTTTTTTTATTTGTATTATTTACATTTAAATATTTTAGGGGAGCTATGGTTACCATGATAAAGTTTTGTAAGAGCCACCTATACAGTTCCTTTCACGACTCTACAATTAAGTGAATTGTGAAGTTATTTCTGAACACTGTAAAATCGGTTCAAATGAATCAAAATAAAGAACCGATTCAAATAAACGACTCGTCCGCGAACCGAACGTCACAAGTATCTGTCGCGCCGCCATCTGGAAGTAACCGAGATCAAACTGTTCGCGTACAAATCGTTGATACATACGTGCGCTGCGTTTTAAACGCTAGTCATTCTGCGCGTCCGTGTGAGCTAGATTCTGTGATTTCTGTGGGGTTTTTCTTTCATTATGAAGCTGCTCATTTGGCTATGGAGTACTGTAAATAATCTCTGGTCGATTGATTGAAAATCGATTGCAACGCATCGGATATTTGGATATTAATCGTGTATTTGGCAGAGAAACGATGCATTATGATTCCTGGTCACCTAATAAGTGGATCAGGTAGGTGTTTGACTGACCCTTTCTGTCATACTATTGTTAGATATCGTTGCCATGTCAGAAATAAAGGAAACATACAGGGAAGTGAAGATGATGGTTAGATGAGCGGAAGGCATTCAGATCGAGATGATGCTTTTATGATTGTTTACCACGCACAGTAATAAACAATGCTAGTAAACACTCCTTGTTATTAAACAGCCTGCATGCATTCAAAGGGCAGATTTTCAGCTCATGACAGCGCGTGATGTTAAATAGCTCTCTACTGATTTAGAAATGTCTCTCAAATACTACAGCTCGCGCCATAGAAACACATGGCGTGCAGAGAGAACCGGACTCGAAATGAAAAATGGTCGGGCAGTATGTCAGATGACAAGCTTCCGTCGAGGCGATCTAAGCAGACCAAATCATAATTCTGCTTAATTATCTTAATAATGTATTCTGACATTACCTGAATATCCGAATATTGAGTTTTCTATTCATAATTTTGTTTTCTATCCTGCTGTTTTACTATGCTGTATAGTTTTCCATTATCTACTGTACATTTGCATATATTGTTGTACTATTTTATTCTATAGCTTACCTTATTCTATATTCTCAATAGTCTGTATTTATCTTTATTTTACCTATAAACATGGGAAAGGCTTTGAAGAAAGTGCTTGCTAAACTTAAAAGTAAACACTTTCAAATCTCTTACTCTGTTCTGTCATACTCTCTTCTCTAAAAATGTATTGTTATGCCATTTTGCAAGCTTATTCTGAATACTAATAATAAAGCGTTGAACAGTTCTACAGTTCCATACTCTACTAATGGGCCTGTTGGTAATATTGACTGGGGTAGATCTCCTGTCTAACGGGACACTGTCACTTATCTTTATTTCTGTCCTACATTGTGTCCTCTTCAGTAACCTTTCTTTGGTCACAGGATCTTACAGTGGACGGGCATGAAGAGATTGGATGGTGTGGATTAGATCATTGGGAATATATCGCTTCTATTTCTCTCATCTCAATGTTGGGCTCCAGAGGACCTCTGCCTTTGTGCTCTGAAATGAAATAATGGCAACGCATTGGGCTGCATCAAAGCACCAAGATGAGAAGAAAAATCCAGCCGGGTCGTCAGTTTTCGAGGTAAATCATTCTGTTGCTTTAAGAGAAATGTGAAAGCGCAATTAAAAGGATATTAAGGCCTGCACCATCTACAGCTCATGGCAGGACAAGTGCTTCAGTCAAACACTCTTGGAGTCCATTAACTCAACAGGATGATTAGAACTAGTATTGATTCTTTATTTATTTATTCATTTATTCTTTTGTGCATGTTGATATTGTTTTGATTGATCTGTTCAAACCTAAAAAAAAAAAAAAAAAAAAAAAAAATTATTTATATATATATATATATATATATGTATGGCAACCACTTACAGGCCACTGATATTAATAAATGTTTGTACTGTGAGAAAATTAGACTTTTTTTTTTTTTTTTTTTTATAAAATGGAGTTTTAGAGATGGAGAACACATGGCACAGTATTATCTTGCTAGAGGCAGCCGGTGACTGTTTACACTGAGACGGCAATCATTAAATGAAGTAGCCTATTTATTTTATTTGGCAAGCGCAGCCCTTACTTATCTAATCTCAGTAATATTGTAAGGCTGCCAGTGCATAATGTCACTCTTCAGAATACTAGTGCAGTGTTGGATTTTGTGTGTCCACTCTGACATGTGGCGTTACATCATCACTGAGGACATAACGGCGTGCTGCAAACGCATGCTTGGATTAACCTATTAGTAATGGCAATACCAGTTTGTTTGTGTGTGTGCGTGTGTAATCTCCATAGTAGGCTCAGGGTCTGTGGGTACAGAAGGCTGGTGGGCACAGCAGTTTACAAACACATCAACAGACCACTTATTATGCATCCAGAGGGATTCAGGATTGAAATTCTATGTTTATTTCTTGAACGCAGCCAGTTCTCGAAAGAAACTGTTCACTGTGAAGGAACAGAACATTACTTTGAAGGATCAGTGCATTTCTTCAAAAGTGCAATGCATTATTTGGAAGTAACAGTGCATTGTTTTGAAGGAATGTGCATTACTTTAAATGAACAGTGCTTTTTTGCATGTTATTATTTTGTGTGGATTCACTGATAAGGTCTGAAGTTTAAAGCAGTAGGCTATTTTGAATAATGTCTTCTGAAACGCTTAACAACATTAAGGTGATGTGCACACAGAACATGTTCTTGAATTCAACTGTGATGCATTTCTATTGTTTTTGTATAAGCATACAGGGTATGCTAGATGGAGGCATTTGACCATTGTGCTTACTTCTTGGCGTTTAAGAAACTTGTTTCTTAAGTTAAAAGTATTTATTTGCATTTCTATACCTTGTGTTTTTCATTCCACTGCCATGTGTGTCATGTTTTTAAATGCAAAAAAAAACTTCCCTCAGAATCACTAATCATGATGCTGTGGCACAGTTTTGGGGCCTTGGTTGTCTCAGTCCATTACGCCTTACTGCTACCTAGTTATAAAGTTAAATAGTAACTGAAGTTCTCAGTAGGTGCGTGAAAAGTCCCCAGCAGACTCATAAAAAAGCTTTTATCCACACCATTAAATAATGCCTTCTTGAGTCAACAGTGTTTGAGCTTCAGTAAGCTTAATTGTACTACCATCAGTAAACTGTAGAGTTTTAAGATTACAGTTTAAACAGTGTGATTTACTTTTATAGTTCAATAATATTTGTTATATTTATGTGTTATACAGACAGTAGGTCTGTATCAAAACCTGGTGAGCTGCCTAAATAGCCAGCTTTCTTCTGTGCCAACATCCTAACCAACTGGAAACTGACTGATTCAGACCACCTACATGGGCAGTAACTCCTCTAGATATGCATATATAACTAATTGTGAATTAGTACGATTTCATCTTAAAATGAAGCAAAATTATGTTTCATTCCCTTCCAGCTTCCCATTGGCAATATGTCTACAATATGCTTTTTTAAAATTCGTTCTTGGTAGGCAACCTACTAGGAGAAAATGAAATGCAGTGGCATTATATCTGTCTAGTCATTCTATATAGTGCCACTGGCGAACCCAAACATTACAGTGTGTAATTGCATTGTTTATATGCATGAAAGAGTGATGTGATCCATTATCCACAGATTTGGTGTCCCTCATGGTTAATTGTGGGGTCCAATTTTGTTCACGTCTGTGATAAAGCTTGTTTAAATCATTATCACCCTGGAGTCCTCCACTTGCTGAGTGAAACCAGTGTTCTACTTCAATAACATCACTCCCAAGACACACATAAAGATATAGGGTATGTATAGTAATATGCATCAGTTCCTTAGTCGTGGAGCTTTCCTTAAGTCCTTCTTTGTAGAGCATGGACAGGTGCAGGACTGTACCTGCTCCGGTCTCTCTTGACACTTATTAGATACCCCCAGGGATTTATTGTGCTCGGTGGTCTCAGGTGGTCCCGTCATTCTGTCCCATCTAGGTCTCCATGTCTAATGAGGGCGTCTCTCCCAGTCTGTCCCTCTCTCTCTTTGTGTTTCCCTCCCTCGGTCGCCCTGCCCCCTGTGAGGACGCCAGCATCATGGAGGGTAATTAAATCCCAGCTGCTCTATGCTTTTACACCTCCACTCTCTCATTCACGGACATATATTCTAGTGTTCCCCAGATGAGGCCACTTTGTGGAGGCTTTGAATTCTGTGTCTCTTGTAAAGCTTGTTGAAAAGTAAATCTGACAGTTCAAAAGTTTAGGGAGTGTAAGATTTTGCTTTTTATTTGATCAAAATAGTAATATTGTGAAATATTATTACAATTTAATATATATATATATATATATATATATATATATATATATATATATATATTATTTTTTAATATATTAATTAAGTTTATATATATATGTTTACTTTTTTTTTTTAGTTTAGAAAGTCTGATTAATTTCTGGATTGCAAAGATGAATTGTTAACAGCCATTACTCCAGTGTCACATGATACTTCAGAAATCATAGTAATATATTGATTTGGTGTTCAGGAAACATTTACTATTCTTGCTGAAAACAGATGTGCTGCCTAATATTTTTCTGCAAACGGTGATATTTTTTTCAGGATTCTTTGATGAATAAAATGTTCAAAAACTGAATTTAATTAATACAACATTATTGTGACATTATAAATATCTTTGCTGCCATGATCAATTGAATGCATTCTTGTTGAATAATAGTATTAATTTCTTGCAGCAACAAAAAAAAAAAAAATCTTTCTGACCCCAAACTTTTGAGAAGTATTTAATGAGAAGCCAAATAAATGCATCAGTATTTGGTCATATTGTAATTTTCTTCATAAGCTAATACCTGTAGCACTTGATTAATTTCAATGTTTCAGTAGTTTATATAGTATCAGCATAATGTTGGTCATCATCTACCTGGCATTGGCCACTACAAATATTACATCAATTGACCACTGTACAATGCGCAAAGTGCACCTAGGACAAAAGCTTTTTTTACACATAGTGTGGTCACACCAAATGTTGATTTGATTAAGTTAGGTTAATAGAAGTTAATTAATAAAATCTATTTATGTCATTATTTTTAATGGCATCCTCACTTTACAGCATTTTTACACAAGTGCCTAAAACTTTGCACAGTACTTTGCAGGTTTCTTGAAGTGTTTTGGAGACATTGCCACAGTTCTTCTGGATTGAGTCTGTCTCAGTTTGTTCTGTTTCTTCATGATATTCCAGAGAGACTGATGATGATGATGATGAGATCAGATCTCTGTGTGGAGCACTGGCTGCTGTCAGACTCCTTGTGCAAACAAAAATCTCACTGGATTATTACAATTAATGTAAATGGATATTTCCTACAGACACACTACAGCAAATAAGAAATAACTGACTTAAAACCATTTTTTTTGTTGGTGAAAATACTAATGGCCTAAGACTTTTGCACAGTGCCATATATATATTAGCTAAAGTTGGCTCTGGAATTTACTCTATCATTTGGGTTTCATGATTCAATCAATTTCTAATGAATAAAACAAATCTCTGTTCTACATTTTCAATATCCTGTTTCATTCAGAAATACAGTGCATCATAATATAGACTTGTCTTTAATGTCTATCTTTGAATTGTTTGCTCATATCATTAAGCGATTGAGGTTCATGCTTTTTAGATGTTGTGGAGACGCCCTTAACAAACTCTCCTTTTAGATTCGACCGTTGTCTCATTGAATCTAATGGAGCAAACCATAATCCAGTGTTGACAGGGCTGTTTCTGTGTGCCATCTCGGACCAGAGATTTGAGTTGCCACTTCAGCTCTTCACCCGCTCATTCTGTTTTCATATGTATTGATTTCTGTTGTATGTTCAGAAAAACAGGCAGAGAGAGCGTTAGAAGCTGGCTCTCATTGTGTGTATGTTTGTGGATTCACCCCGTTTCCACTCTATAGTCTCTCTCTCTCATGTGAATGTGTTTCTGTCTGTGTGCTTGCCTTTGGCTTGCCCTCTATTCTAACATATTTGGGAAATGCTCTGTTTGATGCTTTGCACAAAATGGTTTGACGTTGATATATGGATATATTTGCCTTATGTTTTGTTTTAGAACCTGGTTTGAAGGAATTATGCAAATTAGCCAATGTCGTAAACACCCACAAAATCACTGCCGAGCACAGTATGCACAGAGCAGTTGCCTGTTTTTTCTGCCATTGTGGTTTGGATACTGGTTTCTCTGCCAGGCTTCATTGGTCAACTGGCTTCACGTCTGCTTCCTGGACCAGCATGGACATGTCCTGGTTCATTCCGCAGGGATTTAGGGAAAGTGCAGTAAGATCTGAAGTCTCTAATCCAATAGATTTCCGTAAACCAAGTGTTTCAGTTCCTGACCTGAAAGCTTTTTATACTGTTTGACTTTTTTTCATTTATTTATTGTTTTAATTGTTTTTCAAGAAGTGCAATAACCATTGTAATTATTATGGTATCATGTAAAGTGTTTACAAGGTAACTTAACCATCACTCGATGAATGAATGACAATATCTTAGCAATTTTTTTTCCTTAAACAAAATCTATGTAATGCTGTCTGTTGCACTGAGACTTCCTGTCAGCGAATGGATGCCACATTCCTCTGTCACTTTCATTTTTGTTAGTTTTCATTTGGCCAGCTGAATTTAATCGTGATAACAACTGAATGCTTTGCATAGCTGTAGCATTCATATTCTGACCACAGCCGTCACCGTACATTAGAATTGTTCGCCTGTGCACAGTTCACACATAGTTTTGTCAGACTCATTGCCAGATTATTGTATTTCAACGACTCAGTTTTTTGTATTTGTATCTACAACCCGAATTCCGGAAAAGTTGGGATGTTTTTTAAATTTTAATAAAATGAAAACTAAAAGACTTTCAAATCACATGAGCCAATATTTTATTCACAATAGAACATAGAAAACATAGCAAATGTTTAAACTGAGAAAGTTTACAATTTTATGCACAAAATGAGCTCATTTCAATTTTGATTTCTGTTACAGGTCTCAAAATAGTTGGGACGGGGCATGTTTACCATGGTGTAGCATCTCCTTTTCTTTTCAAAACAGTTTGAAGACGTCTGGGCATTGAGGCTATGAGTTGCTGGAGTTTTGCTGTTGGAATTTGGTCCCATTCTTGATTTATATAGGTTTCCAGCTGCTGCGCCAAATGATGCGCCAAATGTTCTCTATAGGTGAAAGATCTGGACTGCAGGCAGGCCAGGTTAGCACCCGGACTCTTCTACGACGAAGCCACGCTGTTGTTATAGCTGCAGTATGTGGTTTTGCATTGTCCTGCTGAAATAAACAAGGCCTTCCCTGAAATAGACGTTGTTTGGAGGGAAGCATATGTTGCTCTAAAACCTTTATATACCTTTCAGCATTCACAGAGCTGAATTCCAAAACATGCAAGCTGCCCATACCGTATGCACTTATGCACCCCCATACCATCAGAGATGCTGGCTTTTGAACTGAACGCTGATAACATGCTGGAAGGTCTCCCTCCTCTTTAGCTCGGAGGACACGGCGTCCGTGATTTCCAACAAGAATGTCAAATTTGGACTCGTCTGACCATAAAACACTATTCCACTTTGAAATAGTCCATTTTAAATGAGCCTTGGCCCACAGGACATGACGGCGCTTCTGGACCATGTTCACATATGGCTTCCTTTTTGCATGATAGAGCTTTAGTTGGCATCTGCTGATGGCACGGCGGATTGTGTTTACCGACAGTGGTTTCTGAAAGTATTCCTGGGCCCATTTAGTAATGTCATTGACACAATCATGCCGATGAGTGATGCAGTGTCGTCTGAGAGCCCGAAGACCACGGGCATCCAATAAAGGTCTCCGGCCTTGTCCCTTACGCACAGAGATTTCTCCAGTTTCTCTGAATCTTTTGATGATGTTATGCACTGTAGATGATGAGATTTGCAAAGCCTTTGCAATTTGACGTTGAGGAAAAGTTTTCCACAATTTTTTTACGCAGTCTTTCACAGATTGGAGAGCCTCTGCCCATCTTTACTTCTGAGAGACTCTGCTTCTCTAAGACAAAGCTTTTATAGCTAATCATGTTACAGACCTGATATCAATTAACTTAATTAATCACTAGATGTTCTCCCAGCTGAATCTTTTCAAAACTGCTTGCTTTTTTAGCCATTTGTTGCCCCCGTGCCAACTTTTTTGAGACCTGTAGCAGGCATTAAATTTTAAATGAGCTAATTAAGTGGATAAAAGTGTAAAATTTATCAGTTTAAACATTTGCTACGTTATCTATGTTCTATTGTGAATAAAATATTGGCTCATGTGATTTGAAATTCCTTTAGCTTTCATTTTATTAAAATTTAAAAAACGTCCCAACTTTTCCGGAATTCGGGTTGTACATCTGCATGGAAACTTTTAGATTTGAAGTAGGAAATCTCAGTCCTTTCAGTTGGTTTAATGAAATTTGATTGTGATTTTGCCAGGATGTTGCTGAGCAAGATTAAAATCAAACATTTAAATTTTAACCCTCTGAGATCTAAGGGTATTTTTGGGGCCTGGAGAAGTTTTGTCATGCCCTGACATTTGTGCATTTTTCAGTTGCTTATAAACATCTAAATTGCTAAAGTCAGTAGGGTAGGCGAGTAGGCGTCAACTATCATGAATATCATTGTGATTTACACCTGAGAAGACAAAGGTCTGCATAATGAGCTGCATAATGAGCCTTTCAGTCAGGTGTGTGACTGAGAGGGAGGAGTTACAAGAAATAATGTGAGTACAAAATAAATGTATAGATTTTGTTTGTAGTTTATTTAGAATATATTTAATTATCCCACAACATAATTTAATATTCACTTGCGAGTGCAGTTAAACAGTTTATTAGGAATAATCAAAGCTGACTTTCAAAGCTGAATCTTTTGTATCATTACTCCAGTCACACAATCCTTCAGAAATCCTTTTAACACTCTGATTTTCTACAAAAAAATAAATATTGTTATTATCATTATTATCATTATTAGGGGCCAAGCACCGAAGGTGCGTAAGACCCTATTGTGTTTGTTCCCGTTCTTATTAGGGATGGGCGTTTTCCACAAATATCACATTCGAATATTTGAGCTCACAAAAAATGAATATTCGAATATTCGTTTATTTAAATTAAGTTTAATGAGTCAGACGTTATTTTTCAGCAACATTTGTTTTCGTCATTTTGAACAAGCTTACAAGCTTGAACATTACACATCGTGTTTTGTAGCTGAAAACCTTTAACAATGCGTGCAAACAAACAAAAGTACAGATTAAAAGCAAAAAAAAAAAAAAAAAAGTGAACAAAGAAAAAACGTAAAGCAGCCTGCAGCAATTAGGCTATTGTACAGAATGTAGCTTACACTTAACTTTTAAACTGTCAGCAAATCTTTTTTGCTTTTTTTCTATTGTTTCAAATGTTCTTGTTAAGAAATACGGGCATGTAAACATGATTGGGGGAAAGTCGGCTCCTTAGTCTGTTAACAATAAGGCCAGCCGCGGAGAAAACGCGCTCTGACGATACAGACGTTGGCGGGACTCACAAATAACGGTGTGCTAAGTGAATCAGTTTTGTGAAGCGCTTCGTGTTTTCGTTTGCCACTGAATGGGATCCTCATCTGGTGGAATACATGGCTCCAGCAAGAACTGTTCCCACTCGTCTCGGCTGGACTCTCTGTAATCATCGCTGGAGAACTGGCTCAGCCTTTTCCGACGAGATGTTTTCATCGAGAAACCTGAGATGTTTGTGCCGAGGGTCTAGGGCAGACGCGAGAAGAGGAGTTTTCACTGCATTCTCCAAGTTAGCAGTGTTTATTCGTTGCTTGAGAGATGCTGCAACAATGTTCTTGGATCACTTTCTGTGATTCTCTGCGGCATATTTGAAACACTGTAGAAGACCGCAGTTCTTTTAGGGGGCGTTCACATATCGCGTCTTTTGCATGCTCAAGTTCGTTATTTCCAATGTAGGACCGCGGTATGCGCGCTCATAATGGAAGCGACGCGGTCGCGATGCGCACAGCATCGAGTTAAAAACATCTAAACTTTCAGAATGCTACAAGCGCACCGCAGGTCATGTGACAAGAACTAAACATTCAGCTTCATCCTTTCCTGTAACAACGTTGAAAGCTCAGCCAAGATGAAGGAACAGCTGATCATAGCTGTATATGGATTGCCATTTTGAAATAAATTTAGTAGCAAAGCTACTGAAAGCGATTTTTTTTTGTTCTGCAAATCCATTTATCCTTTGCTGAAATTTCCGTCTTCATGGAGAGAACGCGTCGCTCAGGAGCTATTCTGCCCGAGCGCTTTGGAAAGAAGGAGAAAGCGGCGCGCAAAGCCTTTTCCATGCCTTATTAGGCGCGATATGTGAATGGCCCGTTAATCATTCATTATTTATTTTTGGCTTGCATACACCTTCAAATATGCCGTGGAGAATCACAGAAAGTGACCAAATTAGGTTTTATTGTGAACTTTTTTTTTTTTTTTGCGAAATTCGAATATCATTTTTATTTATCGAATAATTAGAGCGGAACGAATATTCGAATGTTCGACTATCCGTGCACATCCCTAGTTCTTATTATTATTCTTCCTTCTTCCAACTGGGAGTCTATGGCAGCCCATAGAACCGATTGCGGGAAAGTTGTTTTGGTTTGACCTTTTGATAGAGGACAGTCCCAACATTAAATACACCAATTTTGTCATTCCCTCTAGCGCCACCAACTGTCCAAAATTTCACTTTTATTTTGCTACTAACTTTTGAACCGTAAGGCCAATCAACAAAATTCTCTTTTCATCTGATTTCTGAGCTCATGACAATTCGATTGCACCCTATGACGTCATTTTCGTCATAAAAACATGGCCGCCATTTTGAATTTTTTGAAAAACCTACTTTTTCGAACTCGTCCTAGACGGTTTGTCCGATTTGCACGAAAATTGAACCAGATCATCTTCAGGCAGTGCTGACCAAAAGTTATGGAATTCAAGTTGGTTCGTCAAATCATTTTCGATAAACGCTCAAACAAATTTTACGTAGCGCTTACAAAAACAGTCGTAAGGCTGTATCTCTGCAACGATTTATTGTATTCAGACCAAACTTGGTACAAGTCATAACAAGCATGACCTGAGGCTACATGCTGCGTTTCAGCACAGCGCCACCTACTGGTCCGGAGATATGAAAAACTGCTCTTTTTGCTTATAACTTCTAAACAGTTTGTCCAAAAATCATATTCCTGCCGGCCCGGGACTCGAACTCACAACCTTTCGATTGGGAGTCCGACTCTCTAACCATTAGGCCTTCGGGAAGTCGTGGCCTAATGGTTAGAGAGTCGGACTCCCAATCGAAAGGTTGTGAGTTCGAGTCCCGGGCCGGCAGGAATTGTGGGTGGGGGGAGTGCATGTACAGTTCTCTCTCCACCCTCAATACCACGACTTAGGTGCCCTTGAGCAAGGCATCGAACCCCCAACTGCTCCCCGGGCGCCGCAGCATAAATGGCTGCCCACTGCTCCGGGTGTGTGCTCACAGTGTGTGTGTGTGTTCACTGCTCTGTGTGTGTGCATTTCGGATGGGTTAAATGCAGAGCACAAATTCTGAGTATGGGTCACCATACTTGGCTGAATGTCACGTCACTTCACTTTCATATAATTGGTCTTGTTAGATTCAGGGCAATATGCCGAGTCGACTGAAATCCAATTTTACCATTTCGGACATTTTGACTGTCGGCCATTTTGAATTTTGTGCTAAAATGCTGTATTTTAAGAACACATCAACGGATTGTTACGAAACATGGTATGGGTCATCAGCACAATGTCCTGAAGGAGCGTGAGAAGTTTTTGAAGTTTCGCCACCTAGTGGTGATCATCTTTTTTTAAATGCTTATAACTCTGGGTGTGGTCGACTTATTTTGACGAGACTCATCAAATTAGACTCCTGAAACTTTACCGAGTCCTACGATACCAAACTTGCTAGGTTTCGCCTTACGGTTTGTGTAGCGTTGTGATTTAGCGCTCAAAAACCATTTGGCTATATCTTCGAAACCGCTTGTCTGATCAAGACGAAACCACCGTCAGAAGTTCGGAAACATAGGTCGATAGCTAAACACCAATGCCCAAATGCGAAAATATTGATAGTAAGGGGTAGTAAAATTCAATCAAAGTCAAGAGTCAGTCATTTTTACGTGATTTTTCATATAAATGTCTATAACTCTGAAGTGAATTGAGATATTTTCACCAAAATTGACACACATATGTATGGGCTCACTCTGAGGACACATAAAAAAATGGTGGGACTGAGCCTCTTGGTGGCGCTATAATAGAACAAAACATGAAATTCCCATTGACTTCAATGCAGTTTTCTGAAATAGAATCCTATACTAAACAAATGCATTGGTGTAATATTACGAAACTCAGAATGTGCCAACAACACCATCCCCTGAAGGTACTCAAAATATTTCGAAACCTAGTGGTCAAAAGTTATAACAAAATTTCCAAAAAGGCCAATAACTTTTGAATAAATCTGGCTATTGAAATGTCGCTGGTTTTAATAGAATCCTTGGGTCAAGCCGAGAACATAGATACCAAGTTTTCCTTATTTGGCCAAACTTCCTGTCCGCCATCTTGAATTTCAGTTAAAACCTACTTTTTCGAACTCCTCATCAACCCTTCGTCCGATTTTCACCAAAATTGAATCATATCATCTTCAGACTGAGCCACCTAAAAGATATTGATTTCGTGTCGATATACGAAACGGTTCTCATTTAGCGCATTAATGAATTTGCTGGAAGGATGCCAACATGCATTTGAGGCTGTATCTCAGCAAAGCTTTGACATTTTTGCACCAAACTTTGTATGTGTCATTGTCACCTCACACTGACCATTCCAAACTAATTTGGTAACAGCACCACCTATTGGTTACACGTGATAAGCCAATAAATCCTATTACTTCTTGTTGTGTTTATTGTTTTCAAGCCATTTTGCCTAAAATAATCTTAAAACGGTTTTAATTACTCATTCCTGCCGTTCGTCTGAAGCTTGCTTCTGTAGTGCTTGGCCCCGTTATTGCTGCTTGCAGCTATATTTATTATTATTATTATTATTATTAATGTTGAAATGAGCTGAGAATATTTTTTCAGGTTTTTTGGGGATAAATTGAAAGAACAGCATTGTTTGTTACATTTGTTACATTTACATGTATTTGTTACATTTATATTAGAGCCCGACCGATATGGATTTTTGGGGGCCGATGCCGATATTAACTCGAAAAGAGACGATTTATAAGCCGATATTTTGATTTTAAAAATAATCTGGATATTAGACCCATTTCCTATAAACTGCACTTACACAACATTCAATAGCAAAATATCTGCCTGTTCTATGTATGTGGGCTGTATAAACCATTTTCCAGAAGGGATTATGTTAAAAAAAGCCTTAGATTACAGTCTCAATGACTAAACAATTGCACATCAAAAGTATATATTTTTTAATGATCAAAAAAACAGTCTGGTTTTAAACATTTAACACTTTTACTTTCTTCCAGTTGAAGCTGGTTTTAACAGTCTGTGTGTGTACTGTAAATAAATTATAATACTAAAGTTAAAGTATTTGCAGAAGTAGTCCCACACTTTGCTGCTACAGCATTCACCTTTTTCAGCCATCTGTAGGCAGAAAGAGAGACATAGAAAGAATAAGCATGTGTATCAATAATATCACCATGTATCATTACTCATGTCATCATTAGAATTATAATAATAATAAACTGGGATCTCCTACATAGGCAAAAATGAGAAATATATATATTTTTTTTATTTGTCAAGCAATAGGTATTACCTACTTACATTTAACAATATTATTTCAACATTTTCCTGTTATGTCTGTAAAGCTGCTTTGAAAAAATATGTAAAAAAATAGCGCTTGTTCAGCTCACATTTATTTACATGTCCCCTCTGGTTTAATCATTTCTGACGCACCTACTGTAGTTACTGTAACTACACTATATTTGCTCTCACAGACACATTCACAACAGACCCGTATATCTTCTCCTCTTCTCTTTGTGCAGTCTGAATCAAAACATCGTCTTGCCTACTATTACCGGAAGATTACGGAATCAATTCGAAGTTGAATGGTTAACGTTAGTGTCATGAACACACTGCTGTCAATTTTGAGAAGAACCACCTTCAAACAAGTTAATAGCAAGCATTTAAGGGGCCTGCTAAAAAGGAAGCTATATTAGCGTTAGAGTAACGTAACCAGCCTGAATTCACCAAATTGTTCTCTGGACCTGACGGTAGCCTCTTCTTCCTTGCTTCTCTCTTAATTCTCATCAGCAGGACTAGCGCTATCGCTTGCTTCTTACAACGGGACAGATACATGTTGGCTGCTAACCGAAAGGAGGAACAACAGACTATGAAAGAGCTCCCGCTAAACGTTTTTAAAACTCCGCCTACGCCATAGCACAGCGCAGCGCAAATCGCGTTGTATCTGAAGGGCAATGCTGAACCCAGCAGCAAGCGCTGTGCATACCGCGTCCTGTGTGAAAGGCCCAATTACACGGTCATTATGTGGGAAACACCGCAATAGAATAAGAATAAGTTAAACGCTAACGTTATAGTTTGACCTCCTATTAACGTTCGCGCTCTTCCACTGATAAACATGGTATTAGCTTTGTGGCTAATCTAATATAGCAATGCATTAGTGGCTGTAAGTGATGTTACAGAATATTTATAAGTGATAATGATAGGACCGTTAGCTAGAACTACCACACAGTTTTTATATACAGGGTATGAACTAAATCTACAATCATTTCACATGACGAACGACAGACTCACCGTCAAAACAGTAAGTTACATCTCCATGGCTTGGCTGCTCGCTTTCTTCTCTAGTGAATTTCTGGCGCTGTTGTTAACTCTGGAGCTGCAGAGCTCCCTCTGGTGGGCAAACTATGCAACACTCATAACATGAGTGAAGCATGAGACTCTGTTTCTCATGTTTCATCGGCCGTTATAAATGCCGATGCCGATTTAAATGCAATTAGCTTATATCGGCCGATAATATCGGCCGGCCGATATATCGGTCGGGCTCTAATTTATATTATTTACATCAAGCTTTTGAATGGTATAGTATCAGAATCAGAATGAGCTTTATTGCCAGGTATGTTTACACATACTAGGAATTTGTTTTCCTGACAAGCTCTGCAGTGCAACAGAATGACAGCGACAGAAAAAAAACAAATAATAAAAGAATAAAAAATACAAATAAGTAGGTAAGGAATGACAATATACATTCCTTACCTACAGTAGTAGTGTATATTTTTATTGAAACTTCATAATATTTCACTTGATTATACATTTTTTGTCAGGAATTAGAGTTTGGAAAAAGTCTAACTAGTAAAATATTTACACGTTATATGAAAACTAGTACAAGTATATAAATAAATAAAAAGAGACTTACTCATGTTTATGATCTCTGCTGAATAATGTGCTTCATTCTTTTTTTTCTGAGGAAATCCAAATCTCAAATCCTGAGGTAATCCACATCACATCTTTTTGGGGTGAATTATGTCTTATTCATCTCATCGCGAAGCAAGCAGTAAAAAAAAAAAAAAAAAACTTGAACAGTCTCGTTGCATTGTTTTCTGTTGTATGGGCGTATTCAAGCCGCGCACTTCAGTGAAACATTATAATCCGAATAGCGCGTTCAGCGTGGGGGCGTGGTCGCATTAGATATAATGAAGGGAGACATGAAAGACTGGAAATTGCGTTGTTTTCATATGAATTACTTTATCACAGAATATTTGTTTTCGGTAACACTTGTTTAGTTTAAAAGTAGACATGTCAAGCTTTCTATAGATATATCTCTCATTTCTCTTTGTCGAGTATTCACTGAGTTACAGTTCACTTTAATGAAAGCATTTGTAAAAGAAGATCAGCGCAACAAAGGCTGCAGACAGCACACCTTGTTTGTTATCTTTATTTTATAAATGCACAAAGTTTTGTTATTATGTCTGTATCCAAAATAAGGTAGACCCTTTACAGATTTGATTGATGTATTGCTCTTATCAGTACGATCAAAACTGAAAGTGTAATTTAAGTTCTTTTTGGGGTTACTAGGAGAAAATGCCTCATAACACGTATACACGTAAATCGACTCCAAAGGGTAAAGGATAGAAGGGTAGGGTTTGAATTAGGGCTGGGGTCAGGCTTGAACTAATTTTAGGGGTTACTAATGCTTTGGCAGTAGTCTTGGCATCAGAATGCATGCTCACATAGTGTTGGGAGCATATAGGCTTCCAAAAGGGCAACAGCTAGTTGAAAACACTGGTTCCAGTCTAATTGGCTGGTTTCTGGACAATCACTCCACCTGGAAAGGAATATTGTGTATAAATATTCTAGGTTGGACCAAAATTTGATAGGGCAGTGGATTTGCTGAAGTTTGCCAGATCTTTTCTATTCTAAGTGGCTGTCTTTGGAAAAAAATATGCTAAAATGTGAACCACACATATGAACCAAAGTATTGGGGGTTGAGGTTAGTACTGTTTGTTTGACAGAAATATTGTGCCAGTACCAACAAAAGATGTTGATCAAGAAATGTCACAATCACCTACTGTAGATAACCAGAATTTCTCAAAGAAATGTTCCATGCTGGAAACAGCTGACTTCATTTCAACCAGTGTGGCATAGTTTTTGTAGGCTTTCAGTTTTTATGTTTTCTCAGGACTCATTAATAGCTGTATCTTATCAGCTGAATTGTTTTCTATCTGAACTCAAGAGTCATGTGATAAGTTTATGTCACATCAGTCAACGTCTGGATGGCCCACCCACACGTCCTGCGTGTTTTTTTTTCCTCTGGAGATTTAGCAGCCCATCATTGATTTGTTCTTTTGATGTGTGCAGTGACAGAGTGAGAGCTTCACTACCGTTCACTATTGATTTCATCTGACTGGCCCCTGGGCTGGTTGGAATGGGTCAGAATATGAGGTTGTGGATCCTGGACTTATCCATTCACTGTAAAGGGGAAGATTCACAGTTCATTAATGAAAGAAGGGTCGATCTATTGGTCGTTTTAAGGATCTGGCAATGATTTGCGATACAATGAGATTGAAATTGACTTTGTTTAGTTACTTGATTGTTCCTCTGCCTGTTATATCACCTCCAAGAATGTTGCAACACTTTGGGGTATGTTTCAGTGTTTGTGCTGGTTCTCGCAGTGCCTAGAGGAAACACCATACCCAAAGGATGGAGGTTTTTGAGTGTAATAGAATGATGTGTTTCTCCGGCATGTGTTTATACAGCACTACAGATGAGGCCCTGGTATTCCAAGTCTGCACATTGGGAGTTTGGCCCAACTGACCTGCACAACACGAGTGTGTATATAGCCCTGACCTGCCCTGAGATCCTTCATGTGTGGCTTCATCAATCTGCTCCACATCTTCATGTAATCTTCCACATCTATGCTTTGAATTTCATGTTACTGCAGCCTTTTATTGCAGTCCAGCATAAACTTTATGCAGAGCCAAGAATAACCTAACACAGTTGTCGGTCCCTGGTGCATTGCTCTGGTTTTACTCGCTCAGTTTTGACCTAGTATCCTAAAGCTTCTCTGAAAAAAAGCCCTCTCCATGGTAGTGCCTGTCTACTGAACCTGTTCTTCTAAACAGCATCTAATCAGCACTCTTCTTTTAGCTTCAGACTCTGATGTGGTTCTGGCTGCCAACTCTCTCTGTCTGATTGACAGTTGGCATTTGGATGTTATTAAAATTGCATGTGTGGAACCAATCTGCTGACAGTTGGATTCCTTTTGTGGCCGGTGCATTTCTGAGCCAAGATCTGGAAAATCCAGCCAGATTCACCTTGGGACTGCTTTGCTACACCAGTACTTTGGATATAACAGATTGAAAGTTTACAGTATCATTGCATATCTGTCAGATGTGTAGATGCCCCTTTATCAAAGCGTTTTGCAAGCATGGGGCATTGGCCATCCAGGAGCTGTGCTAGGGTGTCCTGATTGGTTGTCAGTGCATTGCTACAGTATTCTGTCTGTTAGAGTGTTAGCCACAAAATTGCTAGGTGGTTGCAATATGTGCACGGAGCTCACTTCTAATGAGCTGATTATCTGAATCAGGTGTGTTAACACAGAGAGACGTGTGAAATATGCAGTGGGGCGCGATGTCTGGAATTGAGAACCGCTGCATTATAGTGATGCTTGCTTTAGCAAACATTCGCAAACGCCAATATTAAAATTGCTTCGGAGTCGCACATGTTCTATGTAGTTCAGCCCACCCCATCCTGAAAGCATCTTCACAAACTTGCTGCAATCCAGTGACATGTTCTATGAAGCAAATCTCCTGTTTTGTTTCAACACCATTCTTCTGTTTCTGCAATGCGTGAGAAGATTGCAGTGTTTCTTTAAAGCAGTAGGGAATTTAGAGTTCCCCGGGATGTGATTTGTCTTTTGCAGTCCCATCTCTCCCATCCAGGGGTTAAGCCGGCTGCAGCAGTGCTACCTGACTCAGCACTGCAAGAAGACGAACAGATGGAGCGATCGAGTCATAGAGCGAAGAGGGAGAGACTGATTACTCTTAGATACTAAGCACTAGAGGGGAAACAAGCCTCCTTCCTGGTGTCATCACCTTCATCTTATTTGGAAGTCTCTCTTTGTAGTTGCGGATTTCTTCTATTGGTGGATTTCTTGTGTTTTGGTGTTCGTATGCATTATTAATCCAGCACTAATGAGCTGTGGAAATGGATGCGGTGGAGTGCCTGCTGGGCACACAGATGGGCTCAGACGCGACGCTCTCACTTCCTCATGCCCCCCATCACCTTTGTGCCCAGAGCAGGCTCCAAGGGATCAACCGGAGAGCCCGGTGATAAAAGATCTTGGGGTAAAGGTGGGCACAGAGGTACTGTCTGAGTCAGGACTAATGACATGGCTCATCTAAGAGTTCTGGACTGCGTGGTCAGCCGCAAATGGAGTGGGATATGTGACCTTTACTGTGCGTTTAACAGTCAGGTCTGTGCAGCTTTTCTCCATCTCTACTGCAGTGTGCATGAAATAAATTTTAGCGAGCATGTCTTTTTATAATGCACAGTATCTCCCTTCAAAGAGTCGCATTGTTCTGCAGATATTCATAGTTCCTTGTTCTGACCCTGGCAGCCCTCTCTATGTCTTATCTCATGGAAATGCTTGTCTGATACCAAGAATAACTTGGTGTATTCCTGCAGTGTGGGAATGCAGAACTGGTTGCTTGGGGATGTCTGATTTCACAGAGTGCTCGTGACTGATCCCTGGTGCTTTGTAGATTTTTATATATATATTTTTTTAATAATGCTGTTTATTTTTGATCTGTTTATATTTCTATTTAGATGAATGTTTTTATCATGTGCACTTGGTAGGGTTAGCTCAATGTCAAAAAAAGAAAAGAAAAGGAAAACCTTCAGAAATGACATATTTTCACTGAAATGTTAAGACTGCCAATAAAATGGCTTTCATCAATGTTTTTTTTCAGTTACTTTTTAAAAAAGAAAATCAGCAATCTGTTTAAAGTGCATACTATTTTAGATTTTTTTCATTACTCAGAGCATAATACATGCACTACTCAGTGACTCTTGTATTTTGTTTGTTTATAACATTGAATGATATTTTGTATAATGTGAGTTAAAAAGAGCACATTTATAGATGTTGATTAAGGGGTACTTGAGGAAACAAATAAAAAGCCTCATACCATTGGTATAACATTGCATGACTTGATGCATATTAAACTAGAAGACTAATATAAATATGCATAATATTTTTGCACATCATATAACAATAGTTTAGCAGTATGAGCTTCTTATGTGCCATTTTATACAGTAATTGCATGCACTTGTCTGCTATAAGTGTGCAGATGAAATACAAGACTACGTAGGAACACTTAATGCATTATCTTAGTAATTATAATCAACTGCAATGCTTTTTACATTCCTAAAAAGCAGCACATTATCATTCATTACTTAAATATAACATAAACGCTTGGTATAGTACACGTTTTATACTTCAGTCCCTTCTTTGGCACTAGTAAAATGAAAAACCCTAGCACAAAGCTGGTGCAGCTTTCTTGTATGTGTGTGAGTGTGTGTGTGCATATATCTCTGGCTTCATTTCAAAGTTCATTTGGCACGGAACTCATAGACAGACAAGTGAGAGACTGTAATCATTGTCCAGCTCTGTCTTTCTGTGTGATCTGAGACGTGGGTCATGCTGTGTCGACTCTAACTCAGTAGTGCCTTCTTGCTTTGCCCCTTGAACTAATTTAATTTTAGCTTTGCTGAAACGGTTTGCAAGCATGCAGGACTGACGGGCCTCTGTTTGGAGCCGTGAACACAGTCTTTGTGCTAAAGCCTGTGGTATGATATTCAGTATTCACACTCCAGCACCTGGTCATCTGGTGGAAAAAATGACCGTCCCACGCTGGGTAAATCCTTAACCTTCCAGAAGGGCCAAAATCTGTTCGAAGAGTGTCCCGTTGTGTTGTTCTTGTCTTAACTCAGTTCATTGTGGTTAAATGAGCATGTCTGCTAGTCTCATCATTACGACAACCGATCGTATCCATCATAAAGCGTATTAATAATTCATAGCGGCCCAGCAGAAAAGATCCCAATTATATTGGTCTTTGGGAGCATCTGTGGAGGCCCAGGGGATTCTAATTGGCCCACCTGCTCCGCTAAGGGGGGTGGTATGGGGGGGTGCTCCAGCTCTTTGTGTGACTAAGACCCTAGTTCACGCTTGCATCACACCCGCCCTGACAATACACCCTGGAGAAATGTATAGAGCATGTGAAGAGGATCTGAAGGGAATTAAAGCATTAGAGAAAGACTCCAGACTGAGCTGGTTTACTTTCACTGGGGCTGTATGTCTGTCCTAATGATACTGCCTGTGGGCTTCACCTTCTGTACTTTTGAGATCAGTCTTGCTTCTGGCTTCTCGCCCATTCGCAGACTGTCTGATACACATTGCATGTGGTACTAGACAGTAACCAACTAAGAATAGAAATGCTACTAACTTAACTGCATTTCTCAGTAGTGTGACTGTAGACTGTATATTGCTGTTTTTACATTATTGTATTGCACTCAGCTTTTTAGCAGAGTGGACTAAGGTAATAATCTCGAACACTCTTAGCTATCCTGCATCTGAATATGCCTACTTCCCTACTATATAGTAAAACAGTTAATGAAATCAGTATTATGTCCAAATTAATAGTATTCATAAAACAATAGACAGATGACCTACTACTTCTGACGAGTTTCTGAAGAGCACATGACACTTTGCTATCCCATGAGGCGATTGGAGAGATTTGTGAATGGCATTGAAGCGACACAACTGACTCCTCTGTAACTAACATGGCAGATGTAATGCATATTGATTAAATTCATTTTACAAACATTTATATTATGTAATTGGAAACTTTGTTCCTCATCAGTATGCAATTGTGGATGCAAGTTTATATCGCCCACTCGCTTAAAAAATGCATTTGAAATTTGATTCATTTTAATGAATCAATTCATCCAGATTGTAATTTAGATATATGCTGGTTACATTTTTTACAGTCATTTTACATAACAATATAATATTTGCTTGTCATCAGTATGCTTTTGACTTACTTATGTGAATGTCTTTCATCTTAATTAGTGAAATTAAGCATAAATAAATCTGTTAAAATGATGCTAGTATAATTGAAGACTGTTTTTACATAAATTAAGGAATTTAATAAAACATGACAGTTTTACACATAATTTACACAGAAATTGAAACATGAATGAGGCCTAGTGTACTTTGTACCTTCTGCTGTAAGGTTGCAGGCTTGCAATAGATTTTGTATGACATATTATTTTTTTTTTTTTTGCAGTGAATTGGCTCATGCTACCCAGTATCAGTTTGGTATCGGTGCATTTTATGAGTGCAATATCAGACTGATATAATTGGCATTGGTGCTTATCTAACTATACATTTTCAGGCTGCATTCCCAAAGAAGGGTTAGTCACTAGATCAAGTAAAGTTTGCAGCTTCATAGGTCCTTACCACTCAATCTTTGAAAGTTTCTCTCAGTTTTGTTTGAGACACCTAATAGTCTTTGATTTCAAAGATATTGTGGGGCAGCTGACTTCAACTTTAACTTGATCTCTGATGGGAAAACCGGAAAGCCCGCTAGCAGTGTCCACTCAGAGAGAACAGATAGAAATCTGTTTGAGGAAGAGATGGATTAAGGTATCAAAGGCAGACTGTCCATGGATAACCAACATTTTCGGACATAATTTCACTCCACCCGGTCCCAGGAGAGAATTCCCTATCCGTTTATTTCACCCTGATTCCTGGGAAGAGTGATAGCTAGAGAAGCTTCTCTGCTGCTGTGATAAAGAGGAATTCAGAACCACACAATCCCATCAATTGACATGAAAATCGTATCCTAAAGCCTCCAGATCAGCTGCAGTAGAGCTTTTGGCTAAGACACTTTAGTTTGGTTGCCATTATTTGACACAGTATAGAGGTCACTGCATATATGACTGATTTTTGCAGGACTGCTTTATGTGTCATTTCCTTTCTGACTCGGTTTCAAGAACTAAAGTTATGTGCAGTGCAGCTGGTTTCTGATGCAGTAGTTTGTTAGGTATGTGCTTAAAATGTGTAAAAAAAACTCCTCAACAATCCATAATATACAAATAAGTACAACTTTTTACATGTTTAACCTTACATTTTAGTGTGGGGGGGGCAATCTGTTACAAGTAGAAAGACCTATTTGCAGTTGGAGTGCTTTCTGTATCCAACAATACATGGACTGGGCAACATGTGAATCATGCTTTCTGTATAGAAGTGTGTGTGTACAGTTAGTTAGCCCTGATGCTTTTACTCATATTGACACTGTACAACACAGTACATTACCAAATCAATATGTGCTAATGCACCCCATATACTCTGTCCATACTGTTGTGCCTGTACTATCATGACATGGACCTGCTGCCTCCAAAAAATACATCCTAAAATACTGCACTTATGAAAACTTAGTACAGTGTAAAATACCATGGCACAGTGATGGTTTCAGTTGGGAATGCCACCAGGGCTATACTATAAAAACACATTTTCAAACTGTGATGCATCACAACGTACATACATTCTAATGCATACTGTATCATGAGGAACTGGTGATACACAACCCTAAATACAATTATATTTTGATATGCACCATGGTGCTTAATGATTTCCATATAAATTACATATTTACACATACTTGACCATGCATACTTCAAAGAATTATCTTGGTACATGTGCAATTGATATCATCATGCAAACCATGTGAAAACAACACTAGGTAAATTGCTCAAACACATTTGTTGAGATTCAGAATGAATTATTGTCTTCTAATTCAAACACATGAGTGACATTAATGCTGGAAATGCTTGTCTCTCTGGAGTGTGTGTTCCTTTACTGTCTGCTGTTATCCGGGGTTTAACATGCTCTGAATGTGAAACAGGAGAGGGAGAGAGAGTACGTGAGATATATTCTGTGAAACGACACGGGTCTTTTGGTGCAATGCAGGCAGGAGGAGGCGGAGCTAGAGGAGTCATCAGAGGGGCAGATTCTGGGTGGGAGGGGTTGTTTTATGACTTTGTTCCTCAAACCCCACCTCCACCCATCTATGAAGCACAAATCTATATATGTATACCGAATCGCGCTCTCTTAACGTACACATCACAACCACATGTCAAAGAGGAGGCAGTTACCATGGCAACAGTGTGTGATAATGTAACATGCAGCATGAAGGGCAGAGAATCAGAGCATCAGTGATGTATCACTGTAACTCCACCCACTCCACCTGCAATTGTGGGAAACCACACAACAGAACACACAGCATTAGGCTATGTATTAAATACACTGATGAAAAATTCTTTTGGAATCAAATTTAAAGTAAAAATAATGTTTATTTGTAAATTATAACTGCAAAGTAAATTGAAACTGTAATTTTTTAATATATATTTAAAAATTATAGTTATTCTTTAATGGCAAAGCTGAATTTGCAGCAGCCATTACTCCAGTATTCAGTCTCATATGATCCTTCAGAAATCATTCTAGTTTGCTGCTGTAAATATTTGGTCAATAAACATTGCTTATTATCATCAATGCTATCAGTGTGGAAATGTGATACACTACCATTTAAAACCATTAAGGAATTGTAATAAATAGGATGATATATATATATATATATATATATATATATATATATATATATATAGCTTCCTTAGCTTCAATTCTTAAAAAAAAAAAAACACTGACTCGTCCTGCTATTTGCATGTATTCATAAAAAAAGTACGTTTAAAAGGTTTTTTTTTTTTTTTTAATTGAGCTGTAGCACTGTTAAGTGATGACATTTCCTCTAATTTTTTTATTCTTAGTGGTCCATTTCTTCCTACTGTTTCTGAAGGCTGTTTAATGAAGTTGGTACTACAAGCTACGTCCCTCCTCAACGGCACTGGCCACGGGGCGATGTCTGCTAACTGCATCAAATCTGGGAACCATGGATGGTTCTTCCAAAAAGGTGCTACAAGCAGTATTGAACATCTCGTTTCTCTCACCCGTTCTATCACCTGCAGAAGGAGGGAGACGGGAGGGAAAGCATAAAGTGGGCAGCACGGCCATTTCCGTGACAGCGCGCTTTCGTTCTTGGAAAAGAACGCGGGGCAGTGAGCGTTTTCGTGGGACGCGAAGAGCTCCACCTCCGCCCTGCCAAATCTCTCCCACAACAGCCGGACTGTTTGCGGGTGTAGAGACCATTCGCCCGTGGGAATGTTGTTTCTGGACAGCCTGTCTGGACCCAGATTCTGTAGCCCAGGCACATGAACTGCCCTCAGCGAGCGCAAGTTGCGCTGAGCCCAAACCAGGAGGCGTTCCGTCAGCCTGTACAGGTTTCGGGACCCGAGACCGCCCTGGCGATTTATGTAGGACACCACAGACATGTTGTTCGAACGGACTAAGACGTGGCGGCCCTTGATTCGGGGACAAAAGCACGTCAGCGCGTTCTCCACTGCCAGCATTTCCAGACAGTTGATATGTTCGAGCTTTTCCTGTTCTGACCACAGGCCAAAGGACGGTCTGCCCTCGAGCAGCGCTCCCCATCCCGAAGTGGAGGCGTCCGTCGACACCATCTTCACTTTCGAGGAAGTCCGCAGGCTTACACCTGATTGGTACCAGTCGTCTGCTGTCCAGGGTTTCAGGGCTGTAACGCAGCCCTGATCGACCTTGAGATGCAGTCGACCAGATACCCACGCTCTGTGCGGTACCCGCGCTTTCAGCCAGAACTGCAGGGGGCGCATGGGGAGCAGGCCCAACTGCAGAACTGGAGATGCTGAGGCCATGAGACCCAGCATCTTCTGACATTCTCTGAGCGAAACGGTCGCGCCGCAGCGGAGAGAACTCGCTGTGCGCTGAATGCCCGATGCGCGCTGTGGTGACAGCCGCGCCGTCATGGAACGTGAGTCCAGAGCTATACCCAGAAACAGTATCGTCTGACTGGGGCTCAGCAAACTCTTCGTCCAGTTGACACCGAGACCGAGTTTCTTGAGGTGATCGAGTAAAACGGCCCTGTACTCCACGAGCTCCGCTCGTGATTGAGCCAGAATCAGCCAGTCGTCCAAATAGTTCAGCACTCGCATGCCTTTGAGTCTGAGCGCTGCGTCCATGCACCTCATAAACGTACGAGGAGCTACGGACAAGCCGAACGGCAGGACTGTAAACTGGTATGCCTGGCCCTCGAAGGCGAATCTCAAATATCGCCTGTGACTTGACGCTATCTGTATTTGAAAATACGCGTCCTTCAGATCTATTGACATGAACCAGTCTCCTCTGCGAATATGCGCGAGGAGCTTCCTGGTCGTAAGCATTCTGAAACTGCGTTTCACCAATGCCTTGTTCAGCTGTCTTAGTTCCAGTATGGGCCTGAGACCCCCGTCTTTCTTGGGCACTAGAAAGTATCTGCTGTACAGCCCCCCCTCGCTTTGAGCTCGAGACACAGGCTCTACAGCCCCTTTGCTCAACAGTTTTGATATTTCGGCCCGAAGTATGTGTGCTACTTCTGTTTTGACCGTAGTTTCGACGTGCGCTAAAAAGCGCGGAGGGCGTCGAAAAAAACTGTAGCGAGTAGCCTCTCTTTATAATGCCTAGCACCCAATCCGAAACCCCTGGAAGCGCTGACCATGCATCTGCATGAATGGCTAAGGGCTGGATGCGAAGCGCGCTCTGTTGACTGGGCAACGGCGGCGCTTGGGTGCGCTGCACCATGGGCGCGCTGCACCATGGGCATTACGCCTGTGGCATTTGAGGTGGGGAGCGCGCTGATCACAGCGGCTGATCAGCACGAGCCGCACGAGGGCATCTTTAAAAAGACGCAGCTCTTTTATGAGTGTGCGTCGCAGGGTGAACACACACAAGGATATATAAAAAGGATATAGGCGCCGGAGAGTGCAGCAGGAACGGCAGTGGAAGGCGGCGAAGGCCAGCAGCTTCAGAAGTGGCTCGTCCCGCAGACGGCGCTTTCTTCCTTCGTGATCCAGCGATGCGTGAGCTTCGCTGAAGAGATGAAAAATCAGGTGAGTCAGCCTTTTCGAGCTCCTTTTATAGGGTTGGGCCACACCCGTTTCGGCAGGAAGTGGCATGAAGGGCAAGAAGCGCCCTTTTTGGTCTGATATTGCATCAGCCTGCGCTCGATAGGCTGTGCACTTGCCGCAGAGCAGCCAATGAGCGAGCAAGCCATCTCGCCTATGGCTGTGTACTGCTGCAAATGCGCTTTACAAAAATTCAAAATTAAGGATAATTTTTTGCTTCAGTATTTCGTGAAAAGAGACTTTTCCCGTAGCGTCTTAGCTAAGACGCAGTACGAGAGAACTCTCGTAAGAGAACACTGGTAAAGCTGACAAGCCCGATTATGTTTTATAAATGGCATGATTTTGCTGTGATTGGGTGTCTGTTTTGCGTCTCTCTGCAATAAAGCTGCTGTTAATTTAACATGTGCTGAGCACTGAAGTTTGTTCACCTCATCAAAAACGTGCAACATGGAAGATATGAAGCTGGTTTTATTTCAAAAACACACTTTATGGCTAATTGAAAATATGTCAATTGCTTGGTGATCTCGTATTGATATAAGATGGGTTGAGTTGACTGTGTGTTTTGGGTTTTGAGTGCGGTTAACGGGCCTCATCCATATGTTAGTGAGTGATGCTGCTTTCATTTGAGAGAGCACATGCATGCCAGAGATGAGTTCTCAGAGCTGGAGTATTTCCTGTCTGTGAGCCGTTTGACCCTCCCTAACACACACACACACACACACACACACACAAACACAGAAACAAAGAACGGCCCAGTTAAACAATGTAATAGAGTGAGATAGAGACAGTAATGAAAGCTGATAGAGGAAGAAAGTATTATGTGAGAGAGATAACCATATAAAGATAGACCGATTGAACGTGGGAGTGTATAATAGCGTCTTTATTGGGTCCAGCTGGGCTGGGGTGTGGTCATCGGCTGAGAGACCCGCGGAGCTCAGAGTGGAGCTAAAGTCAGAGTTTCTGAGCCCGCTGCCAAACGGAGTGTGTTTCTGTGTGTGTGAACTGACTTGACTGCGCAGGAGGGCAAAAAACGCTGTGGCATCTATTTACATAGAATAAGCCACTTGACTGTCCCATAATGCCTTGCTGCTTAATGGCATCTGCACTAATGCCAGTACTGACAAGTCTGAACATGTCCCTTGTAACAGTCAATGTTGTGCTGGGAGTTTTATGACCTACTCTGGGCAGGCAGGTCAGCTGTCATACGGCATGTCCTGTTGTGTTATTTGGCTGCCTTGGGCCTGCAGTGTCCCACCCTGGCTGCTTTGCTACTTGAGTGTTAGTTGCTTCTAACCCTGCTGATCTTGCACTGTAACTTGGTTTTTCTGGGTTAATTAATTTGTTTAATTGGTTTTGCTGTAGTTTTTTTTTTTTTTTTTTTTTTTGATGGGGGTTTTTGTAGTTTGCTTTTGTCTTCTGATATTTTTAACTTGAACATTCTATTTATTTTTAAACATATCTATAGCTTTTTATAATCTTTTCTTGTTCAATGATATATATATATATATATATATATATATATATATATATATATATATATAGAGAGAGAGAGAGAGAGAGAGAGAGAGAGAGTCTTTTCACACTTCATTTAACGCCAGGTTACCTGGGGTTATAAGAGACCCTATTCTGAAGCCAGGTTAGTCTTCTTTTGTGGCGTTAACCCTGCATTGTGGTGCCAAACTTGTGTAAAACAATGATATGGCTAGATGCATAGCAGCTGACAGCCACATGCTTAACCAGGGGTTTGAGTGTAAAATGTCAGCTTATGAGAACCCAGGGATGTTTATTTTCCTGGGTAAATTGTGAGCAGTGTGAATGTCAAAACTGAAGCAATATAACCCAGGCTTCAGGAATCAGGGTGACCCAGGTAACTATTTCAAGTGTGAAAAGCCATTTTTTGTATCACTTTAAACTGAGTATGGCTTGTAAATTCCAGTTAATTTCCTAATTTTGAACTGAGATGGCAAACAGGATGTAAAACTTCAATTTTAATTTGAAATGTAAAGACATTTATGTAACTAGAAAGCAACTTTTGTTAACACAAACCTAATTTGAAAGTAAAAAAAATGCAAAAAGTGCTGAGGTTTTAGAAGAGGATGATGTACAGACTAACTTTTATAGCTCAGAGTGGAAGATCACTTCCTTTCCCAGATTGCATTATCTGTGTTTGGGACAGTAAAATTCTCTCCCTGTCATTCCAGTTCTAAGTCAACTTCTTGTAGCCAATAGAAAAGGTAGCTTATAGTAAAAAATAGTGAAATATCAGTTTCATCGACTGAGATAGTATGAATTACCATCATGACGGGTCTGTGCTTTTCACGACTTTTGCTTGTCAACTATTCAATTTATATGGACTCACAGGGATTCATTATTTTCATCTGAACAATATAGTTATGATCATGTGGAATGGCATGGAGAGATAATTAAAATGTTTATATGTAATATCCCTTTACAGTCTGTATTTTGCAACTTACATGTAGCTGTTTTTGGTTTAAGCATATTATGTTCTATTCTTGGAGTTTTGCCTTTTGCTAGTTTTTATTTGACAAACTTAGTAGAGAGCATCAGGAAATGATTTGTCAGGAGAGGGGAATTCAGAATTGAGCTTTTATCACCCACATTATCAGAGTGATCCAGTTTCTGTAGCACATCTGTGAACCACTACGTCACAGACATGACAGGCTTTAACATTGAATTATACATCACAGACACAGACATAACCACAACTTTCCCAAAAGTTAAGCTTAGTGGTTTATGTTAAATATTTGAATGGTATGAAACCCATAGTTTCCTATGGGGGATTTCATTTCCTACAAACCAAATTTGTATCAGCTTTTGATTAGGTTAAAATCATCACTTTCTCTTCAGAAGTTAAGATGAAAAAAATATATAAGAGTTGTGGGTATCTTTTAACCCTCCACACAAGCACTTGTCAATGCAGCCATCTATTGTTGTTCTCATCATGAAGAGTTTGTTTCTTTTTTTTGACTGTGTAACAATGACTGGGATCAGTGTTACCACCTCGTGGACAAACTAATTAGTGCAAAAAAGATCCAAGGTGTGTGTGTGATGCACAGAGAACACACTGTTAGAAAAATCTATCTTCACACAAACAGTATGCATACTATGCATACATATATTTTCTTAATGTGTACTGTAGTGTATGTATAAAGATGGAAGTATATTTTGAGCTTTAGGTTTAAAGGGTTTGTTGAAGCAATATTAATAGTGATGCTTCCTTTGGCAAACGTTACTAATTAATATGCAGTGTATCTTGGTGACTCCCATATAACGGATGGATTGCTTCCCCTCACAGGTATATGACTGTACATTCCTCCCTGAGTTCTTTCCTGAATTAGGCCCAATCCCAATTCTATTTTATACCCCTTCCCCTTCCCCTACCCCTCCGCCTACCCCTTCCCCTTGTCCCTTGAAACAGAGTGTCAAGGGGAGGGGAGAAAATATTTCCCTAAGGATTGGGACACCACTACCATGACGTCACACGCCATCATTCGTCGTCTAGCTCTTACAATACACACATATACTGGTGTGCTGGTGTGCATTAGAGCCTTTAATTATCGTTCTGGATTAATGAGCTGCTTACTGACATACACACATATCGGAAATCGTGCAGCTCACACATCCAGGAGAAAATAAACTTGTCAACGCTGCCCCACGACTTTTATTAAATACAGTTTAAATACTGAATCGCTACATTATATTTTCCAGCACGAGAGGATACAATCGCTGTTTTTAAGTAAACTCACTCTAAAAAGATAAACGCACAGACGCAAATACATGCAACTTCCATTTCTCTCTCTCTCTCTCTCTCTCTCTCTCTCTCTCTCTCTCTCTCTCTCTCTCTCTCTCTCTCTCTCTCTCTCTCGAATAGGCAATATTTGAGAAAATGGTTTAGCGATTTCTAATTAATGGGGGGATTAGCCCCCATCAATGTCTACGGCAGTTATCGCCCTGATCAGACATATGCTTGTGGCACTATCATGCAGTCTGTAATGATATGACGTTAGCAAATTTTAGCGATCTTTATTTATGCCAAAAAAGTTTACATGTATGTGTCTTTTTGTTCGCTGTAGCAGCCATGTTTCTGAGATAATTCATACCCCTTCGTTTGAAATGTGGTCCCGAAAAATCTTAGTTTGAAGGGCTATCTGGCCCTTCCCCTTACCCCTTCCCCTCCCACCAAAAGATAATCGAGACACCCCTACCCCTTCTCGTGAATGCGCGAAACAGAGGGGTAGGGGAAAGGGGAAGGGCTAAGGGGTAGAATTGGGATTGGATTTTAGTGGTTTTAATGTGGTTATTGGATGTATTGGGACATCAGGGAATGAGTAAAAGTTGTGTGGTTTGGTCTCTGTGTGTGTGTGTGTGTACAGGAACAACTTGTATTCTCTCTCATTCACACAGATTTTTGTCCCTCATATCCTGTTCCTCTAATGTGGTCGGAACTGTGTGAAAAGTGTTTCCTAAAATCAACTAGGTGGTCTCATGACTTTTGAGCTCCCTTAAAAGATTTGCTTACTTATTGTTCCTCCACCTGTGCTGTCATGTTTCGCTTTTCATCCTGGTCTGTTTATAAGGAGAGTTACAGAAACTGAAGTAATGGTGTGGTAATCAGGTGTGACGCAGGTGTGGGAATGTATGTCCTCTTGTGTAACGAAAAATTTTCTGATGGATCACTTTAAGCTTACAGTCATCACACACACAAACACACGTATCCATTCGCCACATTCCTCTCGGCATATCTCACTAAGGGCCCCAACTGCTTTTAATCATGTGGGTCACGAGGCGGCCCAGCTGCTTTAGGTTTGGGTGGGACAGCGGAGGGAGGGGTAGACCCTAAACTCTAATAGTGAACATATTTCTTTAGACCCGACCCTCTTTTCCATATGACATCACCCTCCGCTGAGACCAGGCCTGAGCTCTGTCAAGAAAGGGAGAGTTTGCCTCAAACAGGTCTGTTTTTCACTCAGACCACTTTAAGTGTTGACGTAAAGGACTCTGTAGGTCAATGAGGAACGATATTTAACTGTTATCATAACGGGTGTGTTCTACATGCTAATCACTGTCATGGGAAGCTCTTCCATCAGTGCAAACAACATAGCAATCCATAGACGATAAGAGTGTCATTTAGCAAGGTCTTAACTTTATCATTGCGACATCGTGGAGTAGACAGCCCCTCTGCAAGAGATCTGCCTCAAACATGAAAGTACAATTTAAAAAAAAAAAGTAATTAATTATGCATTAACGATAGGCCAATAAACAAGTAGGTCAATAAATGAGTACTCCCAGGGATATTTAGATTCATTGGCAAAATGATTCCAGGCAACACTATGCATTTTCAAAGCTATAGTTTCACTTTATTTCTCTCTGATTTGGACCATTTGCTGACCTAACACTAACCAGTCGGATCATAAGATACTGCGAATGTCAGCATAACCAGAAAAAAAAGAATTTAATTAATGTTTTTATCAGCTGTGATTGCAGCATGCTACCCACAACGAGCAATGCATTTTTTATACTTGGTCTCCAGTTTTGTTATATTCTCATTGGTCCTCAAAAAGACACAAAGATAACATTCATTTTCAAGTCCATGATGCCCCTGCATGTGATTAATGAATTGTACAGTCTTATGGAAGCAGGTGGTGTTGCACTGAAGCATAATGAGCCTTCTGCCGAACAGGTTCCTCATTCTATCAAGCATGTCCTAGAGGAGTTGGGACATATTGTCCATGATTGTTGACAGTTTGGACACCACCAAAAAAACTTCCAAGTTCCAGATCAACTCCAATAACAGAACCTGCTTTCCTGATGAGTTTATTTAGTCGGTTGGAATCTCCAGCTCTAATCCCAGTGCCCCTGCACACTTCAGCATAGATCAAGGCAATGTCAACAACAGACAGAGAGAACATGTGAAGCATCTTGCAACATACAACAAAGGATCTGAGCATTCACAAGAAATAGAGTCCTGTTCTTGCCTTTTGGTAGGTTTTTCTGTATTATGTCATTTCCTGAGTTGCTAATACAGGACTCTGGCTTTGTTTTTCAAAATGTAAGCTTGGGCAATGTTTTGCAGGTTACCTGGTTACTGTAGCTGAACCAGTTGACCTCTTCCGAGGGCTTATGTTTCACATAGAACATAACTCTCAATCTATCAGGATTTCATCATGGAACCCTTGGACAGATTCCAGTTCCTATTAAAAGGCTTAAAGAATCGCTTTATTTTTTTAAAGACTCAAACTTCAGGGCACATGCTTGTTGCCAAGCTCAGGGGGAGGTTTGAGATGAGGTTTTGGGGAGGAGAATTTTAGACTGGAAGATTTGCTGCTCTGTGTCCGGTCTTTATTCTGTTACCTTCGCTTTAAGACAGAAATGTGCAGCATGACCTGCACTCGATGCCAATGAGCAGTCTGCTCCCACAGACAGATTTTCTCAATGGGATAGTGCATCACCATGGTCCTTGACTTGTGTCCATCTGTTCTTATTGGACAGTTTGTCCACAGGGGCTCATCCCATCTTTGGCCCTGTCCAAAATAGTTCAGTTGATGTGAACTTGATGTTTCCTGTGAAGTGTAAAATTAAGAAGGGTGCTCGTTCATCCACAATTGTTTTCTTTTGCTGAGCTTGCACTGGTGTGGTCTTCATAGGACTATTATCTGACATCCTATCTGTCATGTCAAGTAATGGCTCAGATGAAGACCACAAGGGCTGTAGGCACCATCCAGCCCAATTCCATTAAACATCTTCAGTGTTTTACAATGGTCTAATTCATAAACTCTAAGTCTTTAAATGCACCTGCAATCGATTTAGACAGCAGTCCATAACATTAATCTTAACATCACAGTACAGTACTTTTTTCTCCATCTTACCTTGTTCCACTATTTCTCAAACTCTTTCATCTTAATATTGATGAAAATACAGGCCGACTGATCTGAATGTGTCTGAATGACAGACGCATGGGATTTGCCTACTACCCGCACTGACTCACTATTGCCTGCATCCAGATTAAAGGCTGATTCTTAATCAGTCACCCAAGCTTAACCAACCCCCACCCAGCACAAGTGGCTGATGGTGGTCTTAGCTGGTGGGGCCATCTGGCCGTCAATCTGGGACTTCTCCGGAACCAAGAGCTGCCCTCTCCAGAGTCTACTAAGTCTAACTCAACTCTGCCAAAGTCTGTGATGACTCTCATAGGACAGACCAGATAATTTGTGCTTGGGTCAACTGTCCCTAAAACAGCTAAATAAACAAAATACACAGTGGTTTATTCATTTTTTTTTTTTTTTTAAATACAAAAAAGTGTCAATGCCATCTAAAATATCAGTCTCACCAATATATTGGTCTTTCATTTATGTAGACATTTTCTGTTTCTAACAGGATGCAAATCATTATTTTCCTGCTAAATGCATTTGCTAAACATCACTTTCTGTATTCTACTACATGGCCGAGGGAGATTGATGATGTTCCCGTGGTGCCCAAAGAACTTGATTTAACAAGATCAGTCTGTGTGAAAGCTTGAGATCCTGAAGTAGGCTTTGTTGATTCTGGACCCTAGTGGGGATTGACAGATTGATTGATTCATCTGGCTTGATTTAGTCTCTGTACTGCCAAATGTCAGGCAAAGCGCAGGTTTGCCTTAAATCGATTATATATGACAGCAGTAGATTAATTAAATATTGATTAAATGTCAAATACAGCTAAGAAAATTAAGTTATGTGGAATCGATGCTTTTCCACAAGCAAAATCTGAAACTGAGAGAGAGAAGCTTTCTTGCAACAGAGATTGATAGAGATAAAGTTTTCAGCCAAAGAGTGAAAGAGTGACCCCCTCTTTCAACATCTTTGGTCATTCTCTCATTATAGACATTCTCTGCATTCTAAATTCCTCTTGTTTTTATTACAAAACTCCAGTGCTTTTTCATAAGAAACGTAACAAAACAGAATATATTTGTTACATCAAATCCAGTGAACACATTTATGAGTCTTTGTCTCAGTCAAGAATACACTTGCAAAGATACAGACATTTGAATGTGCAAGAAGCTAAATGACAGCTTTCAGTATATATATTAGTGGTGGGCCGTTATCGGCATTAACCTGCTGCGTTAACGTGAGACCCTTATTGGGCGATAAAAAAAAAATATCGCCGTTAATCTATTCTCAAAGTTGGGTTGTGAGCTGGGTCTATACTAGGCGAGCTATGATGACTTTCACTTTGATATTTTAGCGCGGATGTATACCTAAGCGAATTGCACTGTAGGGGGCGAGAACGAGTCCTTAAACCTGTGTGTATGCCTACTGTGGAATTACCACATCAAACGTGACGTGCTAACATGGATGCAGCTGAAGCCGCCGGGTTTGCTTCAGGGAATTTTTTTAAAGAATCTTCCCAATGGAAACCTCGACAAGACGCACGCCTGTTTCACACATAATCCGTCTGCAGTGAGTATGCAGTCCATGTGCATTTCTTATGTGGTGCTGAAGCAGCACGGACTCATACTCATTGTGCTTTCACACAGGACATGTTTGAAGTCCGCTACTCGGTACGTAAACGATCTCTGCACTGCTGCAGACGCAACGCGCCTGGAACGCACTGACGGACCGCAAACGCGTGAACTCTGGAATCCGTTAACATGGGTGCGTAAAAAAATCCGAAACGCATATGCACTGCAGACGGATTATGTGTGAAACAGGCGTAAGGTTGTGAAATTAGTTTACAGCTTTCTCAAGCAGTTTGTGATGCATTTTGGAAATAGGAGATGGGCCCCTGGTCTAATGCACCACCTGTCTTGAGAAAGCCATTCTCAAAGACTTAACATTACTTTTAGTCATTATTTTATCTGGGAAGCACACATAGCACACCTTCGGCAGAATTCAACCATTTTAATCTAGATTAATTCCAAGATTACAGTGAGATTAATCTAGATTAAAATAATTTATCTATGCCCACCACATATATATATATATATATATATCCACATATATCTCCCGGTGAAGTATTTTCTGCAGCTGGAAGGCTGCTTGGATGGAGGTGTGGAGGATTTAATGATCTGTTCCAACCTTCATCTGGCTTTGGTCCTGATTGCATAAACAGGACTTAAAAAACAAATCAGCAACAGCACCACAGAGAGACCCTGTGTTTTGATAAATACTACAAGCATCTGCAGACATTTTTGAGGACTGTGAAACCATATTGACGTGAGAAATGGAAAAGATAAAACTATGTTTATCCAAATTCCTTGGTATTCCCCTTTCGGTCATTATTGCAATGAAGTCACAGTGGTGAGTTTTACCAAGAACTCGGACTGAAATGTCCAGTCCAGCTTCTGGAGACCTTCTCCAGCATCCTGCAGTGTTCAGCCCCAACACACGTGCCTGGAAGTTTTTAGCGATCCTGCAGACCTTGATTAGCTGGTTCAGATGTGTTTTATTGAAGCGAAACATTCCAGGATAGTGGCCCTCCAGGGGCATGATTGTTTACCCCTGAACAGTCCAGTAATAGCTCATGTAGGATGCAGATGTTGGACATGCTAAACCACGGTTTTTCCAATCTTACCCTGGAGGGCCAATGCACTGCAGAGTTTAGCTCTAACCCTGATCAAACACACCGGAGTAAGGTTAAGGTTCACTGGAAAATCACAGGTAGGAGCGTCTGATCAGGGTTTGAGCTAAAGGGCAGTGGCCCTCAAGGACCAGATTTGAGGAACCAAACTGGAACTTGCATTGCCAATAGAGCAAATGTCTGAGAAAATGAGCAAGTCTGATTTCCCTTCCTTTGGTGATGTGGCAAAGGGATCTTATTATAATATTACTGCCCCTTAATTTTTATACCCACGGCGCCGTCATTTTGATTTCGCAGGTGACAACAGAGTACCATCTCTAATGCCATGGTGAAAGTTTGGGCAAAACATATTAACTGTTCGGCCTTTGGCTGCACAGACGAGAACAGAACACTATTATTTATAGTCCCAACCTTAGAGGAGACAAGAGAGCAGCGTGATTATTAATTTATTTACTGTATATTGCGACTGCCACACAGATCTAAAACCTTCACAGATATAACCGACTGTTTCTGTAACACGTGTGTTTTTAACGTAAACTTGTGTGTGAATGAAAACTTAGAAGATTAGTACTCATATGCTGTGACAACAGCTTTCTGTCCATGTGCTTCAGATGTGTGCACTCCGAAAACCCCATAACAGAAGTTTAAACAAATGTGGTTTTAATCGCATGATTTCAGCATGATGCACATGATAATCAGAACCAAAACATTTGTTTTTAGCAGATCCGAGCTGTAATGATGCAGCTCTGTTCTGGAAAAGGGGGCGGGGAGCAGCAGCTCATTTGCATGTAAAGAGACAGGCTCGAAAAACAGCTGTGTTTCTTCTTCCACTCAAAATACGCATTTTCAAAATGATATAATGATCTGTGGGGTATTTTGAGCTGCAACTTTACAGACATATTCTGGGGACACCAGAGATGTAAAAAGGGGCATAATATGTCACCTTTAAAGGGGAAACTGAAACAATTATCAGTTTAAACTAAAGTTTGTTGGACTCCACAAAGTGTTCCTTAAAATCTTACCAAATGTCCAGTGGTCCATGGATATTGACATGCAACCAGGAATCATGTTTCCTGACATTTATATATGCCGGGGAAATACATAAAGAAATTTGCCTGTGAATGCTTTATGTAAATAAAATGTGGCTCTAAATCCGGGTTTTATACATATTTATATATATATAGTACACACACACACACACACACACACACACATATATATATATATATATATATATATGAAAAACTGCAATACAAGACTTTAGCTCGTGTTTTGGTACAGTTTACATAATGTCACTTGCCTAATTGTTCATTGTTGCATCGTCACAAGAAAACATTTTTTTGCTTATCTTTATAAGCCATTCGCTAATCTACTCGCTCAGTCACATCCAAAGTGGACTGCAGTCAAATTGAGTTTGTTGAGCTTAAGTGGCCAAATACACACAAAATGACTTCAAATTTGTCGTCCTCGCAAGTATCCTCATAAGCACTGTCGGTTTTGTCATAAGTTAATGTAAACAGTAAAAAGCCCTTTTAGGAAACATCAAGTAAAGAATTTGGGTGTGATCTGTGATGGTGCTTTTAAAATGTATTTCTCAAATTAGTGAAGTTATCAAAGCTAGCTTCTACCAATTGAGAATGATTAGTAAGATTAAGCCTTTCTTAGCACTTATAGACTTGGATAAGCTTATTCATGTTTTTATTTTTTCTCAATTGGATTATTGCAACTCACTTTCTTATGGTACTCAAACAAAACTTTTGGACATATTACAAATGGTTCAAAATTATTTGATCTTATTCATGTTCAAGAGTCAAAGAGATCATTACAGTCTAATGAACAAAATCTCCTACATGTTCCTCAGTCAAAATTAAAGTTCAGAGGTGACCGTGCATTTTCAGTAGCTGCTCTAAAGCATTGGAACTGTTTGCCAGTGTCTTTGCGACAATTATCATCTCTGAATTAATTTAAGAAGCAGTTTAAAACATTTTTTTATTTTTTCATAAGCCTTTGATCAGGAATGAGTGCTGAGTTTTTGTCACTGTATAGCCGTTTGGTCTGTCTTGTATGTTGTGTATTGATGTTTTCTATGGTTATTTATTATTTGCTATTATATTATTTTAATTGAACTTTCAGTACAGCACTTTGGTCAATTTAGTTGTTTTATTGGGTGCTTTAGAAATAAAGTTGTTGGGAAAAAAATGCATGCGTATCAGTTGCCTATTGGATCTGTGAAGTAGGTCTTGTGACAGCATCAGCCTAGTAAAGCTGTGCCGTCTGTCATTAATGTTAATCAAACAAAAGACAGAAAATCCCTCACTGCTCTTGACTAAATAATGTTTTGTTGAATAATTTTAATGTTAATTTACAGTTTATTCAATTTCTGTAGCCTGTTTAAAACACGTTCATATTTTAGAAAATGTAGTAAATATAAGCATCATTAATGATTAATCTTATCCACCCACGACCCAACTGCAAATAATCAGAATGCATTTTTGTATTACCCACCCAGCTGATCCGTGGATTATCCACAGCGCCTGTGGATTTAACTGCCATCCGCGCATTACTAGTATAGAAGGAACAAACTAATTCCTTGATAACTAGGCTATAACGTCCCGATCTTGTCCATTGCCGTCATCATAACCTTCTTATTGTTTCTGATTTGAGTGATCCTTCTTTATCTAGCTAGCTTAACGTTTAACGTGAATTCTTGCAAATATGCAGTAATATTATGGGCCATTGCTGTTGGCATGAATTATAGGCCACTTGTGATGGAGTGGTGGTGGAGCTCTCTAGGAGCGAGTGAAAACCATGACGCTCCGACTTTTAAAAGAAATCCACTCCTCGCTTCATTCAAAATCACATCACTCCGCTCACATAATCTGATTGTAAGTAACTTTTGTTGTCATGACAGATCTATTTCAGAACCAACCGCTATCATAAAAATCTGTCTGTGGGCGCGGGCCAGATATTATTGCTGGTGGGCCAGTTTTGGCCTGCAGACCACCTGTTGCCGTCCACTGCTTCATAGTCTGACACTCATAGTTACTCAAGCTGTCAACCCTCATCACAAATGAATGACTTCTGGAAGTCTTCTTATCAAATCCCCATCAGTGAATGCTCTTTATAGTTTTATTGAGTGATGCATTTTTAAACATTCTTTAATCAGGCTAATTTTTATTATTATTTAATCTGATCTACTTGATTTAATCTGGTCTACCAATGCAGTTTTTGTTGTTGTCATCATCTTTGTCAACCATTAAGGCGCTATCGAGGATGCATCATCATGAGATTAATTCATCTAACATCCTAGTATTTCTGTTAAGTCATCATCTTTTTGTTTTGAGTAATTTAGAAACTACTCCACCTTGAAGTCAATTCTTCTATGCTTACATCTTCTCACTGGCTCCAACACTTTCTTCTCCCAAGTCACCTGACCTGACCTTAACCCTATTCTCGTGGTAAACTTCAACCTCTGACTTTTCAGCAGGGCTTCAGCTGAGCACAGACATTACGCAAAGCGACCGATTACAACACTACAACACAGCAGACAGTAAATCAAAGCAAATCCTGCTCGGGATCTCTCACTCAACTCTAGAGGAATGCCTAAGAGGAGACAGTTGGACAGACAGCTCGTAAGGCCAGTGTTAGGACAGATGGGCTTATTCAGCGGTTGGATTTCCCCTACAGCCTTCTCCGCTGTCCTCAGAGAACCCTGATATTTCAGACGGGTGATATCACCCTCCTGCGGTCTCAAAGATCACAGGAAACCTCATATCTTCAGACCAAACAAGGTGGCAAGTGGAAAACTTTGGACATGTGCTAAATGATAAATTTGACAATTCTTGTCATTTTTATTAGTTTAAATTAATAGTTAGGAACTCAAAATGAACATTCGGTCACCATTTATTTACCCTGTTGCTCCAAAATGCTTTTTTTCCCCACAGAAGACAAAAGGAGATGTTAGTCATAGTTTTCCATACTGCAAAAGTTATTTATCTCCCAAAAAAGTGTAAGATTATACTTTTAGTTAATACATTTTGTTTTGCAATTTAAAAGTCCTCTGAAACCATACTTTAAATTTGTGCAGTACAAAGAGCAATACTCATATTTTTGTGAGAAACAGACTCAAATTTAAATGGTTAGCTCAACCAAAATGAAAAATCTGTCATTATTTATTCACTATTACAGTATGTTGTTCCAAACCTGTATGATATTTTTTTATTACAACTGACTTTCACTGTCTAGAGTAAGTGTATTTATCAAAGAAAGTTCTGGTAAAACAAGGTAACTACATGGGGCAGGGTTAGGTTTAGGGGTAGGTTCAGGGTTAGTACCTAGTTATTACATATTGTAATACTATAATAAGTACAAAGAATGTATATGAGGAACAAGATTGTAAAATAAACTGCTACCTTTTATTCTTGGTTGCGCTGTCCCTTTAGACTATTATCAGCCAGATTTGTTGTTATTGTTACCCCAAAATATTATCATTGCATGTTGCAGCTTAAATAAAATATAAATATTAGATTCAAAAGAAAAAAAACAATAATAATAACAACAAAAACATTTCACCTTTGCAGTTTACTGAAATAAAATATATTTAAGTTGAAGTACTTATATAAATAAAACTGAAATGAAAACAAATTAAAGTTTAAAATAAATATTTGGAAATTGAAATTAATAAAATGACAAAATTACAAATACCAAAACTAAAATTAAAAAGATTGGTATATAATACTATACAAATAACACCAAACTAAAACAAAATAACACTGGTTTGACATCATTTACTTGAAACACCATTGGCTGCAGAAGGACATTGTCAGTGAATAATAAGAATTATAATAATAATAATAATAAAAAAAACTTTAGAACAGACTAGAGAAAATTTAGAGCATATTTTTGTATTTTTTTTTAACAAGTATACAGTACTATTTCATTTAACTGTATGGGAAATAGCCTGAATTAAAAAAAAAACAAAAAAAAAAAACAATATAAATGTACATAAGTATAATAAAATAAAATAATTTCCATTTCTGGGTGACCTACTCCTTTGAAACACCATAATGACAGTAACTCTGCAACATTAGCAGTGTTTGAGGAGAGCGGTACACACCCATCAGCTGATGGAGGTGGAGGCACAGTGTTCTTCCATGTGCCAGGGCCCAGGGCTTGTTTATATGGGAAAAACACCAGCACAGTTTCTAAGCATGCTAATTTCCCTCGCAGATGCTGTAGACAGTTCAAATCACTCAATTTATGTGATCATGACTCCCCCGCTTTCTTGTATAAATTTCTCCCTAATTTATTACTCTAGGTTCAGCTCTAAGGGTGTGGACCACTTCTGTCACACTAACGGCTCCGGCGTTCTTTAGAAGATCCTGTTTCCAGGAGTCAGGACTATCGTGCAATAAACTCCACCAAAGCCCACAGCAACTGCTCTTAAAAAACAACTCAACTGGCCAAAGTCTTGTTTTCTCCAGTCTAACCCCAGCCACTTGGCTCTTTCGTTATGAAGTCATCATGCTGGAAACTCTTTGAATCCAAATGTTGATGTCAGCCAGGGACTAACCAATGGATGCTCACAGGAGTCATATGGATTTTAATCTTTCATGTAAAGGCAGGGTGTTTTTAGATTTAAGGATGTCTTTCAAAGCACCAATGAATTTTGGATCCCATTTGTGAATATTTCACGAGTCACATAAATAGACATGGCAGACGCAGTTAATAAGATGTGTGGCATGTCTTAGCTACGGTTGTGTTCGGAAAGTCAAATTACAAATCAGTTTCTCATGGCAGGATCATGGTGGATTTCTGGTTCTTAACAGCTGTGGAGGTTCTGTGCTACTTTGTTCATTAGCTCTGTCACATTATCTGCCTCTGAGTTACATCACTGTCTTAACTGAACCGGTCACGCACTGGAGAATGAATGAAGTGAAACTTAGTTAATAGCTTTCAAAAGCAGTTGTTGAGACTGTGTCTCAATCTTCACATCTGCGAGGCTGTGATTGTTGCGGTCTTTTAAGTGATGACAGAATTTTAATTTTCAAGTGATCTGTTATTTTTTTTATATGCTCATCCTCATTTTTTATTCAAATAACTACTGAATTTGTCAAACTCTCGGTTTCATAAATGCATTAAAGGGATAATTTACCCCAAATTTAAAATTATTATAATTTATTCACCCTCATGTGGTTTCAAACAACGATTTTCTTTTTTCATCAGAACACTAAATAATATACATTTGAAGAACCTTGTTAAAACATTTTTTTTGGTGGCCACTGACTTGCACTGTACAGTCTAAAGAAAAAAAAATTGACAATTCTTGAACATTTCTTAATTTAATATATATATATATTAACAGGTTTAGAACAGCTTGAAGAATTTTTGGATGAACTATCCCTTTTAATTTTTTTCTTTTTTTCTCACACAAACCTGTCCTATAACTTTGATAATAATGAGTCCTATTGACCACTTTGGTAGTGCCTTTTGGTCTTTTTTGAAGCTTCATACTCCCATTTCAGTCCCATCTTAATTGAATGGAAAAATACCTGTTTCTTCTATTTGAATCATACAAATTTGGCACATATTTAAGGTGAGTTTAATAATGTAGGGATGACATAATGTTTTTTTTTTTTTTTTTAGAAAATGCTACTGGCACTGTAGCCCTTTCGTGTCAGGGTTTTTTTTTTCAGTGCTGCACATTAAAGACTAAGGCCTCTTTCAGCCCACTGGAACGCTTGAGTCATTAGACACACCACACGGCTAGTCTATACCTTCACATGTTCCTTATATTTCCAAATGTTTACGTCTCAGTCAGTTGTGAATGAATCAGGTGCTTGTGCGAATGAAAAATCTGTGTTGAATGTCTAGACGCGAGTGTGTGAGTTAATTCCTATTTCAAATTAGAAATCAAACTATTGCATTATTTTAAATCTATAAAAGCCTGTTCTTCAAATGATGAACAATATTATAAAATCAATATTACTCGGTGAAACAATTGCTTATTCTAAATATAAATATAAGAATTATTTTTATATTAAGAACACTACATATCTGGACTGTATATATTGTTATTTTCTTTTTTGATGGTTGTGTTTGTCAGATTTGGTTTAATCCCCTCAGGCAGAATCTGTCTGAATGCAAATATTCAAATTATCGCCACACTCTTCCTTTGTCACAAACATATTTTGCTTTCTTTTCTGCACGGGAGCAGCTGCTGTTAAACCAATGAAAGGGTGTGTGATTGACAGCAGCATTTGTCTGTAAGTGTCTAGGGACCCGTGGGGACAATGGCAGGGCCCTTCACTGAGCAATAGCTACCACACCTCAGGCCCTGCACCCCAACCATTGGACCTTTTGTTGGTATTCTCTATAGGGAACTAGGAATCTTCTCCACACTGAGATGCAGGCTTGGTTTAAAATAATAGTCCTCATATAATATAATATTATTTACAACATAAAGTTGATTAACAACATCTGTGGAGTACTGGCGGTTACACCAGAAAATAATTTTGAGTTGTAAATAATAATAAAATATTTTTACAGTAATTCAGTAAAATATTCACTTATAATAGAAGTATATGGGAGAGTTGTACTGGAGGATTTAAAAGCAGAAACGAGGAGCTTTTTTTAAGCGTTTGCATAACTAATTCATTGTGATTTGAGCTGCAAAGTTGTCTAAATCATCCTTTTGAGCTGAGGCGAGGCTACCTCTCCAGGTGCATGAACATCTGGTTTTGCAATACTACTTGAGTTTGTTCCAGGTTTACTGTGACTATGTTTGGAAAAGCATTCTAAAATACTGTTCATACTATGCAGGAATAATATGCTATACATTCTGTGCACAATATACACATTTTCTGTATGTACAATGCACAATATGGGTAGTGTATCCCACAATGCATTGTGTTCAACCCTCCTTTTGAAATAGTCGCAAATCTTTCTTGTGTCTTTATTTGATCTGACTGCCAAAATTTTTAATACTAATTAAACTGTTTTTTCAAACTGTTCCAGAGATGATACCTGGATGCCTCTTAAAAATGATACTAAATAAAAAATGAGGTTAAGTGTACTAGCCCTTGGGTGTCCTTGTAGGCCCTGTGGACAATGGAAAATAGAAAGGGCACACTATTCTAATTAGGTGCTGAAACGATTCCTCGAGTTACTCGATTACAAAAAATGATCGAGGCAAATTCCTCTGCCTCGAAGCCTCTTTTAATTTATTTTAAATCTCACGACAGGTTCTTTCGCAATGATTTTTTAATGTGACACAACGCGCTTACGTCACCCACAAAGCGGAAAGAGACACAATCGCTGCGTCCGAAATGGCATATTGCAAGGAGTCAGCATTGTTTTGATTTGAGGGCGCGTGCAAACGTAAAGAGGACGTCGTGGCATGTGTCCATTGCAAGATAGAGCTGGCAATCCACAATTAGGGCCCTATGATTTCCGCGATGCAGAAAACGCGGAGGGAATCGTGGAATCCAGTCATAAAAACGGAATTGACAGTTTAACACAATCACAATCCATATTTATCACAATATGGATTAATATCTGTAGATATTAAGCCGGAACAGTCTATTTAAATATGAATCCTGCATGTTCTGCGTGTCTGTGTTAATGAATGGAGCAGAAGCGCGTCTTCATTCATTAAACACACGGAAGCGCGCGTGACGCTCTGGTGATTTTAGTGTCTGCAGTCTCAATAAATAAGGACGTGAACACATGAACAACATCTCCAGAACTGCTCTGACAGTCACTTCATGAGCATTTGACCGTTTGATTTGAGTAAAACTAGCGTCACATCACATACACAGAACTGTAAAGGTACGTCAACCCGTCAAAATAAAAGTCCGGTTTAGTGTAAAAACAAGTATTTGCCAGATATCTATTACTATTGTTCAGCAGAATGTACATATACTACTACAGGAAAAAAAAAAATCAAAAAAATTATTATTTTTAAGGTTAAATCACACAACATTTCTTCCATGTTCCCTATCAAAAGCTACTCTCGATGCTGCACTCAATAGCGCTAATGAGAACATTCTTTGTTCGACCGGTTGTGAAGCATGTGTGTCAAACACGCCAAGAATTGGCTTAAATAACCTCGGCAGGTGACGTCACTGATAATGTGCACCTGCAGGTTATAAATAGACTTGAAACGAAAACATCCTCAGGTTTCTTTGTCTTCAGAGACTGCATTGTGTGTGTGTGTGTGTGTGTCACGCTGATGAAAGTATTAGTTTAAAAGGAAGTATGTTGAGAGTTAAAAAAAAAAGGAAAAAGGAAGTTAAAACTATTCTTGCTGATTCTATAAGAGATGCGTGCCTCGCTCTCCATGGCCGATCTCTGAAGAGAAATTGCATGTTTATATTGTTTAAAAAAAAAAAAGAAAAAAAAAGGCTGCTTTCACGTTCTAGAGTGGCAGTTGTAAGCACCGCAGTTCACTTCCTATCTGCGCCAGGCTCTCACGAGGAACGAGCCGCTTCCCACTCATTAAGATCGCGCTCCGATCTGGAAGATCGGATGATTCTCGCGCCCACCTCCAAAGCGTGCCCAGGCACTTCTTCGGATTGGGCAGAGGCTGCTGTAGCTCTAGCTCCTGTTGAAATGGACATTGAGAGTGCTCTTTCCTAGCGCTCCTCTCGCGATTATAAGGACATGAGGAGTTACTAGGTGGTGACTCTTGCAGTGACCAGATTAAAGCTTTAAAATTAGATTTTGTACATTATGATTTCATAGGTGAGAGAGACGCTAGCTGCTATCTCTCCCCTATTGGAGCAACATCATTTAAATAAAAATATAAAAAAAAAATGATGATGAGATGATGATGATGATGATGAATAACAAATATATATATATAAAATATATTTACGAAAAGAAAGCAATTGTTCCCTGCCAAACGTACTGTAGCAACATCTACACTTGGATGGAACGCATTTCATGCTGTGGGTCAGACTAGTGCTGCCCTGCACACCATGGGTTCTGCAGGCGTATCAGGCTGATCTAAAAAATCTGAGTCCCAGGAGGAGACTTTTAATATGTTTCTCACTCACTGTGCTCAAGTGTCGGGGCTGTCAATAAATAAATAAATGAATAAACAGTCCCGACCCGATCCAGCTCCTCTGGGGTAGGAGGTTCAAAGAGAGAGTGTGGCGAGTTGTGCGCCCCCTCATAAGACTGGGGAGCAGCTTGTAAGACTTGTCAGCCGCAGATGGAGCTGGACTAAAGCACGGTCATCACGACCAAATCAAGGGCCTTAAGCTGTGCCCAGGACAAAAGGTGTGTCCCCTCAGGGAGGGCCCTGGAAAATTTCATCAGAAGTGTAAGGCTCCTTCCTGGCACCCTTAGGGTATCACTGAACAACCTCCGCCACCACCGGTGTTTCGGGGGGCAGTGGTCTCCAGTGAAATGATACATGCTCTGTTTGCTTCCTGCCACATTTCAGGACACCAGACATCTAACCCAACACCCTCCCCCCCCAAACAAAGTGTCAGAATTAGTGTCCTTTTGGAGAAGCTGGCAGCGTGGAAGCTACTGCCAAATATCTCCCCATGAGTCGAATGATCTGTAGTGAAGGGCTACAGGATTCAGTTTGCACATCGTCTTCTGTGTTTCAACAGCGTGGTCTCCACCTCTGTGAAACTGGCACGTGCATATCTGTTGACACCGGAATCACAGACTCTGCTGGTCAAAGGGGCCATAGAATGTGTTCCCCTGCCAGACAGAGAGTCAGGCTATTACAGTCTGTATTTCTTGATTCCCAAGAAAGACGGGGGGCTGCGTCCAATCATAGATCTAATGGACGTGTATTTTCATTTTGAAATATTGCCACAACTCAGGAGGTTCCTGAGGTGCGCTTTCGGGGGCGAAGCTTACCAGTATCAAGTTCTTCCATTCGGCCTAGCTTTGTTATCCCGCACTTACACGAAATTCATGGATGCAGCTCTGGCTCCTCTACGACTCCAGGGCATCCACATTTAAAATGTATATAAACGACTGGCTGAATCTGACCCAGTCTCAGGAGCTTGCGCTTCGACATCAGCATGTCGTGCTAGCTCATCTCAAATCTCTGGGGTTGAGACTCAACGCCAAGAAAAGCGTTCTCTCTCCGGCTCAGAGGACAACGTATTTGGGTGTGGTATGGGATTCAATCACAATGCAGGAACAGCTGTCTCCTGCATGCGTCAAATCCATTCTAAACACCCTAAAGAACATCAAGCTAGGCCAGAAAGTCACAGTTCAGGTCTCATGGCAGCTGCATCCACAGTGATACCTTTGGGCCTCCTGCACATGAGATCGTTTCAGTTGTGGCTCAGAGCCAGGGGATTTCATCCAAGGGCCAATCCCCAGAGGCAAATAAGGGTTATGCGCCAGGGGCTTCGTACCCTATCTATGTGGTTCAAACCCTGGTTTTTTACTTTGGGTCCCACTCTAGGTCCGTGTTGTCATTGCAAGATGCTAATGACAGACGCTTCCCTCATGGGCTGGGGAGCAGCCTTAGTTGGCCATCCAGCCCAAGGGATCTGGAGAAATCATCTTCTCGAATTGGCACATCAATTGCCTCGAAATGAAGACTGTATTTCTGTCCCTGAAATACTTCCTCCAGCAGTTGAGAGGCTACCATGTCCTAGTGCGGTTGGACAACACATCTGTAGTCTCTTACATAAATCGCCAGGGCGGACTGCAGTCGCGTCGCTCGAACGAGTTAGCGCGCCAGGTTCTGCTTTGGGCATAGGACAAGTTCCTGTCCCTCAGGGCGATTTGCATTCCTGGGCATATGAACGTGGGAGCAGACTTGCAGTCCAGACAAGCTGTGAAACACGGGAAATGGAAACTCCACCCCTAAGTAGTCAGTCAAATCTGGGAAAGATTTTAAGTAGCAGAAGTGGACCTCGGTGCTTCACAGGAAATGGCACAATATCCCCTCTACATCCCTCTGACTCATCCAGCTCCCCTGGGTCTGGATGCTATGGCCCATGCGTGGCCAAGACTGCGTCTTTACGCCTTTTCCTCCGATTGTTCTGCTCCCGGGAGTCGTGGCCAAGGTCCGTCGACAGGGGTCTCGCCTCTTACTGATAGCGCCCCGTTGGCCGACCGGAGTTTGGTTCTCAGATCTAATATCCCTCCTCGATGGCTCGCCATGGGCGATTCCAGTCAGGAGAGATCATCTCTCTCAGGCACAGAGGACAGTGTTTCATCCCCGGCCTGAGCTCTGGAACCTTCATGTCTGGCCCCTGAGGGGGACCAACTAAGATATGCTGGCCTTCCAGCCAAAGTAATAGAGACTATTCTAAGTGCTAGGACTTCCTTCATTAGAAGAACTTATGCCCTCATATGGAGTGTTTTTGAGGGCTGGTGCATGACACACCATGTAGACCCAGCTCACTGCCAAATTGTTTCAGTACTGGAGTTCCTGCAAGAGAAATTGTCCTCAGGCACATGCCCTAGTACTCTCAGAACTTACATGGCCTCTAGTTTGGCTTGCCATGTTTTGATTGACTGGGTTTCTGTGGGAAGGCACCCTCTAGTCGCCAGCTTCATCGGCGGCCTCTAGGCAAACGGTTTCACATTGGGTGAAGGATGCTCCTGCTCAAGTGTGTGATGCGGCTGGTTGGTCCTCTCCGCACACATTTGTCAGGTTCTATAGTTTGGATGTCCATCCTACTTTTTTTCAAAGACTTCTGTCCTCCACCATTTACAACACCGGAGCAGGAAAGACTTCACTTACTGTGTCCAGTATGTGCTCTTCAGATTTACTTCCCCTGCACTAGCCAGTGGCGTAAGTCAGAGCAGCTTTTCATATGCCGTGGGGGCCACAGTCAGGGGTGTGGCTGCCACCAGGCAAACAGTTTCACATTGGGTGAAGGTTGCTATTGCCCTAGCCTACGAGGCGCGTGGTCAAACTTCGCCCCTAGGAGTTAGTGCCCATTCAACCAGTGGGGTTGCATCTTCAATGGCTTGAGCAAGAGATGTGCCCTTGCAGCAAGTGTGTGATGCGGCAGGTACAGTAGGTCCTTTCCGCACACATTTGTCAGATTCTATAGTTTGGATGTCGATGCTACTCCGGGCTCGCATGCCCTTGAGTCCACATCCCAGAGTCATGTCTGAGAACTCTTTGATGTTTGTGCGCACACACTACACAACTTTGGGGGTCCAGACACTTACAGTGCGGTGGCATTGGTATTCTCGTTCCCATTAGCGCTATTGAGCGCAGCATCGAGAGTAGCTTTTGATAGGGAATGTCTCGGGTTACTTGACTGTAACCCTGCTCCCTGAAAAAGCGGGAACGAGATGCTGCGCCTCAATGCCGCACTGTCGACGTGTCCGGAAGTCTCTTCATACAAAGGGGTAACCTGAGGATGTTTCCGTTTCACGTCTATTTATAACCTGCAGGTGCACGTTATCAGTGACGTCACCTGCAGAGGTTATTTAAGCCAATTCTTGGCGTGTTTGACACACATGCTTCACTGAACTGAATAAATATGTCCACACATGTTATATTAAACACAATTAGCTGAACTGCAAAATGTAAGCATTTATTCTAAAGTGTCTTTTTCAGTGAAACTTGTACATCATGTAGGCTATTTAAATATACAGTATTTGTAATTACTAAGGATGCACCGAAATGAAAATTCTTGGCCAAAACCAAACTGAACAAAATGAAACATTGGGCCTAAGAATAAAGACCGAATACCAAACACTGAACACGTATTTTCAAGTTTTTCCCCATGTATTCTTCCTTTCCTTTTTTTTCACCATTTTATAAATTAAATAGCTGAAATGTGCTTTTTACTGTTTTGTCTTCAATCAATTACAAAACAAAAATGTAAAAATATTTAACAATTAACATTTTTAACTTTCTAGCAGACACTAAGCACAATTTAACTTAAAATTAATAAGTTAGTAAAATCATATTTTTTGACCATGAGATTTCTTGAATCATGCATGTATTTTTTTACTGTAAAATTAAAAGCAGCCTTGCTGAGAATAGACTTCTTTTAAAACATTATAAAATACAAAATCCTAATTTGAACACTATGTATGAATGTTGTAATAAATGTATTAACAGAGTTGTAATGGTTGTTTATTATCATTATTATTGTCTTACGTTTTATTTTATTTTACAGAACAACAGTAAAGTTACAATACTAACATTTGTGAATGTTGACAGAGTTCTTGCCTTTTCTCAACTTTTATTTTGGCAAAAATGCCGCAGGAAGACCTCAGTGCTTCTTTTTGTTGACAATAGCAGATTTATAAATTAGACTCATTACGAATACGTCGTACATATCGAATGTTCACATACCTTGTAAAAATTCATAAAACTGTGACTGAGGAAATGACGAGTGACTAGTTTCAGTGCAGATTTTCCCTGTGGTTTGGACTTTGAACCCTGGTTAATAAGCATTCAGAAAACATGCAATAAGTGCATGTATTAGAAAATAGTTTGATTAATAATTGTTTAAGGCCATTTCATGATTTCAATCATCATACAGTAACCAGGAACCATCACCCCTTCCTCTTCTCATCAAAGACATGCGATGCAGTGCTAAACAGTCTCTTGCTGTCGGTTCTTGTAATGATTTTGCGTCTTTCTCTGACATTTTTAAATGCTTCCTCTAGGCCTGTCGCGATAGTCGATAAATCAATTTATTGAGCGATAAAAAAAAGACAAATGAGCTCGATAATATTTTCTGCAGCGATAATTTTTCTATTTTTGTTAAAGTAATGTAGCATGTCATGATGTGAAGTGGGGTTAGTCCAGAGTGCAGCCTGTGGACAGCCCGCGGCAGAAAACACCCTCTTCGATGGCACAGATGTCCCGGGAATAAACAGATAACGTCTCACTAGGGTGACCAGCTTTGGGAAGCGCCTTGCATTTGCTTGTGGATGTTTGCATCTCAATTGATACAGCATTGTACTTGCACAACCTTTGTACTTTATTTTAATACCGCGTCACATATTTTGCAAGTAACTTCATTGCCCTTTCTGTTGAAATGGGCCTACTTTTCGCTCGCTTCATTTGGCTTGCTCAGCTAAATATGTCGGTAGGCGTGTAGTTGCGTGTGTCAACGCGCCCAGTGAGTTCACAACCACACAAACACACACACGCGTTGTTTTCTCCTTCTTTCCAAAGCGATCGGGCAGTTGCGCTCCTGAGGTGTCTGTTGTTGCTAAGCATCCATCAGCTGCGATATCCGTTACAACAAGGAAATAATGTATTTCCACCAGCGAAAAACCCTTGCTGTAATCAAGTAAAAAAAAAAAAACTCTGCAGTGTTTGGGTGCATCCCATTTTTCAAAAACAACGGGGAATTTCATCCTGAAGGAAGCTGATTGAGTTGGTTATTGTCACATGACCTGGTGCGCTTGCGTCATTCTGAACAGCTGAGATGTTTTTAACTAGATGCTCGAATTGAAATTGAATTGAATAGATGCTGTGCGGACGCGCCTGGAAAAAACGAGCACGTCTCTTCCAGTATAAGTGCGCATACCGCATTTGAAATAACGAACTTCTGAATGGCCCCTTCATCGGTCATAATGTTTATAATATATACACATAATATAACATACAAAATTAATTAATTTTAAGCCACACAAAGTCAACATGTTGGTATTTCTTGCTCTGAAACAGCCATAAAATAAAAGTTTATTGATCTTTGAAAAGGTGTACATGTGTTATTATGCCATTATCATTATATTAGTTGAAACTGGTCTTAGAATGACAATATTATCGTTTATCGTGATAATTTATTGGACAATTTATCATCCAGCAAAATTTCTTATCGTGACAGGCCTAGCTTCCACACTGCTGACATGTGCGCATAAGGAGTGTGTGCTAGGGTTGTGCTGATAGATGATTGTATCGTGTATCGACGATAGTCAGAGATATCAACGATAACATCTGCTAGGCTCATTCTCATATTAATGTATTAAATTATATTAATAATAACTATTATTATTTTTATTTTTATTAGGCGGCCTATTATAATTTGGCTATAAAACTGCCCAGCTATTTCACTTCAGCACCGCATTTCACACACGGTTTGAGGCCGGTGGAGTGATTGGAAATGAGCGACACCTGTGCCACTCACCGGTCTCTAGTCCAACAGAGGATCTCCGAAAGTATAAAGAGGAGGAGTTACGACAGAGAAGGACGAGAGAGGACCAGGCCTAGGCTTTATTTTGTGTTTTGGTTTTGTTTATGCGCAGCAGTCGTCTGTGAGGGGCTGTCATGTTGTTTTGTGTTTATTTTATTATTAAAGTTTGATTTAAATGTTCACCGGCTCCCTCCTCCTTCTTCCCGTGATTATGAAGTTTTTACATTGTTACAGTGTCCCTCACATTTAATGGCTGGTACACAGCAACGCGCTCTTCTCATACATGAGAGATTAACTCCTTCTTGGTGTTACAAATAAAGTAAAGACAAAATAATAACAAGGCGGCAAAGTAAACTTATCATCCATAGTGGTTCTCACATACAGGTGCTGGTAATATAATTAGAATATCATCAAAAGATTTATTTCACTAATTCCATTCAAAAAGTGAAACTTGTATACTAATTCATTCATTACACACAGACTAACCGATATATTTCAAATATTTATTTATTTTAATTTTGATGATTATAAGTGACAACTAAGGAAAATCCCAAATTCAGAAAAAAACTAAAAAGTCTAAAAATAAAAAGTATGGTCATGTACAGTACTTAATACTTTAGTTGGGGCTCCTTTTGCTTGAATTACTGCAGCAGTTCGGCGTGGCATGGAGTCGATCAGTCTGTGGCACTGCTCAAGTGTTATGAGAGCCCAGGTTGCTCTGATAGTGGCCATCAGCTCTTCTGCATTCTTGGGTCTGGCATATCGCATCTTCCTCTTCCCAATACCCCATAGATTTTCTATGGGGTTAAGGTCAGGCGAGTTTGCTGGCCAATTAAGAACTGGTATACCATGGTCCTTAAACCAGGCACTGGAAGCTTTGGCACTGTGTGCAGGGGCCAAGTCCTTTTGGAAAATGAAATCTGCATCTCCATAAAGTTGGTCAGCTGCAGGAAGCATGAAGTGCTCTAAAACTTCCTGGTATACGGCTGTGTTGACCTTGGACCTCAGAAAACACAGTGGACCAACACCAGCAGATGACATGGCACCGCAAACCATCACTAACTGTGGAAACTTTACACTGGACCTCAAGAAACATGGATTGTGTGCCTCTCCTCTCTTCCTTCAGACTCTGGGACCCTGAAATCCGAAGGAAATGCAAAATTTACTTTCATCAGAGCACATAACTTTGGACTACTCAGCAGCAGTCCAGTCCTTTTTGAAGCGAGACGCTTCTGACGCTGTCTATTGTTCCAGAGTGGCTTTACACAAGGAATCCGACAGCTGAAACCCATGTCTTGCATTAGTCTGTGCATAGTGGTTCTTGAAGCACTAACTCCAGCTGCAGTCCACTCTTTGTATATCTCCCCCACATTTTTGAATGGGTTTTGTTTCACAATCCTCTCCAGGGTGCGGTTATCCCTATTGCTTGTACATTTTTTTCTATCACATCTTTTCCTTCCCTTCGCCTCTCTATTAATGTGCTTGGACACAGAGCTCTGTGAACAGCCAGCCTCTTTTGCAGTGACCTTCTGTGTCTTGCCCTCCTTGTGCAAGGTGTCAATGGTCGTCTTTTGAACAACTGTCAAGTCAGCAGTCTTCCCCATGATTGTGTTGCCTACAGAACTAGACTGAGAGACCATGTAAAGGCTTTGCAGGTGTTTTGAGTTAATTAACAGTTAATTAACAGAGTGTGGCACCAGGTGTCTTCAATATCGAACCTTTTCACAATATTCAAATTTTCTGAGATACTGAATTTGGGATTTTCCTTAGTTGTCAGTTATAAACATCAAAATTAAAAGAAATAAACATTTGAAATATATCATTCTGTGTGTAATGAATAAATATAATATACAAGTTTCACTTTTTGAATGGAATTAGTGAAATAAATCAACTTTTTGATGATATTATAATTATATGACCAGCACCTGTAGTCCTTTTATGTCATCACCACATAGTGTGCGTTACAAGTTAAGTGATCAGTCTCTTAAAGGGCACACCGCACTATAATGTGATGCATGCAAAATACATAGTTTTGGCCGTTACAAAGTCTCCATCCACAAACAGACATACATCGTCTGCAGATATAATGTATTTCATTGCACTTTAACAAGTAATCTGAACGGTCTATATGTGTGCAATATTTTAAATGATCCCTCACTAACAGATTTAATGTCACAGTAATGTTAGAATGCATCTCATTCTTGTTTCTGTGGCGGTGCATCAAGCTTGTCATGAGGCGCGCGGTGCGGAGCGCTGTATAACTGATGCATCAGTTCAATTTAACTTACTCCAAATATATGAACTTACCTGTTTTGAATACTTTATATTTAACATGTTCATTTATGTCCAATAATAGTTTTAAACAGTTGGACTTTAAATTAAATCTACTATTAAATTTTGTGTAATTTAGTTTTTTGTGTATATCACACAAAAGTGACTGGATTGACAAGGTCATGGCATGGAAAATTGGATTTAACTAAGGGTTTGTGAGTGATTTTGCCCAACTAGTCTCATGCTCTAGATTGTATTACAATGTTTAAGAGTTATGACCATTATTTGCTGATAGAGTTTAACTCATATTATTTCAATGGAATTGTCCTCTGTGTAGACCAAGCATAACTTTTTGGGTGGTTTCTAGTGATGGTTAAAAAACACTGAACTCCTCTGAAATGTGGTAAGGGTGTGACTCACATAAAAAAGATGGTTGTGTTCTTTTTTTTTTTTTTTAACCAAAACAGTCTATAGGTGTGACTCACTGACTCCTCAACAGATTATGTTGATGTTTGGTCTGCATATTAAAATCTTTGAATATTGTTTTCTTTTCCAAATGTGAATAGAGAAAACCAGTGTGACTAAACCTTCTCATTTATGCTCAGCGCTAGGCTAACAGAGC